>NC_143077.1:10726818-11029848 GCF_052426305.1 Pelodiscus sinensis | reverse complement strand
CGCTAAAAGCAGCTATGCCTCAAAAAAGGAGGTTTACCTATGGCAGAAAAAGCCCTCTGTTCTGCTGTTTAACTGCCCATTTAATTGCACAAGAGCTCATTTGAGGTGTGGACCCTCCACAGGTTTTTGTGCAAAAACCTTGTAGTGTAGACATAGCCTTTCAGAATAAGCTATTCTGGAAGAAATACTCCGAAATAACTTATTTCCAAATAGTGCGTCTACACTACAGGGACACCTCGAAATTAGTCCAAGGCAGGATTCCCTAGTGTGGACACACTACCTCGATTTAGAGCCCCAGGAAGCACTGGGGAATAATTACTTTGAAGGGACGGGGGAGGGGGGAAGGGGGAGAGAGTTATTTCGGATTAGCAGCAGTGGAGCATCCATGCTACAGCTATTTTGAAATAGCCATTTCAGCAGAAGCATTATTCCTCGTGGAATGAGGTTTACAGAAGTTGGAACAAGCTGTCCGTTATTTCAAATTTATTTTGAAATAACGGAATTGCTATGCCAACGCTCGCATCGTTATTCTGAAATAATGCTGCTATGTAGATGAAGCCTTAATGTTACGAAATCATCCGTCAGGCTCACCAACACTCATGAGATTGGCTTTCAAATCATGAGATTATGTAAAAGAATAGATGATGGGTTCATTTTATTTGCTTTGTGCTTTTTGAGCCTTCAGAGCGCACGGGGGTCACATTTTGAAGCTTTCTCCAAAGCCACAAGGGCTAGAAACTTTCTTGATCTTGAAGAATGAAGGCTGAACTCCTCCCAGATCAACTCAGCTCCAGGAGCTGGCGTTTTTAGGAAAGCACTAACCATGAGAGTTGGCAGCTCTGGGGACAGATCTGAAAGCTTTTGCAGATGCTCGACCTTTCCTAACCCTAAGAAAATGAAAGCTCTCCTGCTCATGTAAGGTTAAGCCCCCTCTCCTATCCCCACATGCATGGGAACTACTGGCCATGCACTTAATTCAAATCTACCAGATGCAGGTTTGTTTTCAAGTGAGTCGAATCCCAAACAAACGTGTCAGGTGAAGAGCTCAAACGTGGCACCGCAGGCTTTAGTGCTTTCTATCAGTGATCCACGGCTGCTCCACAGCCAAAGGTGGGGTCAGCCCGGCAGCTAAGCACAATGAAGCCTCTTGTCTGGCTTCCTGACATGGGGAGAGGGATTCAGCATGGCAGGATCATTGGCAGTGCCTGGGGCATCTGGTGCCTGCAGGGGAAGGGGGTGTAGGAAGGGCCACCCGGAGGGACATGTGGGGTCACTCCATTTAGCCATTAACATTTTGGCAGGGTCATAACTGGGTGGTGCACGAGCCATCTATGGTCTGCCGGACCAATTGCACCAAACTCTTTTAGCGTGGAGGATGCGGCGTTCCATAGAGACACGTGGCACGCTCCAGACAAGGGCATGGGGCTGGGAGCCAGGAGCCAGTGGCTTCTATTCCTGGCTCTGCTGCTGCTCTGTTGGGTGACCTTGGGCCTGCTTTGGGCCTCAGTTTCCCCACAGGATAATGCTCTTTTGCCCTCCTTTGTGAATTATTCTGGGACCCAGGATGAAAAGGGCTAGGTAAGTGCGGACCACTAACATGTCTTCTCTGATTCCCGTGCCCTGCCCTAAGAGAAGGGTGAAATCTGCCCCCCATGCCATGGGCCTCATCGCTGGTTCTCTTAATGTAGCCATTGGCTGGTCAGCCACTCCTGAGTGCTGGGCCAGGGCCAGCTGCAGGAAGCTCCTCGGGTGCAGACCAGCTCTGTGTCTCGACAGCTTTAAATGTTAGCAGGGCCATTGCACAGCCTGCCTGCTGCGGTGCCTGAGAGCAGGTGTGGCCCGATGTTAAAACAGCCTCGAACTGGCTCATGGAGCCAGAGTAGAAACTGGCCTGGCCTGGCTGGGAACAAGATGGATATTCTACTGGGCGTTTTTCAAGTGAATGTCTGACGCAATTACTCCATCGCTCCTAGTTATGCCACAAGAATAAATGTTGGCTCAGAACAAAGGGACCTCACCACCCAGTTCTTAGAGGGGTCGCCGTGTTAGTCTGTATCTGAAAAAACAACGAGGAGTCCTGTAGACTAGCAGATTTATTAGGGCATAAACTTTCAGATGAATTGAAGTGGAAGTTACAGAGACGGGGGTGTATATATTGTGATAATGAGGCTAATCAAGTCAGGGAAATGTTCCCATTCGTTTATCGAAGCTGCTTAAAGAGGCCCCATTACGGCAGCCTATGAGCATTTAACAATATTTAACGTATTATTCTGGCAGCTTCCCTTTATGGCAAGGCAGGGCTGTCATTTCCATTGACCGGATGGAGAACTGAAGCACAGGGAGGTTAAGTGACTTGGGCAGGGTCATCTAGGGAGACTGTGGCAGAGCCATAAATTGAACCTGGCTTCCAAGTTGGTGTTCCTAATTACCGAACAATCCTTCATCACATGCTGGGTAGGAAATATCCAACATGCAAAGAGTTCACCCTGGACAGTGTTCTAACGACTCCATGAACTAGGTAACTCAGTGATTTACTTTTCATTGCTTTTTTATGGAAACCTCCGAGCCAGTCTGGCCTGGAGTATTTGCCCAGAGTTACTTGTCACAAAGGAACAGTTGTCCTCTGGAGAGGTGAACATCTTGTTGCTGTTTGCCACAAACTTTATACAGTTGTCCATGAGTCAGACATCAAAAATGGGTACGGGTGTGAGGCGAGGCGAGAAAAAGAGAGACTGGAACAAAAAAAGGATCTAAAGTGATTCTGATTCCCTGGCAGGAGCGCAAAGCCCAACTGTCCACGGCAGCCAGAGCTGGCATGATATCCCAGGCACAGACAAAATGTCCTGCTAACGAGGGATTAGCGAATAATCCAGCGTCCCATTTGCATTAGTCACATCTCTGCTGCAGTCATGTCAGGAAAAGGCAAATCTTCCATCATGGTATAGGGGCCAGAGAGACAGAGCTAATCAGGACACTCCTTATTTCTAAGGGCAGAGCCCTGGCAAAGAGGCGCAGTGGTGGGGCGAGCCAGGAGTTTACCTGCTGGCACAGAAAGCTGCAAAGCACGAAAGAGTGAATGATTTGGAGGAAACCCAAAGGTGCTAGTGGAATAATCCAGAGCTTCTGGAGTGAGACGCTGCTCCACCAAGTCTAAAAGGCTCATGGGTTGAGTTTAACAAGATTAGTCTGTAAGCCTTGGCGATGTCAGTTTGCTGGCGGGTTTGCAGGCAGTAGTCTCTGCTCTGCCAGGGAATGCAATTGCTCATTTTGTCGGCTCGCTTTGATTTCCCTCAATCAGACCCATCCCCCGTGAGCCCCTTCTGCTCCTCAGTAACACGCTAGAGAGAGGAGAGTTTGGGGAAAGGGGAACAAAACATTCATCATCATGGGCGGGGTGTTCCCTGCCTTCCCCTTTCCTCGGGAATGGAGAGTCAGAGCCAAGAGAGAGAGCAATAAGGCAGCACCAGTGGGCTGGGGTGACAAAAGATTCTAGGTCCCAACTCCCCCGCCCCCAACCAAGCTTCTCTCTGCAGCTGCGGAGTAAATTCTAACAGCAACCTCTGATTGCACCATTTCCCGTGACAGGGAGTGCTTGTCCTCTAAACACCCCTTGCTCTGGAGCCTGTATGACATCACTATGGCTCCTGGTGACAGACACCAGGCCCACTTTGGACACGACAGTGGGGAAATAGAAACCCCAAGCAGACGCCACGCCGGACCCAGGGACGTGGGGCATCCCCAGCAGGAGTCACCTTTCCCACACGTGGGTCTGCAGCTTGGACAGGGATGAAGAGGTGGGATTCCCTGCCTCCTGCAGTCAGGCCACTAGTGAAAGTGTAAACCACGCCCAGGGGAAGACACGAGCAATTAAAGACGCTCATCAGTGGCTCCGCCGTCTTGGCCCATGCCTGTCAGGGTTTGGGGCATGGCTGCCAGAGAACAGCAGCTGCCTCCCAGCTCGCTCCAGACTGTGGCAGTTATTTCTGCTGAACATTAGCAAGCAAGTAACGTATTGTGGCCGCATTGTGCTTTGGCATTTACCAGGGGAGCACACAGACATAAAGGCAAATGGCTGGGATCCGTGATAGAGCTAACAGAGTGGGCAATAGGTAATAGGTTACAGATTTAAAACAAACAAACAAAAGGAAGTTCTTCTCCATGCAGCACAGAGTCAACCTGTGGAACTCCTTGCCAGAGGATGTTGTGAAGACCAGGACTTTAAAACAGGATTAAAAAAAGAGCTAGATACATTCATGGAGGCTAGGTCCATCAATGGCTATTAGTCAGGATGGATAGGTATGGTGTCCTGAGCCTCTGTTTGTTAGAGGCTGGGAATGGTTGCTAGGGATGGAATCGCTTGATGATCACCTGTTCTTTTCATTCCCTGTGGGGCACCTGGCATTGGCCGCTGTTGGAAGACAGGACACTGGGCTAGATGGACCTTTAGTCTGACCCAGTCTGGCCATTCTTATGTTCTTAATCTTCTCCCCGCAGCCCCGCACCCTTTAGGTGCACATAAGGCTCCTTTACAAGCATATTTTTCAATTGAAAAATGGTCCTCAATGACTCATTGTCCCCCCACTCCTCTTAGAAAGCCTGGCTCTGGGGCTAGCTGGCACATTAAGAGGTCAAGGACACTAGCTATGAATGTCTTGCCTGGATTGTGGACTCTGAGCATGAACCTGTGAGGCTGGCCAGTCCCACCCCACAATGGACCAACCTGTCGCAGAAATCCCAGCAGACAGGACCTGTTCCTCTCCTCCTAGCAGGGGCATCATAAACAGCCATCCTGACACACCTGCAGCTGATGGCAGCACCAGTTTTATTCACAGCAGGCTCAGAAGCTGTTGTCTGGGAGGGTTTGCTTTTCTCTGGGGTCGATCAATTTCAGGGCATTTCCAAGCCTGGTACAGTGTAGATATGACAGGTTCTGTGCTGAGCCAGTGCTCCTCCAAAACCTGGGATGTTAGAACTACACAGAGGAGAACAGGGGGGCACGTCTACACAGCAGGGCTAAAATTGAATTAAGCTGCACAACTTCGGCTACGTCAATTGCGTAGCTGAAGTCGAAATAGCTTAATTTGGCTTTTGGTGCTGTCTACACAGCAGGAAGTCGAAGGAAGAACACTCTTCCTTTGATTTTCCTTACTCCTTGTGAAATGAGGGTTACAGGAGTCAGAGTAAGAAGTCCTCCAGTTTGGCATTTTTTCGAAATAATGAATTGCTGTGTAGACATGCAGGCTGTGTCTAGACTGGCAAGTTTTTCCGCAAAGGCAGCTGCTTTTCCAGAAAAACTTGCCAGCTGTCTACACTGGCCGCTTGAATTTCTGCAAGAACACAGACTTCCTACAGTCTGAAATCAGTGCTTCTTGCGGAAATACTACGCTGCTCCCATTTGGGCAAAAGTCCTTTTGCACAAAGCTTTTGCGCAAAAGGGCCAGTGTAGACAGCTCAGATTTGTTTTGCACAAAAAAGCCCCAATCGCAAAAATGGCGATCGGGGCTTTTTTGTGGAAAAGAGTGTCTAGATTGGCACGGACGCTTTTTCGCAAAAAGTGCTTTTGCGGAAAAGCATCTGTGCCAATCTAGATGCTCTTTTCTGCAAATGCTTTTAATGGAAAACTTTTCCGTTAAAAGCACTTGCGGAAAATCATGCCAGTCTAGATGTAGCCGCACTGTGTTACTTTGGAATTAAGTCAGTTATTCCGAAATAACACTGCTGTGTAGATGTACCCCTGCTCGGATATTAATGTCTTGTCTTTTCTGTCTCATCTTGCTGGGTATTTATACGACTTCTCACCATGAGATTTGCACTGTGACTGGGGCTGGCCCAAACCTGAGCCTCTTTCAGGCTGGAAAAATCCAGCCAACTTCTGTGTGAGTTAATTTACAACCCTCTTCCATGGTGGAGCTTGGGGGTCTTCCTCCATTCTGCAGGAAGGGGAAACATGATGGAAGAATCTGCTTTCCCTTTTATCAGCTCTGCCTCCAGGAGCTGAATCTTTCGGTGCCTCTCTGAAGCCAGCAGTAGAACCTCCTGGCGTTGGTTTCATTTTTCCGAGTGTCACTGGTGCCTTGTGATGCTCTGACCCTGACCCTGAACAAAGGACTGTGTGACCATCAGGGAGGAGGTTAAATTGAATATTGCTTCACACTGGCAAGAAACAACTCGCAAGGAGGGGCCATTCCGGGTGATGTCTCCTGTGCAGAGATTATTTCTTTGGCTTTTTTACAAATAGCTGAGAAATGGAATGATGCCACTTGAGGGACACTTGTTAAACAAAAAGCTCAGATCCTATGGTAGGTTAGTGCACGTTTTACATCTCCAATGTGAAGGGGTGATGGGAACAAACACACCCCATTGGTGGTGCTTTATTTATCCTTACAGGACTTGTGTAGCTGATAAGGAATCCACTCAAGAGCTGCAGTAAATTCCCATCAATGGGTTAGAAATAACATGTGTTACCTAGGAAGCATTTCTTTTTATCAAGTGAGCTGCAGAAATCACACAGGGATAGAACAAGACGCAATGGGCTTAAACTGCATCAAAGGAGGTTTAGGTTGGACATTAGGAAAAAATTCCTAACTGTCAGGGTGGTGAAAGACTGGAATAAATTGCCCAGGGAGGTTGTGGAATCTCCATCTGTAGAGATATTTAAGAGTAGGTTAGATAAATGTCTATCAAGGATGGTCTAGACAGTATTTGGTCCTGCCATGAGGGCAGGGGACTGGACTCGATGACCTCTCGAGGTCCCTTCCAGTCCTAGTATTCTATGATTCTATGATCTACACCGCAACACTATTTTGAAATAACTAGTGCTATTCCGAAATAACTTCATCCGCATTTACATAGCAGGCAGTTATTTCAAAAATACTGTCAAAATACTGTCAAGCTGGAGGACTTCTTACACTGACTCCTGTAACCCTCATTGTATGAGGAGTAAGGGAAGTCAGAGGAAGAGTTCTCTATTTCGAAATAAGTGCTGTGTAGATGCTCCCTATTTCAAAATAAGATATGCAATTGACGTAGCTCAATTTGTGTCGCTTATTTCAAGTTAAATCTGCAGTGCAGACACAGCCAGGCTATATCTACACTACATGCTTCTTGCGCAAGAACAGATCCACACCTCAAAGCACATCACAAAAGCCATGTGCTTTTGTGCAAGAGAGCGTCCGCACTGCATGTATGCTCTTGCACAAGAAAGCTCTGATGGCCATTCACAGAATGTCCATCAGAGCACCTGTGCTTTTTCCCATAGGGGCGTCCACACTTGCCTTTTTGCGCAATAGCTGTAGCACAAAAAGGAGTTATGCCTCATAAAAGGAGGTTTACCTATGCCAAGAAAAGCCCTCTCCTCTGCTGTCTTACTGTTGATCTACTTGCACAAAAGCACATTTGAAGTGTGGACGCTCCACAGGTTTTTGTGCAAAAACCACCGTTTTTGCGCAAAAATCTTGCAGTGTAGACATAGCCCCGCAGAGCACCATGTGTGACGTAAGGGAAGAACAATGCCTTAGGGGGCAGAGAGTGATTCTGTCTCCAACCTGAGCAATGATTTGCAGTTTCTACGGGGTAGTGACATGTGCAGAGCGCACCCATTTTTTAATTTTATTTTCAGATCAGATGGAAGCTGTTGGTGCATCTCAGATTCATTTTTCTCACATGCACCAGAAGAGCAGGAGGCAGCTTTGGCCTTGCAAATAAAACACACCGGAGAATATTCTGCATCAAACCCCGGATCTGTAGGCTTTAGAGCATTTAGACATCTTTGTGTCACCTTCCGTGCGTGCTGCGATTGCGACTGACGGACCAAATCCCTTATCCCGGACGAGGCATGAGTTATGCCATCGTCTGCTGCATAAGAAAGAGCATCCCTGATGCAGGTTCAGGCTGGTGTCTGACCCCGCGGCAGTCTGAAACAGATTAAGGTGAACTGTCTGAATGCTGGAAGCAGTAATACAAAACCAGTGTACCCATTAGGCTGATACGAAGCAGAAGACGCGTTTTGGTCTTTGTCTCAGAGGGCAACGCATGGTAACGAAATGGAAACATCAGGTTTTGCTCATAACCGGGTCATGTAAAAAGTACTGAATAGCATTAACCCAGAGGAGATTTAGTGAAGGACAATTTATTAAAGACAAATGGGGTCTTTCAAAGGGTGTCACATTCGGGCAGAGGCCTGGCTGCCTCAGAGAGCTGGTAATTAGAGATTGCACCTTGGCACTACTGGTCCCCCAATCCAGGCAATTTCCCGAGTGCTAGGGATGGTAAGACAAGTATTCATGGCAAAGCCCCACCCCCACCCACTATGCCTAAAAGACTCGATTCTGCAAGATGCTGAGCACTAGGGACCCAAGCCCTTAGGGCTCGCTTAGCTGGGGAATCCCACAGACTCTCAGTCAGTGGTCACCAACCTGTAGATCTTGGAGCCTCTGAGAGGGGATCCTGACTGGTTTGGCCAGGAAGCTCTCAAACACTGGCAGTTGCTCAATGTCATGCTGCTCCTGCCCTCTGCCTTTGGAGCCTCCTGCTTGCTGTGCAGGGTGTTGGAGGAAGAAGAGAGGGCGCTGATGTCAGGGTGTCCCTCCTCCCCCTACTGCTGTACCCTATCTCCATGCAGAGAGAAGGGGGTGGAGGGAGCGTGGCAGTGCAAATCTTTGCCACTCACGCACTGTCTGCCATTCTCACAAACACACGCTGTCCTTCACTCTCATCTCCCGACCCAACACACACGGTGGGGGGCTGTTGTTACTTCTTTTACTGCTTGCAAAGTGTGTTCCTTTTGGTTGTTGACTGTCCCCGCCCTGAACCTCCTCCTACACCCAACCTCCTGCCCCAATGTGAGTCCCCCTGAACGCAAACTCCTTCCCAGAGCTTGGCCCCTGAAACCCCTCCTGAAACCCACACCTCGGGCTAAGCCTGGAGCCCCTCCCACACTCCAAAATCCTTGGCCCGAGACCAGAGCCTGCACCCCAACTCCTACTCCAGCCTGGTGAAAGTGAGTGAGGATGGGGGGAAAAAAGGGGATGGCGTGAGCAGGGTGAGGCCTCGGAGAAGGGGTGGGAAGAAGGTGGGGCAAGGCTGTTTGGGTTTGAGGTAGATCTTACACTGCACTTAAATTGGAAAAGTGATTTTGTGGTTAAAAAGGTTGAGACCACTGCTCTAATGGGACAGCTCAGGCTTTGAGCTCAGCCTGTGTGCACGGACTTTGTTGGGTTGCCTGCCTCTTGCAGGCTCAGGGGAGTGGGGCTGTGGATCCTCCTACGTGGGATCACTGCGGAGCTGCCCCCATAACCGGGTTAGAGCCGCTCGCTCAGTGGGGCGGGCTGCAGAGGGAGCACAGAGCGGCAGAGGCTGCACTGGTTCCTCTCCGCAATCCAAAGTGCCCTGTGTTACTCTTCATTTGCTTTGGCTCCCAGCCTCTCTCCTGCCACTCAGCCACGGGGCTCTGGCTACCAGCCTTGGGATTAGGGTGTCAAGGGCAGCAGGCTGTCGCCTGCGTGGTCAGTGGGGAGATACCCAGAGAGGAAGATTCATGACAGCCCGACGGAGGCTCAGCCTGGCTTTCCTCTGAGCTCTTTCCGGGCGGCGTGAGGGTGAGGGGTTAGTTACTTCCCCCTCGCAGAGCCGTTTGCAGGTCGCGTGTCTTTGTTAATATGCAGTGGGCTGTAGCCGTGTTGGCCCCAGGGTATTAGAGAGACCCAGCGGGAAAAGAAATGGTCCAATAAAAGGCTTTAGCTCACCCGCCTCGTCCCTCTTGTTGGTTATCTCACTTTGCCTTGTTTAGATTTGTACGTCCCTAGGGGCAGGTAAAACAGCAATTTCAAAGGCCTTCTTGTGGCCAGGGATTGCTGGACAAGCAGCCTGTCCCTAAGAGCCCCCTCTTCAAGGCTCCTTAGGCACTCCAGACAGCTTGTGCTCCCAGCACCCTTTTCTGGGCCTGCTTTAGTATCCCAGTGCGTTCACCCAGACGGCAGAATCCTTAAGTCGCAAAACAACCCACTCACTCCTGCATGGGTCCTCCACAAGACAACGGTTCAGACTCGGCTCTGGTTCTTCAACCACGTCCGGAGCTCTTTCTCTGTCTGTCTGTACGACTGTCTGTCAACTCCATCTGAAGCTACCAGGTCTGGACCCTTCTTGGAGTTCAGCCGTTGTCCCTCTTTCCGTCTCAGGGTGCGTTTGCGCTGCACCGTTATTTCAGAAAAACAATGCAAGCGTCTACACAGCCATTCCGTTATTTTGAAATCATATCGAAGTGACGGGAGGCTTATTCTGACTTCTGTAACCCTCATTCCACTAGAAATAACTCCTCTTCCGAAATAGCTGTTTTGAACTAGCTCCTCACCAGGGCCATTCTAAGTAATTTCTCCCCAGTGCTTCCAGGGGCTCTAAATCGAGATAGCACATCCACATTAGGGGAGACTTCCTTGGACCTATTTTGAGGCTTCCCTGTAGTGTGGACACTCTATTTCAAATCTTCCGGGATAGCTTATTCCAAAATAAGCGTGCAGTGTAGACGTACCCTCAGATTGTTCATATCTCCTGCAGCTTCTCTGCACCAAGCCTTCCTGATGCAGCTTTTCTGCGTGTATGACCTGCTTCCCCAGGGCTGGCATTAACCCCAGGCTCTGACAGAGACAAATCCATGAACTATAAAAGCAGGAAGACGTGATTAGACATCTCCCTCCTCTGGCAGCCACTACCATTCTGGAGACTTTTCACAGTCCTGTGGAATCCTAATGCTCAAAGTGTCCCCCCAACGGCCGCTGAAGGGTACAAACGTTTTGCAGTCTAGGTGCGTCTGCTCTTCAAACATGACACAGGCGCAACTGTGCGGCTGTAGCGTTTCATTGGAGACAATGCCTATGTCAATGGGAGGCGTTCTTCCCCTGCCAGAGTGGATGGACCTCCCTGAGAGGCAGTAGGTAAAGTGATAGAAGAATTCTTCTGCTCACCTCGTGCTGTGTACATGGGGCTTCTGTGGGAACAGCTACATCTCTCAGACTCACACCCAGAGAGACAAAGTTATACTGGACTGAACCAGACTATACTGGACCAAATTCTGCCTTTATTTACCCCTACACAACCACGCTGATTTCTGCACTGTTGCCTGGATACATCTGAAAGCAGAATTTAGTGCATTAAGTAAGGCCAAAGTGTTCAAAAGTCATTAGTGGTTTGGCGTGCTTCTGATTTTGGGAACTGGATTTGAGGTCTTTTTTAGAGTGGATGATTGTCAGAGAGTAGGTGCACAGGTCTTTTGGAGAATTCGGCTCCTTGGAGGCAGCTGAGCCTGGACATCCGAAATCACCAGCCACTCCTGAAAATTTGAGTCATTGCTTTTTCATTTTCTGACTTAGTGATTCTGAGCTTCAGGGCAATCGGTTAAGGAATGCCGTTTAAGTCACATCTGTAGGTAATTTCTCTGTTTGTCGGCAACAGACTAGCCTTCATGCAATTCATTAGAAAAAGGCATGCTGCCTTTCTGAAACCTATCTGTGAGATACAGCATAGCTATAAGATGCTGGTTTTTGTACTTTACATATCAAATGATGTGTCTGGGACAATAATGCCATTATAATAAATGGTAGATAAGTCTGCATGCACATTAGAAGCGTACATTTACTTGATTGCATATAGGAGAACTTGCTGGCTAAATTTAGTTTGACAGTGAGATGGCGAGTTGGGGTTTCCCCGGTCCTGCACCCCTGTAGCAACCAGAACAGTCTCCACCTGCCAGTAGAATAGAGAGGGGTTTATTGATTTTCCAGAATACAGCACAACACAGATGTGATGTGGCTACCGGGGGGCAGGGCCAGGATGGCTCAGGCCCCTAGTGTTAGGGTCCATCACCCCTAGCCCGCAGTTTAGCCCGTTCTCTCCATGCTTCCCAACAACTGCCTCCCCGCAAGGCCCTGCCCCACAGCCAAGTGTTGGTCTCCGCCTTCCTCCCTTTGTCTCTCTCCCTGGGAGGCTGAGCCTAGGTGTCTGCGTTAATGCACATTGCGTGAGTCAGTGGGAATCACATCACAGAGCAGGGGGTCACCGGGTCACAGAGAAGACAGCCCCCCCCCCCCACACTACGCCACAGAAAGTTGCAAGCATTTAATTTGAATAAATACCTTTGAATGCTCCCCCAGCTTTTAATAAATCAACCAACTCATTGGTAGGGGACAGAAATTTAAATCCTGCCCCTGTTTTCCCGGTCTTTGTTATTGGTAAAAACTGCATGCGTTGCTTTCCAAGCCTCATCCAAGTCAGCAGTTGAGATGCTGAGGAAGACCTGAAGAAAGCTGTAGATTCCTGATAAGCGCAAAGTGCCTCTCAAATATGAAATGCCTCGTGCCCTTTGTCACCACTGAATCAGCCAGGCTGTATAGCAAATCAGTCCATTAGAGGGAAGTGCACTCCTCCGTAGCACAACCTCTCCTCTCCTCTCTGCAATTCATGCCTAGGGCTACAGATCAGAACAAGTCCATGAGCCTTTGAAAAAGTTAATTGTATTGCAGGGGACATGGACAGATGGCCCCTTCCTGCAGTTGCCCACATGTCCGAGACTTTTGTCCAGCAGGGGAGGAAAGAGGGAGATACCTTCACCCTCCCTTTAGGAAGATCTCTTAGGCTCACTGGTACAGGAGGCACATCCTGGGAAACGCTGCTCGCATTGTACAGCATCAGAGAGACAAGGGTCAGCTAGCTCCAGTGGCTGCAGTGGCCTGAAGGGCCGGCCCTCCTAAAAGAGAGCTCTTCTCCAGGGGAACGTCAAGCATCAGGAAGTGCTCATATCCCAGCCAAAGACAAGAAGGGGCAGTTCCTGACTTTGGCCTCATCCGAGAGCTGGGAGCATCAGTGTCAGGAGAGAGACAATTTTAGTCAACTGTAGGAGGTTTGAAGGCAAGAGAAGAAAAGTTCTATCCTCTTGCAAATGCCCTTGGTTCCATTTTACATATTGCTCCCGAAACCTTGGCAAAGGGAGGATTCTACCTACACTACCATGACCCTAGCTGGGCTCTTTGGCAGAGCAGCTCCTCTCTGTAGCAATGGAAACCCCAAGCCAAAGACTAGTCCATGATCATGTAGGTTGCCAACCCTCCAGATTTGCCCTGGAGTCTCTGGGAAGTAAACGTTAATCTTGAATTGAAGATTATGTCACAGAATAAAACCTCCAGGAACACGGGCCCAACCAAAATTGGCAGCCCTGTACTGGAATGAGGCTTCATGCCATGGTATCTTGGGCCACATCCTGTAGAGATTGTTTCATAAGTGTCTTGCGTCTCCAATAAATTTGCCACAATGGCGCTCTGAGGCTAGGGCTAGACTGAGGTTTTTTGTGAGATTTCCCCCTCAGCCTCCTTTTCTCAATGGCTGCTGCAGGATTTATTCACTCTTCAGTTGTACTTACGGTACCCGGAGATCCCACTATCCTCTCTTTCTTTAAGACACACCAGCTGCCAGGCTTTCATTTTAAAAGCATCTCTCTAATTACCTGGAATGCCCGTAGCCCTGGCCAGCCCAGGAACTAAATTGTGTGCAACGTGTCTTCTCTGCAAGGCGCACACGTCTCCGCATTGAAGATCCGCCAGGAAGAAGCAGTGTGGAGCAAGCCTTTGGCAGGTTGCCTGGCCGATGCTTGGCATCGGTAAGAGGAGATTGATTCCTGTTCTGCAGAATTGCTTGCCGAGCCTGTGGATTGCAGGCGACTTGTTACCGGGAGCTTGGCTAGTGTGAGCTGAATGGTTATGATGGGGAGAGCTGCCACGTGAGCTGCTCTGAATGTCCTCCAGTATTTGTCTTTTTGGCTGTGACTTTCCACACTTAGCCTCAGCCCCCAGAGTGAATTTCCTGAAGAGTTCAAATAAAAGGCATTCAGCACTGGAGGGTGGGGAGAACGGTTGTGTTGTCGATTAATTTCTGCCTCCTGCCATGGCTTGTGCTGGGGGTGGGGGGGGGGGTCCTATGGTGCTCAGGACTGCTCAGACATAGCCCCAAAAAGCTTCCAGTGCAGACGGACAGTGGCTGCAAAGGGACACAAAGGCAGAGTGCGGTGGAGGCAGGAATAGAGCACAAATCACCTGAGTTCCAGTCCACTTTTCCAGGGAGACTGTGCTTTCAGGGAAGCTGCATTGTAGAACGGCTGTCCCACTCTTAGCCAGCTTGCACACGGGCTTCTGTTTCCATGGAAAGCCAAGTGCCCTTCCAGGAATAAGACCAATCTTTTATTGTGGCCGCTGTTCTCTGCCATTGGCCCAGAGTAATGCACCATGGTCAGCAGTCTGATGGCTTCACATGTACCTTCCCTCCCCCCCACTGCAAGCCTGTAAAATGGACCGTTCCGTATTTGTGGAACTCCATAATTACAGTTGTGGCCTTCTGTATTGAAAGTCAGTTTCCCCCTCCCCCCCAATTGTACAGTAAAACATCCCTAAAGCAAATAAAAGGTGAAAAAAACCCTCCTCTGAATGGTTGGAGAAAAGAGCCCATTTAAATAACATCTAAAAAAAAATTATTGTCCTTGGATGGTGGTGTGGGAAGAGGGAGGTCACACACTGAGGCTACGGCTACACTGCCGCTTTTTTGTGGAAGAGGATATGAAAATCGCATTCACATTTGCATATCTTCTTCTGATTCTTTTTGCGGAAGAGGTTTTGGCGATAAAAAGCCCGGTGCAGACGGGGCCATTTGTTGGGGAAAAAACCCTTTTTCAAGATCTCTTATTTCTCAAAAATCGAGGTTTACAGGATCTTGCTAAAGAGGGGTTTTTTTCCCGACAAATGGCCCCGTCTCCACAGGACTTTTCATCCGCAAAACCTCTTCTGCAAAAAGAATCAGAAGAAGATATGCAAATATGAGTGCGATTTGCATATCCTCGTCCACAAAAAAGCGGCAGTGTAGCTGTAGACTCATGAGAGTAAGCCCCATGCTCAGAGTAGTGTGGTTGTGATGGAAGTTGTGTTAGGCATGCAGGCATGATGCCGAGAGAGAGCATCCGCTGTGAGAATGCTAGGCTCCTTAAACCCCTTCAAACCGCCCCCACGTGCCACCCCCAGCCTCAGGACCCTGGGGCATCTGCTGGGAGAATCAGAGAAGATCCCTTCAGAGCCCCACGTGGTTCTGGCAAGGTTAGGGTAGAACCTGCCAATGGCACCATAGCAACAGTTTAGGAGTCTCCTTACTGGTGCAGAATTCTACAGGGGTGCATCTACACAGCACAGTTATTTCGAAATAACGGCCATTATTCCGAAATAACAATGCGAGCGTCTACGCAGCCATTCCGTTATTTCTAAATAGTTTTGAAATAATGGACGGCTCATTCCGAAATCTGTAAACCTCGTTCCACGAGGAATAATGCCTATTCTGAAATGGCTATTTTGGGATAGCAGGAGTGTGAACGCGCCGCTTCTGCTATTTTGAAATAGCTCCTCCCCAGGGCCTTTCAAAGTAATTATTCCCCAGTGCCTCCTGGGGCTCTACATTGAGGTAGCATGTCCACCCTAGGGAAGCCGGCCTTGGATTCATTTTGAGGCTTCCCTGCAGTGTAGAGGTGCTATTTCAAAATAAGCTATTTTGGAAAAAATATTCCAAAATAACGGATTTCGAAATAAGCGTGCTGTGTTGACGTACCCATATAACTTCAGAAAATAACCCCTCACAAGCACCTTGGCTCTGAATACAGCGACTCACATCTCTCTGGGCAGCAAAGCACAAATTCTGGGCTTGCAAAATGCTCCCTTCTGGGCCTAGGGGTATGTCGACACTGGGAAACTATTTTGAAATAACTAAAAGTGATTTAATAACTCCCAAAATAACAAAATCAAAATAGTGTGTCCTCACTATGGGGAAGCCTCGAAATTAGTCCAAGGGAGGCTCTGTTAATGTGGATGCGCTATCTTGACCTAGAGCCCCAGGAAGCACTGGGGAGTAATTTGTTTGAATGACTCTGGGGAGTAGTTATTTTGACATAGTGGCACCGGAGCATCCACACGACCCCTATTTTGAAATAACTATTTTGAAATTAGTGGTAGAAATGTATCCTTGTTAGTCTGGTGCAGCTGAAACAAAAAAGAGGACTGTGTAGCACTTAAAAGACTAACAAGATGGTTAGGAGTACAGATTTCAAAATAAGTGGCCGATTATTTCAAAATAAGTGGCTTGGTAGTGTGGATGCCCTGCTTATTCATTCAAACTAAGGGTGGGGAGGGGTTGAAATAAAGCTCTAGTGTAGATCAGGGCTATGAAATCTCTGAATGTTGTAGCCAGATTTTGTTTTTATTCAGTCAGTGGAGAGGTGGGGCGGGGGTTGCAGGTGTTTTCTCTGAGTGTCTTTATTTTATTGCATAGCTGCTGGTGCTCCGAATTCCTGAGCCCAGCCTGTTAGCGTGCAGGGGGCAGAGCGTGCATTGACTCCTTTCAGGCCGTTGTTTGTGTTGCTCTCAGAGTTGCCCAACTATTATCCCATGACACACTGGCAAGGGATCCAGGCTTGGACTGCAGGGAGTTGCCATGACACCTCTCCAGCTTCATGCTGGCTTCTTTGGAAACCACAAAAAAAGTTCCTCCCTTCACAGTTCAGTGGTACCCAGACAGAAATGCCGTGAAATCGGCAGGAAGTGTTACTTTGTAGCGATATAAGAATTCACGGAACCAGATGTGGCGACTGAGCTAGTGCCCTTCCTGTGAGCAATGCTGTCCACATTCAATGGAATCATCCACAAGATTATTTCCAACCTCCTCTGGCTGGGCCCTTTAAACGCTCGCCAGAGCTAAGGAAACCGCTCGGCACAGTGGGGATTAAAAAGCTATAAGAGCCCTGGCTGGATGGTTACCAAGGGAACAAACATATTCCCAGATTGTCCATGGCTGACACTCCCTGCAGGATCTGTGCTTAGTTCTCCCCTCACGCCAAGCCCCTCAGAAGCAAGGGGAGAGAAGGTGCAGCCATGTTCATAGTGCATGTTCCCCTCCTGACGTTCAGGGCACAGCAGACAAGCGCAGCACTGGCCTGTGCTTGATCCAGCATTTGGGCAGCGTTGTGGGTTTGAGTCCTGCTTCCCCCCACCCTGCGAGTAACTAGATAGTCAACACAGGCTGCCCCAGGTCTGGAGCTGGCGCCTGCATTAAGAAGGCAAGATAAGAGACATGTTGAAGGGACTGAGCTAGGCTGGGTTCTGGAGTGGCCTTAGGGCTAGAGCATTTGCCTGGGGAATGCAAGGTTGGTGGGCTCTGTCCTGTGCACTCCTGGTTGAGGGGTCTCTTGCACAAAGCAGCAAAGAGTGAGACAGCTGCACTGTTAGTGCTGGGGGGAAGGGAGTCTCCCTTCTGATTCCAGCCCCTGCCTGTGACCAGCTCAGTCTCCCTTGGAAGGCCATGCCCCCCCCCTTGTCCAGGGGAGGGAATGTGTAGTGGTGCATGCTCAGAATGACCCCCTGGGTGTTGCCATGGCTCTGAGGGGGATATCCTTTGAAACCAATGGAGGGATATCAGCAGAGCCATCAATTCTTAATCTCAAGTTTATGCCACTGTCTTCTAGATGTTGGAGCTGGAAGACACTTCTGGATCAGCACTGGTAGCTCCTGGGGGCCAGGAACAATTATTAACAAAAAGGCAGAAATAAAGGAGAATGAAAACCACTGGTTGAAGCCCCTTCCAGAGTATTTGGACTTTTTCCTCCGGGTGGAAGGTAGGAGTGCTGCCTCCCCCAGGAGCCCCTGTAAAAGTGAATCTGACACAAGACTGAGGGGTACTGTGGCTGACCTTCCTGCCACCCACATTGGCATGGGGAGGAAGATGTAGGGACTATTTGCAAAGCATTTGGGGGTAAAACTCTCTCCTGTGCAGTGGTCCAGCACAAGGCCTGGGCACTTCTTAATTAATAAGTACTAGAAGATGTACCCAATACTGCTCGGGCCCTTAACTGAAATAATTTTTGTTTTTCTTCATTTAGATCATTGCTCTGGGGTGGGGCTGAGGATGGGGGGGTTCAGTCTGCAGGCTGTCTTGGGGAGAAAGGACAACCCCAACCTGCTCCCACCACAGCGTCCTGGGACCAGGTCAGAAGCGCCTCTCCGTGGCCACTGCAGCTACTGTGAGCAGAGCTGGGGGAGAGGTGCATGTCCCCTAGTTGGGGAACAACCAGACACACAAACAGACCAATTCTTTCAAATATATAGTAGATCGCTGTCCCTTTCTCCACCCCTCCCCTCTGCTGCCTCAGTGGGATTATAGCCATCCAAATCCCCATGTCTGACCCTTGCTGCCCCCCTGTGGTCATTCTGCAGTATAATTGTCCCTGGTACCAGAGCCCTTCCTTTCCATTTTATGAGCACCAATCCCATTCCAGGCACATCCCACTGTCCTGGCACAACCAAACCCCAACCTTGCTTTAAATTAAGGTAAGAAGAAGCTGCCTGCCAAATGTGGTAGTCCTAGCTCTTACTGTTCAGAAGGAGTGCTTGAAGAAACAGACACACAGACAAATTCTCTTAAATATATTATATATTATTATCATTGCTGTTGTTTTGTCTTGTTGTTGACTCTCAGTTAGTTCTCTTACACTCTCAATTACTCATTTGCTTACAATTTGCAAACCCTGGGTTTAAATGGAAGGAACAAATTGATTTGTGGCTCCCCAGGCAAGCTTATTTGCAAATCTGACAGCTTCAGAAGGCCTGCCCAGGCCTACAATTTATTGTAAGTTCTAAAAATGAGTTTTCATGCAAGCTCCGCTCTGTAGTGCTCTACATAAACACGCAAGGAGCTCTGTCATGGCCATCTGGTTCTAAGCTCAGCAGCGCTCATTGCGCTGTCCAAAAGCATGTTGTAAAGATGTGCCGTAAGCTTTGCTTTGCAATGGGAAATGCTGCCTGCATATTTGGACCTTGAGCACATTGAATAAGGCACTAAAACCTCCGCCGAGTATATAAGAATCAGGGAAGAAATGAGCTTCCTTCATATCTGAAATAGATTTGATTTTGGATGTAGCGGTTTGTTTACTTTCTTGGATGGAAACAAGTCGCAGACTGTCAGCTGTTCTGGATTTTTCTCAGCAGAGTAATTTTTCCAGCAAACCTCATTCCTTCCTTAATCCTTTGTAACAACTCACCAGCCCATGCTGCCCTCGCTTTAAAAATACATTTTCATAGTTCATTAGCAATTTCACAGGTTTTTTTTAATACACCAAGAATGAAAGTGGAAACATAAGGCCTAGCAAATTATTTTCATTCAATCTGCAGTTTCCCTCGTAAACAAGTATTGCAAAAGCCTCCATGTTCTCAGCAAAGCATGGACGGGTGAAGAATAGAACATAGTCATGTGTTTGTAGTCAGTGAGTTATTTATATAATCTAAAGTATGGGGCCGAGTTGTTAGGATCCAGGGGCTGTCTTAGGAGCCTCTTCAGACTTTGCATCTTGGCGGTTCTTTCATTCTGGAAAAAAATAAACAATAAAACCATTAAAAGCTCAGTCAATTCCAATTGGATGAACTTTCCCCTGGTGCAAAGAGCCAGAACAAGGTCTTGCAATATTCCCATTTGGAGGGCTGGGCTTTGTGCATGGGCCTTGAGTTGCACCCATTTTCAATCACAGCAGTCAACAGAGATGTCGCATAAAAAGCCATATGTAGGCCTGCAGAGGTTAAATTTGTATTCCTCTAGGCCAGCCTGCTGGCGAAAATACTAGGTATTCTTTATCAGACAGCCTTCATCAGCCGCAACTCCCTATGCTTGTTAGCTGAGAGCTGAGTGTGGGATAAATAACATGACCTCAGTTCTCATGCCCTCTAGCCCTGTGGGAACACTATAAGTGGCACTGGGCCAACCCATGCACACTCAATAAACAGCTGAAGTTTAGGATCACTGGGAGTCCCACCCCCTCTGTGAGTCTCACCAGGGACCTAGACCTCGAAGGGTGCCCTGGATCCCCCTAGCTGGAGCCACATCCACTGCGACCGGGTTCAAGGTGACTGGAACGAGACTCCCTGCAGAATGAAGGGGCATAAGCGTTTCCAAGTGCCCGTTACTCTTTTATGCATTGCTCTGCCTATGCTTACTGGCGTATTACTTTGCAGTAGCTGTGTAATCATCTGGCAGTATTAAGCCTGTAATAGTAGTGACGTAGTGAGATTAATAAAAGCAACTACCCCTAATCGACTCTGTCTTGAAGCGAATCCACAACCCTGTTGGGCCCTGCTCCTGTGAGTTGACAAGAGGTGGGATGGTATAGCTTGGGGACCCCAGGTACTTTCACCCCTGACTGGAAGCCAGTGATATTTTTGATGAAGCAAAGAAAGTAGGATCAGCCCCCAGGTGTTTTCTCACCCAACAGTCCTGTTAGATGATTACTGGTTTCTCAGGGATGTTTGTATTTTATGCCAGTCACCAATTTACTTAGCAAGGACAAAATAGTCAGAATTTGGTCAGTCCTATTATTTCGACTTATACGGGCAGAGGCCAACATGTCGGGGTGCAGTCACAGAAGACCCCTTTGGGGCAGCTTCCCAATGTGCTGATAAAGCCACCGACACTCACCTCCTTGCTCACTGAGGCTTCTCACCACCCCGTCCTGCTGGGCCAGATCTCCTGATCTCCCTCAGCCAAGGCAGAACTGAGATCATCCCCCCCATCCCGCGAAGAGCAATGCAGACTTGATTTTGGCACAGCGTCAGGCACAGCATCCAGGAAACTAACCCCCCGCAAATGAGATCAGAACCCCAAATAAACCATTCAAGTGAGCCCCCTTTAACATTAAAAGGAAGGTGCACACACTGAGGGTTCCCCCAGGTAACAATTATTTACACTGGGCTTGATAGTAAATACAAATAATTGTATTAAGTACAAACAGTAGGATTTAAGTGGTTGCGAGTGAGAATGGGACAGAGCAAAGTAGATGACAAATTTAAAATAAAAGAAAATGCAGAGCTAGTTCTAACACACTAAAGCTTGTTTCGATCTTACCCTAAAACTGTTCTTATTTCGGGCAAAAACCTCCAAGCTAGGAAAGATCTTTTTCTTCCCGGGTGTCGCTGGCTACTTCCTTGGATGTCTCCAGCTAACCAAAGACAAAGAGACTGATAGCTTTCCAGTTTAAATAGACTTTTCCTTTTGGGTGGGAATCCTTTGTTTCTACCTGCCTCCCTTCCGATTAAAATTACCTGGTGAAACAAGTATACCAGCACGAGTTGGTTTAGTCACATGTCCCTCGAGGATCAACCTCTGCCCAACTTGAGACAAAACCAGGTAGTTATCAAGGCGTTAAGTTGACTACCCAATTGTTAAGGTTCCCTGAGCATTGGAGACACCCTGGATGGCTTGCATTTGCACATTTAAAACCATAAGCCATTCCATACGCCATATTTCTAACTTTACAGACAAGTGTGATACATGCACCAAAATAAGAAACACAGCTCCAGTGGACTGAGACATTCAAACAGATAGGTTACATGAGGTATTTTGTCCAAAGCATTATCAAGTGATACATATATGTATACATAAGGCAATTTCATACAGCATGGGGGACAGGAGGTGTCTGTCATAGCCAGTATTTTCAAGCTTGGAGACCTGGAAAAGAGAAGACTAAGAGTGGACATGATAACAGATTTCAGTATTACAAGGAGAAGGGTGAAAAATTCTTCTCCTTAACCTCTGATGATAGGCCAAGAAGCTATGGGCATAAATTGCAGCAAGGGAGGTTTAGGTTGGACATTAGGGTCCTATCAGGGTGGTTAAACACTGGAACAAATTGCCTAGTGAGGTTGTGGAATCTTCATCACTGGAGATATTTAAGAGTGGGTTTCATAAACACCTGTTAGGGATGGTCTAGACGGTGCTTGGTCCTCTCAAGGTCCCTTGATGACCTCTCAAGGTCCCTTCCAGTTCTATGATTCTACATGTAGACTGCTAAATCCAAATGTGGGTACCAAAATAAAAACTGCCTGATTTTCACAGGTGCAAAGCAGCAGAGTCACCCCCTGACAGGGGCTAAATTATAAATGCTTCTACAATTAAATTGTAACCATTGACTCCAGACAAAGGCCCAGAAAGAAGCAATGGAAAGTAAAACACCCAGCCAGGCAGTCATGCTTAAAATGAAGTCCACCTGAATATTTTCTCCATTTCCCCTGTTGCTGTAGGGAGGTGAATTCAAGCTAGGATGCATGGAAGAGCAGGACAAAATGGAGCTTGCAAAAGCAAGGATCTGGCCTAGAAGGAAGTGAAATCATTGCAACATGGGAAGGTCAGGGTGAGCTGGAAAGAGGTAAGTGGAGATGAGTAGGAGGTGCTTTATCCCACAGGTCTCTGTTTCAGTTATCTTACAGAGGCAGCAACACTGCAGACAGCACTTATCTCATGTATCCCTGCCAGCTAGGACAGGTACCTTGGCCTTTCCTTCTCGAACTTTAAAACCTTATGGGTATGTCTACACTTGCACCCTCTTTCGAGAGAGGGATGCAAATGTAGATATTCGAAATTGCAAATGAAGCCGGGATTTAAATATCCCGTGCTTCATTTGCATAGTCACGTTATGGCACTATTTCAAAATACCCTATTTCGAAAAAAGAAACGCTGTCTAGACGCAGTTATTTTGAAAGAAAACCCTTCTTCTGAAATAACCCTTATTCCTTATACAACAAGGTTTACCAGTTATTTCGGAAGAAGGGTTTTCTTTCAAAATAACCGCGCATCTAGACAGCGTTTCTTTTTTCGAAATAGGGTATTCCAAAATAGCGCTCAGACGTGATTATGCAAATAAGAGCGAGAAATTCAAATCCATGCTTCCTTTGCAATTTTGCTCTGCTTCATTTGCATTCCTCTCTTGAAAGAGGAATGCAGTGTAGACATACCCTATTATAACAAATAGACGTTAATTAACCATCAGAGTGGAAGCTGTTGGTTGAGCAGGGACCAATGATTTGATTACATTCAACATCACAAAACAGAGAGAAGTCTGAACCATCAGTATATATATTTGGTGTATCAAGTGGTATAATTTCCTAAAGCTGAGGACAAATATGGCTCAAATGAACTATGAGGAAAAATTTTGATAGATAAATGTGCATGAAAATTGAGAGTTCTTTAAGAAATGTTTTTCAATGGCCAAAGAGCCACAATCCCTCAGTCAAGAAACTGGACAACTTTGGTTTTCCTGGTCAAGTGCTGAAGAGAAGGTAGCAGTTATAAAAAAAGACAATATATAACACATGGAATAAGGGCAAAACAGCAATCAATATCAATGAAATATTTTGATATGTAGAAAATTGATAAAGGAAGCTAAAGACAACAGGGAAAACTTCATGGCTAAGGACAAAAAGAAGGAATTTATAAAGTATAATAGGAACAAAGGAAATCCAAATACACTTGATGGAATTCACATTTAAAAAAGTACAAATTAAATGAAGAAATTTTAACAATTCCTTTTAAAAGAAAAATGAAATAAAAATTAACTTCATAAAAATAACAGTGTAATTTTGAAAAATACATTCATTTAAATAAAGCATGTATATTTTCCTTTTATTAAAAAAAACATAATTGAGTTAATGACCCAAGCAACACCTATTATATGTGCTAGTGAATCTATAATGCAGAAATTGGAAAAATACAAACAGGACTTAGGAGACAACGTTTGGAGCTGCTTAGTAAAGCTATTGCCAGTTGGAGTCTTATCATGAGGACTGGGTGTCTTTCTGCAAGTCCTGACCTAGTTTAGTCCTGAGTCATTGGATTCAATAGTGTCATGTATACTATCACACCATTAACACGGTTGGCTGCCAGAAACTATGCTCCGACTGTGGAAGCGCTGTGTTTCCCTTCAGCTGAGCAGTTGGCTCAAACATTGTTAACATTCTTCTACGTGGAAGTTTACTCTGTTTCTAATTCTTTCCTCACACAGGTCCAATTTACAGAAGAGGCTATAGATTAGGCTGGTTCCAGGACAGGGATGTTCCCACACAGAGACTTTCTTGCTCTCACTTAGAAATGACTGTGTGGCAGGATTTGACAAGTGCCTTTAAGTGTAAAATCCTGCAGGAATGGGCATCAGTGGGCTCTGAGCCTGGCATTTCTGCAGGCACATCAGGCAGATAGGTGGCCAGAATTTGGACCTTTGTTACTTTAGGCTGCTTTGAAAATCCCAGCCGACAGCAAGGGCTCTGGCCATGAGAGGCCTGGCATATGGTTGCGTGTCAAAGCCTCTGTCTCTGGGCTCACTACTGCTGCCCTTTCTCAAGAACAACGTTGTGCCAACATCCAGCTTCACTGCCTAAAGTCCATGGAGTTGAAGCCCAAAAGCAATGGCTCTGCGCCCAGCACTGCTGAGAGAGGGCAAATCAAGCCACATTCCCCCGAGGCTGGCTCAGAAGTGTTTTTTGAGTCTCAGATGCCTTTCTTTTATGAGCCAATAGTTTCACTTGAAACGAGCAACAGTAATTGCCTAATCCGAAGGGAGAAAGTTGCTGCTCTTTATGTGCCAAAGGAATGAAAAACTGTCGCAACAGAAACGCCACAGGTTTGCCCTACACGCAAGCTGCTTCCGTGGGTGTTTGCTAAGGGCCACATTTACAAGGTGCCGACTTCCCATGGGAAGAGTCCCATTACATTCTTTGGTCCCCACTGGCACAGTGAAGGTGCCAAGAGACCAATGCCTGGCAGCAGACCCAGCCGTACAGTTTGGGGGAGGAGCGGTGGCCTGTCACTGCAAATGCCGGCTGTGGTAACCAGAAAATTCATTGCATCCCTTTCAGATTGTCAGTCACCCCACTATAGCTCATAACCCGTTTCCTGTCAACCCCTCTTGTCTGCGGCTGACAAGGACCAGTGAATTAGCTTACGGGTTTGAAGTGGAACTGTGCTTTGTGGAGTCATCTCACTCTGTTCCTTCTTAAAATCCTTCTTCAGAACTCACTTCTTTCTCTTAACCTTCCACCTCCTGCCTCTGTGCCAGTTCTGTCTCCTCCAATTCCTTTGCCTGTATGTTACCTCAATCTAGTATGGATCATAGGGAACTTGTCTCCTGGCTAACAGCCCATAACAGAATAGACAATGCTACTTGAACAGGACCAACTCTTACACCTGTAGCGCCCCCTCTCCACCTGGTTACCTTCTTTTAAAGCCAATCTCCTTTCAGGTTTGGATGGATAGGTCTGGGTTCTTCTGGATCCCGCCACCCACTCAATTTTATTCTTTCTGATTGATGTACTTGGCGGTGCCTCCACCCCCCTCACTCCTTCCTAGCAGGGTCACCAGGGCAGCTTGGGAGGAAAATTCTAGCCCAGGATAATCCCCACATATTTGCCAGATAGTTGGAGACTCCCAGAAAATAACACAAACACATACACTATAATAAACACAATTATATTAAACAAGAGACAATTATAACAGAACAGGGTAAAACACTATTTTTAGGGTCACCGGTGCCCAGCAACTGTGAGGTTAGTGTCCCGTTGGTATGCGTACTTTGTTGGGGCCCTTGATGACTGTTGACCACACAATCCTTCTCTGCAGTGGTTTAGCAGTGGAGCTGACTAGGTCCAGTACAGCCCAAAGGACTCACAAATGGGAGAAGGCAGTAAATCCCTCCAGTTTAATATGCTGCAGGTAATAAAATCCCCAAACAAATTCCCTGACTAACTAAAAATTGGTGCACTCACACACTCCATGAATGACCTCAGGTTGAGAGATGACTCAGTCTCTGCAAAGGGCTGCTCTCTTCTCACAGGGATCCTCTTCAAGCAGGAACCAGGCTGCTTCGGTCCCAGAATTTCCCCTCACCGCGAAGGGGTGCAGGGCTCAAGATGCAGACCACACAACTGCACCAAAATTCAAACTACAGCCTCCCAGCCCAGCATTCAGACCCACCCAGCAGGCAGCAGCCCTGAACTTGCTGCTAGAGCCGAGCTGACCATGCGGTGCCTGGTCTCACCCCAGGAGCTGGAGCCAACTCAGCCTGGCTGGGGAAACCTCCCAGCAAACTCCACAACTGGGAATCAACAGTGGAGACATAAACCCAGCTGAGGGATCCTGCCTTCAGGTCCCTAGAGGCCAGTTCTCAGGGGGAACCCTGCATGCAGGCCTGGGGCTTACTAGCTCCCACACAGCCAGTCCTCCCCTTTTCCTGGCTGGCTCCAGACTCCCCTCAACAATGGTCTCTCCTTCCCCCTGGGAGGGGCATCTCACTCCCCATGGATTGCCGGGCAGACTCTGGCCCTGGTAGGGAGGGGGAGCCAAAGCAAACTCAGAGCCTCTCCCTGAGTTGCCAGCAGACAAAGCCCTGGGAATCCAAGCAATCTCCTTGGGGGTTACACACCCATAAAGGGGGAGAGTGAGCTGGAACAGCACAAATAAAACAGATGGACTCACATATTAATTAATATGCGTGGCCCAAAGGGACCATTTCATAGAACAACACTGAGATAACAGGTAGACGCCCATCACAAGAGATTAGACAGGAAATCTAAATTCAGTTCTACCAGTCATGGAGCAGGCCAAATATAAAAAAGGCAGAGGAGGCTGGCAAAGGGATTCAAGTTGATTCTACATACATTCTTACACTGCCCTCATGTAGTATCTGGATCAAGGTTGTTAAGTTTTGAGTAATTGACTAATTGAATAGTCGATGCATTTTGCATCGACTATTCAATTAGTTGATAGGGCGCCTCTGCCTTTGAAGTGAAGCAACAGCCCTATGGTCAAAGGCGAAAGCGCCACGTGGATCCCGGGATCAGCTTTAAAACACCAGCCCCCACTTTGAAACACTGCAGAAGCAGGAGTGCCGCACGAAGCCTGGGATGAGCGGGGGAGTCCCCAGCTAACCCCAGGCTACAGGGGGCGCTGCTGCTTTGAAATGCCACAAGGAGCCGTGGCATTTCAAAGTGGCAGCTCCACATGGATCTCGAGGTCAGCGGGAGAGTCCCCAGCTGATCCCGGGCTCCATGCAATGCTGCCACTTTGAAACACCACATACAGCCACCCCAGATGGCCCTGCGCTGCATGTGGTTTTTCAAAGCGGCAGCACCACGTGGAGCCCGGGGTCTGGCCCCAGGCTTTAAGCAACGCTGCTGCTTTGAAGTGCCCCTTCTTCTTCCCCCCACCTTGCTGCCTCTATCTGGCAGCAAGGGGGGCGAGGGAGTGACTAATCAACTATCTGTCAACTATCTGATAAGCCTTTGCTTACCGGATAGTCGATTAGTCGACTAGTCCTTTACATCCCTAATCTGCATGCTTTGAGCTGTGCAGTAAGTGCATGACTAACAGTTGCAAGGTGTGCTCCACTCTCACTCATTCTCTCCCCCGGGGGAGAATTGTCTGTAAAGTTTTGTTCTGGGATGTTTGGGGAGAGCATTTTTTTTAGCGGGGTGTGGGGGAGGAGAGGAGCAGGAGGATTAGTACGTAAGGGCTCTGTGCTGGATGGAGCAGGCTTACATTTGTCTTTCTCCAGGTTACAGCTTATTTTAAAAAAAGGACCCAGCTATTCATCTGAGCATCGGTATATTATTTTTTTTAGCGTCACTTTACATGCTCTTAGCACGGTGGGCTGCCAGTCTATGCCTCAGACTGTGGTAGTGCTGGGTTTCCCTTCAGACTGAACAGTTTGCTCAAACATTATTAACATTTTTTTGCACAGACGTTTCGTAGGCTTTCGGTTCTTTCCTGAGTACGGCTTGGGAACGACTGAAAGCCCCTTTCAGTAATTCAGCAGTGCCGGTTGTGTGACCAGGAGCCGTCACTCCCAAAGCCATCTGAACACCATCTCGTCAGCCTGGACGGCCCCGGGAAGACTTGTGAATGAAATCAAGAGGGCGAGGCTGGAGCAGGGCTCCTGGCTTGTAAACACACTTAAGCCCCATAATCAAATTACAAACATGTTAGCTGCTGTTCAGACTCAATTAGCCACCCAGCATGACTTCAGCCTGGGGAGGCCTTTGATGGGAGAAGTCAGTGTGTCACGGCTGAGAGATGGGGAGCTGGAGCGCCTATCCCTGCTGTGTCTTCTCTCGGGCCAAGCTGTCCCCGCCTGCTCGTGCGGGTGGGACAGGCTGGGGCGTGGACAAGAGTTTCATTTGTCGGACAGAAACCCACCACGTACCGGAGAGAGGTGATTCAGCGGCTCGGGCCGGCCTCATGGGCGGGATATGGTGAGCTCTGTACAGCTGCAGTTCTAATAAGAGGCTAATTTACAGCTCCTCTGTGCGATTCAAGCCATGCCAGCAACGGCTGTTTTGTTAACCTAGAGAGTGACTCCTTTGAGGCCCAGCGAGGTTATTCTCAGGGCACAAGCAGTGTCCTGGGCACTCTGCTCCCAGCCTCCCTGACAGGCCACACTCCTGCCCCACTTCTCCCGGGTGTTTTGTAAATTCCACCCTTGTCAAATACTGGGCGCTGGGTGATTTGCGTCATGCCTGACCAGGGTGCATCCAGCCCAGGCACCACTGTCTGGAGCAGGGAGCCATGTTTCCGACTCTTGCTGGAATCCTCAGCCTGGCTCTGAATTTCCACCCATCTGCCCACCTTTGTCTTGTTTTCTGTTTACAAATGGGGTAAGAATTGAGTTTCCTGAGGCCATTGCGATCCATTACCGGTGCGTTTCCTTCATACACGCACCCTCCTTCTGAGATCCAAGGGTTGCAATTGGATTGAACCTCACCCCACCCTCCTGCCACGTCATGGAAACAGCCTTTGGTTCATTTCCGTATCTTGTTCATCAGTTCTCCCTCACCCCCCGTTTAAGCCTGTCTGCTCAGAATGCCATAATATTGCTTTAACTCCTGCAGCATATTTTAGGGGACAAATCCGGAATGCCTCTGAACAGCAGGGGCCTGTCCTGTGCAGCTCATGTCTTCCTGGAGGAGCTGAGCTGTGCAGCCCTGCATGTCTGTCTGAGTAGAAGGAAAGGGCATCAGGAGGCATGAACTTTTCTAAGGCCAAGGCCTCCACTTACCCTGAGATCCATGCTCCAAGGATCAATGTCTCAGGGTTTGATTTAGTGGGTCGAGTAAAGACCTGCTAAATCAACTACTGATGGCGCCCTCGTCAACTCTGGTGTTCCACCGAATCATGTGGAATAAAAGAAGTTGAGGGGAGAGTTTCTCCCATTGATCTCCCACAGTGAGATTTTTTTAAGAGAAAAAAATCCACTTAAAGTACGTAGACTCCAGCTAGGCTAGTCTCGTAACTGGAGTTGGGTATCTTAGGATAACTTTCTCGGGCAGCATACATCTGGCCTAAGGGAGACATGGCAGGAGAAAGCTTGTCTGACTGAACCTCTCATCCGATGGTAACAAATCACACATGAGCATTCAAGGCCAAGGGTGTAGTCAGATGTGGGCTGAGCATATGCCCCTTCCCCTCAAGTCAATGGGCACTAGAGGAACTGGACAGTGCTAGAGGTCAGTCTGCCCAGCTGCTGGAGGCGTGCCATGTGGATGAGCCAGTACGGGCAGGTTACTTCACACTACGCGCTAGTGTTTGCCGTCGAGTTTCAAACAACCCAGGCACAGCAGTGTCAGGAACTAGCCAGACAGAGGACAGCCTGCCTGGTGGCCTGCACATCAAGGCAAGGATGGATCTCCATCCTCTTCTTCTAGCTACACTGGGCACATGGCTCTATAGACACTGTTAAGCTCTGATGAGTTCATCTCACCCCTTAACTTCACAAACCACCCTGGAGGGAGTTCCATTTCTTCTGGATCCTGCAGAGATCCCCTTGATTGTGTATTCATGGCCTCCCTTGAGCGCCGAGAGACAGCGCCGTAATGAGCCCCTTTTACTTACGTATAACAGCCCCTGCCAATGGTTCCCAATGGTTCCTGGCTCCTGGGTCCGAGAATATGCCTTGCACTGCAAGTACAAACAAGGGGTTTGGCTGGTTTCAGAGATGGACTGTGCCAAAGGGATGTGGGAGAAAAATCCCCTTTGTGCCACACGCAGAGGATAGAAAACAGGGAACAGGCCCGGAGCCAGCTTGGAAAGAGCCGGTTGGCAGCAAGCTGCTCCATGTTGGTGACATCATCACCTAGCAGCAGGGACCGGTAGAAGGGAGAGGGAGAAGATGAGACTGGGTGGAGGGTGTCCCAAAGGTATAGGGACAGGCCTGATATTTGGGGCTTTGTCCTCTGCCCCCATCCCAGTAGTTCACATCTGCTCTCTGCTCTCCCTGGGTGTGTCTAGACTACAGAGTTTTGTCGACAAAAGTAGACTTTTGTCGACAAAACTATACCTGCGTCTACACTACCGCTGAGTTCTGTCGACATAACATCGACAGAACTCAGCAGTTTTGTCGACGCTGGTAAACCTCATTTTACGAGGCATAACGCCTTTTGTCGACAGAGTTCTGTCGACAGAAGGTGTTATTGCGTCTAGGGTTGTGTCTAGACTACAGGGTTTTGTCGACAAAGCAGCTTGCTTTGTCGACAGAACTGAATGTAGTCTAGACGCTTTTTGTCGACAGAAGCTTTGTCGACAGTATCAGTCGACAAAGCTTCTGTCGACAAAAGCCTGTAGTCTAGACGTACCCCCTAAGTGGGTGTGAAGGAAGAGGTTTCATCAGCAGACCTCAGGGCTCTCGGCAGAAGCAGCCCTAGACAAGCTGCCGCCAACTGGCGCCCTAGGCAAAACACGCGATCGGTGCCCCCGCCTCCAAAGCCCTCAACGGTTATTTATCTTGGCACCCTAGGCGACTGCCTAGGCCACCTGTATTGATGAGCCACCACTGGCTCTCAGACAGGAACTCTAAGAGCTAACACCAAGAAATGGCTGGGCTGGCCTTTGTCCCGCTGTTAATAACACATCCCATTAATTCAGCAGGCTTCTTCCCCAAGGATCCAGCCCACTGGAGATTTACACCCATGTGCACACCCCCAGGCACATGTACACACGCCCTCTCATGTACAATCCCACAGGAAGCCTGTGGTAGAGCCAGGACTTGAACCCCCAGTTCCAGGCTTGTAGCCGTGTTTCCGCTCGAAGGCTGACTAAACTCTAAGGCGTGACCTTGTGTCACCAGGATCAGTGACTTGCTGGCTTCCTCACTCCTCTCATTCCCCAATTCAGTGAAGGCCCCGAGGCCATGGCTGGGTGGGCAGCTTTGCATGTTGACTCCTGGCCTGTCACCAATCCTGGGCAAAGGCTTTTCCCTGCCGCCCGAGGTGCCTGCCAGCGGCACGGAGTGGGCTGTGGTAAGATCTAAATCCTTCTTCAGAGTCATGGTGGAGAAGGAACACACCTGCAGTGTGGAGTCCTCAAATATTTCCTTTCCTCACAGCGGCTCCTGCTTCATGGGGGGAGGGGATCCCGTGTGCACCCTGCCCACAATCGATCAACAAGCAGCCGGGGAGAAAAGGTGCCAGTGCTCCCTGTGCTTTGAGGCCCGTTGGCAGGTGCCAGCCCCAGGGCTCTGTGCGCAGGGCCTGCCCACCCCCACGCACACATCTGGGTGTTTGACGACGCACCGGGCTCCTTCTCAAATCCCAGGCCTCAGTCTACCCACAGCCTTTCCCACCCCCAGAACTCAACACAGGGTTTGAAGCAGGTCTGCCAGCCTGAGTGACGACACGCAGGAGTAGATGAAGGGGGATTATTATAGAGGTCTATAAAATCATGACCGGTGTGGAAAATGAATAAGGAAAAGTTATGTACTTATTCCCACAATATAAAAACTAGGGGTCATCAAATGAAATTAATAAGCAGCAGGTTTAAACAAACCAAAGGAAGTTTTTCTTCACTCAGCACACAGTCAACCTGTGGAACTCCTTGCCAGAGGATGTAGTGAAGACTAGGAATTTAACAAGCTTCAAAAAAGAGCTAGATAGATTCATGGAGGTTAGGTCCATCAATGGCTATTAGCCAGAATGGGTAGGAATGGTGACCTTAGCCTGGAAATGGATGACAGGAGAGGGATCACGTGAGGATTACTTGTTGTGTTCCCTCCTGCTGGGGCATCTGGTGCTGGCCACTGTCAGCAGACAGAATACCGGGCTAGATAGGCCTTTGGTCTGACCCAGTATGGCCGTTCTTATGTAAGCAAGCTGAAGGGTTGACTCCACCAACCTGCCAGCAGGTTAACCTATTCCACACAGGGGCCCAGCGGCACCGTGGCTCCAAACCCTGCCTGAAAGTGACACCCTGCGCCATTCGTGCGTGTCCCTCCAGACAACTGCTCCTGGCACTGTGTGTATCACAGTCACAGCGGAGAGGGAGGTTCAGACTTTCTGGTCTGCGCTGTAGCTTAGATTTCGACTGGCTCATCTGCATCTTGCCCGTTAACCAGGTGGGAAAAACAGCCCCACCCCTTTCTCCCGCTCATCCTCATCAGGAGCCCGGTCTGACAGGGGGGGCTGTTTCAAAGGTTTGAGCATTGGCCTGCTTCACTAAGGGTTCTGAGCTCAATCCTTGAGGGAGCCATTTAGGGATCAGGGGTGAATCCATCAGACATGGTACTTGGTCCTTCCATGAAGGCAGAGGACTGGACTTGATGACCTCTCAAGGTCCCTTCCTGCTCTATGAGACAGGTATATTTCCATATACCTAGACTTTAGTAAGGCATTTGATACGGTCTCGCATGATATTCTTATTGATAAACTAGGCAAATATAACTTAAATAGGGCCACGATAAGGTGGGTGCATAATTGGCTGGATAACCGTAGTCAGAGAGTTGTTGTTAACGGTGCTAAATCCTGCTGGAAAGGGATAACAAGTGGAGTTCCGCAAGGGTCTGTTTTGGGACCTGTACTGTTCAATATCTTCATCAATGATGTAGATATTGGGATAGAGAGTACGCTTATTAAGTTTGCAGATGATACCAAACTGGGTGGGGTTGCAACTTCTTTGGAGGATAGGGACATAATTCAAAATGACCTTAGCAAGTTAGAGAAATGGTCAGAGGTAAACAGGATGAGGTTTAATAAAGAGAAATGCAAAGTGCTCCACTTAGGAAGGAACAATCAGGTCATTCCTGTAGAGTCCTGGTCCCACGGCTCGTCCTTCCCCACATCTCCCTGCAAGGTGTTTTTCAGTCTGCAACTTCCCTGGCAATTCATGGCCCAACCTCAGCCTCCCTCCCTGTCTTTAGGGGGACAAATGACCCCCCTCATCTCTCTCTGGCAGCTGAGGCGGGGGGGATTGGCCCTTGTTGCAGCGGGCACCGGGAAAGCACAGTGGCGCGGAGCTATCAGAGCAGTGGGCCCCAGGCGGCAAACAGACCATAGAACAGGAAGAGACGTTCCTGATTCCTAGGGGCAGGTTAGTGCTGAGGCGGCTGATCGCGTGTCCCTCGAACTGCCACAGACAGGTCCCTACTTCCCCCCTTCTTTAAATCTCTTTCAGAAGGATGTAGACTCTCCTCCGGGGTCCCCACGAAGCTCGCACAAGAGGGAAGCGGCGACGGGGCCGGAGGGAACGGGAGGAGAAAACCCAACCACAGGAGGAAATGAATAAAGCATTATGAGAAGCGGGGGCAGCGGGGCTGGGAAAGTGTGCGATGCACCAGCTCCTGGCGCACATCAAAGCCTGCCTCCGAAATTAGCCAAACTGCTGGGAATGAAAAGCAGGGGATTCTCCCACTGGCCTGGGGATTGCGCGTCCCCCGGCTCTGAGGCGCTGAAGCTCTGTTGTGGAGCTTTTCAAAGGGCACGGCTGGGACACAGTAGGCCGCCTCTCCAGAGCACGGCACTTTTAATTACCGCGCCACGGCAGCACATGGGCCCGCCCCCACACTCAATCCTGTTGCAATTACAGCGATCTAATTGAGTTTATTCACTTCCCACGGCTTTGGGGTCTTTCTTCCTCTTACTCCCTGCCGGTGAGAGCCAGGGCTCGCATTGATCAGCAAGGTAGTAATATGGGCAGTGAGTTTATTGTGTCCGTTGAGGTGTCTTTGCTGCTGGGAATTATAGAACTCAGCAGAGTCATAGCATTGGCTTGGGGGAGTCACGGCTCAGACACAGACTCATACTAACGGGACATTTGGGTTTCCTTTAATTTTTTTTTTTTGTCCACTGAGAAGTGCCTATAAGGGAGAGATAGTTTACCTTTTGGAAACTGCAGAGGCTATCCTCCCATGTTCCCTGTGGCTGTCTCTCTGGGAATGCCATCTCCCTGGGAATAGTAATAGAGATGTAGCTGTGTTAGCCTGGTCTTGCTGAAACAAAAGACAGGACTATGTGGCACTTTAAAGACTAACAAGATGGTTTATTAGATGATGAGCTTTTTGAGGAAGAGGGTCTGGCCCACGAAAGCTCATCACCTAATAAACCATCTTGTTAGTCTTTAAAATGCTGCATAGACCTGTCTTTTGTCTCTGGGAATAGGTGAAACATGGGCTTCCCAGGGGAAGTGGGACAAAGGGTAGAGATGCTACAAATGCCATTTCCGGTGGCCTCACAAATCACAAAGCCCAGGTATGCTAGTAGCAGGAGCAGAGAAGACCAGATTCACGTGGAGGTTGGGTGAGGGGTGAACCAATGCTTGGGACACTGGGCTCACTCACAGGGCAAGTGTTTAGAAGAGCGAGGTCTAATCGCAAAAGACTTGTCTGTTGTCACAGTCAGCCTCGTCCCTTGGCTCGCGATCACAGTAGGTAGGATGTCTGCTCTGTGGGGAACGTATTCTCCTCCATGGGGCCAGCTCCCTCCTCAGCCCCCTCTTTTTGTTTCTCTTCCTTGCTTTCCCCTTGCATGACTAGGTAAGAGGCTCCAAATAACTGACCCTTCTCTGCATAGCTTTTCTGCTTGGGTCCCTGTGGGGGCCAGTCCAGAAGCTAGAAGCCCTGAGATTTTGCTGCTAGGGCCCACAGGTGCCTCCTTGCTGTTTTTTCTATTGCATGTCACAAACAACAAAAATAAAACGTATGAACCCCCCGACGTTTCTACCCCTCGTGTTCATTAACCACAGAACGGCTGAGCTCCGTTCGGGGGGATCGTAACTGCAGCTCAGGACAACCTTCCAACCGGCTGGAGAATTTTCTTCGAAAGAACTCGCTCTTTGTTTCTCTGGGCCTACGTGGTGGGAGCCAAGATAAAAGCCCTGAAGGCAGAGGAGCTCTTGTTGCCTGCTGCGGGGCCCAACCTCATGCTGGCTCTCTCATTGCTCATCTCTTTAATAAAGATGCTTAATCTAGAAACATGTGGTGAGTGTGAGAAGGGTTCTCAGTCAGCCCTGCATAGGGCAGCAGGTTCTGGGAGAACAAAAAGGGCTCTCCTGCTCTGGAGGACGGAAAGGAAGATAACGGAGAAACACCCGAGGGGGCTGTGGAGCAAATGTGGAGACACCCAGGCTATGTCTAGACTGCAAGCCTCTTTCGAAAGAGGCTTTTTCGAAAGATACTTTCAAAAGAGCCTCTTTCGAAAGAGAGCGTCTAGACTGCACGTTGAACTTTCGAAAAAGTGGCTTGCTTTTTCGAAAGAAAGCATCCAGTGAGTCTGGATGCTCTCTTTCGAAGAAGCCCTATTTACATTGAAGAACGCCTTCTTTCGAAAGAGGAACTTTCGAAAGAAGGCGTTCTTCCTCGTGAAATGAGGTTTACCGCCATCGAAAGAAAAGCCGCGTTCTTTTGATTTAATTTCGAAAGAACGCGGCTTGAGTCTGGACGCAGGGGAAGTTTTTTCGGAAAAAGGCTACTTTTCCCGAAAAAACCCCTGAGTCTGGACACAGCCCCAGAGGCGGGCCTGCGAACATCACAGTGTTGCAGGAGTAAGAGAGCAGTAGTAGAAGCAACACGACAGACAACTAACAGCTGCCACTCATTCGCCTCTCCATAAGGCAGGAGTGGAGAGATTTTTAGGATCGTGGGCTGCTGACCCACAGAAAAATCAGCAAGAAGCAAGGGGGGGAAAACCCTCACTGATGTGGCCTCTGACTGAGAAGACACTCCCCACTTTCTCCTCGCACACCAGAGCCTCAGGGGGGCAGGCTAGTCGATTTTGTGACCCCCCCAATTGAGGGGTTCAGGTGTGGTGGGCGGGCCACTGGGAAGCAGGCTTGAGGAGTGGGGTCTGAGCAGGAGGGAGGGTGCAGGAGTGGCTTGGGATCGGTGGGTCTGGGAGAATGGTAGCGTGCAGGAAGGGGATGGGGTGGGAGGTAGGATGCAGGAGCGAAGAGGGAGTGTGGGAAGAGGGTAGGTGGTGTAGGAGCAGGGTTGGGCTTCAGGGTCTGGGCGATGGGGAGGGTGTTTATCTGGTGCAGCAACTTGGGAACACAGGGCTGAAGTGCCAATGCTGGCTCCCCAACGCTGGAGGGGGGATCCCCAAGCCTTGGGGGCTGGATCTAGGCAAACCAGGGTCCAGATCCAGCCCCTGAGCCGTAGGTTCCCCACCCTTGCCATAATCACAGCCCTTATCACAGTGCTGATAGACACAAGGGTGAGGGAGAGCTCAGTGGATTGAGCATTAGCCTGCTAAACCCAGGGTTGGGAGCTCAATCCCTGAAGAGGCCTTTTAGGGATCTGGGGCAAATCTGTCAGGAATGGTGCCTGATCCTGCCGTGAGGGCAGAGGACTGGACTCGATGACCTCTCCCTTCCAGTTCTATGAAATAGGTATATCTCCATATACTATTATGATTATTCTGCTGCCAGCATCGTTTTTAGTTTGCAGATACGTGCACCCTGGAACCACTGGGCAGCAAGCTCAGACGTATCGACTAGTAGTTGCTCTGCCCACCAAGGACACCTGGACGTTCCAACTCACCGGGGGCTTTTGGTTCTAAAAACCGAGCACCTGGGACCTGCGCTTTCATTGTGATGATGAGTTTCTAATGTGGTGGCCTCTAGAGGCCCCTGGCAGGGCTGAGGGCCAGTGGCGCTTGGTGCTGTACTCACATGTGATGCAGACCCAGTGCCCCAAAGAGCTTATGACCAAGAGGGAAATCTCTATGCGCAGCACTAATATTCAAGCCTCACAGCCCCAGCTGCCACTAGAGGGAGACATGGGCACCCACGCATCAGCAGAGCTGACACTGCGCCCAGAGGAGAAGCTATTTCTGGACAGCCCTGTGAAAACATCTGCCCTTTGGCTCCTAATGGCTCTCGTGAAGTGTGAGCTTCGCAGACACATGGCAATTGGCAGAAGGCCCAAAGTCAGAGAGGGGACTAGGAATTAACACGCATTTGAGCCCAATTTTATTGTAAATAAACTATAATCACTTCAAACCTTTTGCTTAATAAGAAAAGGATGCGATGCATTAAGCAAACGCTCGGCAGGCTTGTGTTACTGCTGGATTAGAAATGCTGAACTCGAGCGACACTTGGCTTTTTAGAATCTGTCCTGCAGCTATATTATTAAAACAAACACATTTGCAGACCTGCAAAAACCCAAACCAAAATAAAAGAAGAGTTTGAAATTCTCCCAAGAGCATTATCTGATTTTAGGAACTATGATTGGTCTCCATCTTCTGAGCCAAATAATACAAGGAAATGACACGCACAAAAATTAACATCTGGAATTAGTGTCACGTTCTTTACTACAAACAGATTATAATGTGTGGGTCAGAGTCTAGATCCTTACTCTTGCTGAAAATGCCTTACTCCCGAAAAAACTCTATTGACTCCAGTGGACTTATTTGCGGGTAAGGTCCTACTGTAAGTAAGGGTGTTGGAAACAAACAAAAGGAAGTACTTTTTTATGTAACGCACATTTAACCTGTGGAACTCCTTGCAAGAGGATGTTCTGAAGACCAGGACTTTAACAGAGCTTTAAAAAGAGCTAGATGAATGCATGGAGGATGGGTCCATCAATGACTATGAGCCAGGATGGGCAGGGATGGTGTTCCTAGTCTCTGTTTGTCAGAAACTGAGAATAAGTGACAGGATCACTTGATGATTGCCTATTCTTTTCATTTCCTCTGGAACAGCTGGCAGTGGCCACTGTCAGAAGATAGGATGCTGGGCTAGATGGCCCTTTGTTCTGACCCAGTCTGGCTGTTCTTATGTTCTTATGAATGTGGCCCTTTGCTACTAAGAAAAAGGTATGATTTCATGCCGTCTTTTAAAAATGAAGATATGAGAGCCTTCACTATTAGCATTGCAAACACTTTTCTTCAAGTAGCAGCTCCTGGAGATGGGTGAAAAATCTCAACTTTCATTTAAAAAACGATTACTTTCCTAGCCTTCCTCATTGTAAAAAGCCTGAAAATATGGCCCTAGAAGGGTCAAAAAATGCAGACCGATGGCAACATTTATTATTCTTTAAAATCTCATTACATTTGAGCACTTGCACTTGGCTGCTTATGTGGGACTCAGGACCTTCTCTAGGGAAGAGCCAAGTAATTGCAGTCCCGCTAGAAGAAAACTGATGTCGGCAGTGTTTATAGGTGTGTCTACACAGCACCCTAAACTCAATATAAAATACGCAATGTGCACTATGCAAATTGCGTATCTTATTTCGAATCTATTTCGAAATAGCTTGTTTTGAAATTTGGCACATCTACACAGTGCCAAATGTCAAAATAATGCACTATTTTGAGTAACTCCTTACCCCTCGTGGAATGAAGTTTACCGGGATGGCAAAATAGCACACCTGTTATTTCAAAAAATATTTCGAAATAACGGGCAGCTTGTGTAGACATGGGGTAGCTATTTCCGGATACCGGAGGTAACGCGAAATAGCCGTGCAGTGTAGACGTACCCTATGAGGGCAGGGTATGCTAGTTTCCCAACACTGCTGATTGTAAAATGTAATGAATGAGAAAAAGGGAGACTCCTAGGGATAGGGACAGAACAGGGGAGTGACTGTGCTGCTAGAACTCTACTCTATTATCCAGGGAAGAGCTTGGTGCTTTTTGAAGTCCTCTCCCAGCTCTCGGTTGTGTTGCGGAAGCAGCAAGATGCTCCCAATGTGGAGAAAGCCCAGACTGGTGATGCAGTATGAGTGGCAGATGCCTGACTTCAGACCAGACGTCTGGGATGGCTCAGATGGTAGGTAGGCACAGCTGCCCGAAGGTGAAGGAGCAAATAAAAACTGTGCCTCCTGCTTGGTCCTCCTCAGGCAGAGGGGTGACAGGCCTGAGGCCCTGGTCCCTACAGAAGCCATGCTATTATACTGACTAGCTCTCATTTTCAAGGGACAACAACAAAACACAACTTTAAAGACACCAAAAGAAACCATTGTCTCCTGTGGGGCCTCAGTGAGGCCGAAGACCCTTTGGAAGGGTCAACGCCAAACAGGATGAGAAAGATGTAGACACCCTGCAGCACCTTCTGTGTCACATTCTACTGAGAGGCCAGCTCCCAGGAGAACTTTTATCCGCCAGCATCTCCTACCCGTGCACAGGGCCTGGGACACTTTCCGACTCCACTCGGATCTTTGTCACTAGGGGTGTGTCTAGACTATATGCCTCCGTCGACGGAGGCATGTAGATTAGCCAGATCGGCAGAGGGAAATGAAGCCGCGATTAAAATAATCGCGGCTTCATTTAAATTTAAATGGCTGCCCCGCTCTGCCGATCAGCTGTTTGTCGGCAGATCGGGGCAGTCTGGACGCGCCGCGCCGACAAAGAAGCCTTTCTTGATCGGCACAGGTATGCCTCGTGAAACCAGGTTTACCTGTGCCGATCAAGAAAGGCTTCTTTGTCGGCGCGTTGCGTCCAGACTGCCCCGATCTGCCGACAAACAGCTGATCAGCAGAGCAGGGCAGCCATTTAAATTTAAATGAAGCCGCGATTATTTTAATCGCGGCTTCATTTCCCTCTGCCGATCTGGCTAATCTACATGCCTCGGTCGACGGAGGCATGTAGTCTAGACACACCCTAGGTGATGAAAATAGACAATGGAGAATGAGAACTCTCCACCTTCCCAGGGGCTTACAGGCTCGGACCTGATCCAGTAAAGGCATCCTAGCATGTTTAGGTTTCAGTGGTTTGATGCACATGGATGGACGTAGGCACATGCCTCAAGTTCGAAATGGGCATAAGCCCTTTGCTGCATCAGGAGCTGGCTGAGCAAATACATAGGTGAGTATACACATCTATTTCTGAATGCACCGGGCAGTTCTGTGATTTTATAAGTAAAAGAAATGGGTTAATATTAAAGTTGGTTTTGTTCCTGATCCCTATACAATATTCTCTATTCGGGTTTTCATGCTGCACACATGTCCATGGGGCACACGACTGCCTTCAGACAAAGCACTCAGCAACACGACTAGCATCTGTCACATGTGGCCGAGTCCCGTTATTTAGTACCACGCAGCCTTGCTTTGAACGGCATCTTTCCGATACGCTGCGGCCCCCAAACCACTTCACAGAGCAGGATAATTAAAATCACGACTCTAAATAATAGTGGGGTGAGGAAAGAGAAAGAAACTCCCTTTAAAAATTCAAAAATTCAAAGAATCCTGGTATGTAAACAGGCTTCCCTGCAGGGAGGGTGATGGGCTCCATCATGATTATAGGCACATCATGTTCAATTGTGAATGGCTCCAGAATCTCAGCCGATCTCATTCACTTTGCTGTTCCCCTCTAGGCCTGTCCAACAGAGTCCTCTAGCCCTTCCTCATGGCTCTAGACTCTAAGAACGATTATTCTGGGTCAGACCAAAGAAAGTAGCCCAGTCTTCCAGCAGTGACCAGTGCCCGGAGAAATAAACAGAACAGGTAACCATCAAATGGTTCATCCCTCCTCACCCACTCCCAGCCTTTGGCAAACAGAGGCTAGGGACACCGGGCCCTGACTATCCTGGCTAATGGCCATTGATGGACCTATCGTTCATGAATTGATTCCTTTGAGCCCTGTTACAGTCTTGGCCTTTACAACATCCTCTTGCAGGATGGACTGAGCATTGCACGAAGAAATACTTCCTTTTGTTTGTTTTAAACCTGCTGCCTGTTTCATTGGGTGACCCCTAGTTTTTGTGTTATGTGAAGGAGTAAATAACACTTTCTTATTCATTTTCTCCAGATCAGTCATGATTTTATAGACCTCTATCGTATCCCGCTTTAGTCATCTATTTCCACACTGAAAAAGTCTCAGTCTTATTATCTCTCTTCATATGGAAGCCGTTCCAATGTATCTCTGTTGAGATGGGGCAACCAGATTGCTGTGCAGTATTCAAGATGTGGGTGAACCATAGAATCATATGGAGGCAATTTGATATTTTCTGTCTTATTATCTATTCCTTGCTTAACTTTTCCAAACATTCTGTTGGCTATTTTGACTGGAGCTGCACATTGAGTGGTGGTTTTCAGAGAACTATCCACATGACTCCAAGTTCTTTCTCTCAGGTGGTAACAGCCAATTTAATCATATTATACATATAGTTGGGATTATGTTTTCCAGTGTGCATTACTTTACATTCATCAACACTGAATTTTATCTGCCATTTTGTTGCCCACTCACACAGTTTTGTGAGATCTCATTGTAGCACTTTGCAGTCTGCTTGGGACTTAACTATTTTTAGTAGGTTTGTATCATCTGGTCATCTCAATATTTATCTCTTTTCCCAGATCACTTATAATTACGTTGAATAGGACTGGTCCCAGTACAGATCCATGGGGTTACCTCTGTTTACCTCTCTCCAGTCTGACAAATGGCCATTTAGTCCTGCTCTTTGTTTCTTATTTTTTAACCAGTTACCGATCCATGACAGCTTACTTTAAAAGCCTCTGGTGAGGGACCTTATCAAAGGCTTTCTACATTATAGCCCCTGGTTCACCCTTCTCCACATACTTGTTGACCGCCTCAGAGAATTCTACTCTCCTTGATGAGACATAGAATCATAGAACTGGAAGGGACCTCAAGAGGTCATCGAGTCCAGTCCCCTGCCCTCACGGCAGGACCAAGCACTATTTAGATCATCCCTAACAGGTATCTGTCTAACTTGTTCTTAAATATCTCCAGTGATGGAGATTCCACAACTCCCCTAGGCAATTTATTCCAGTGTTTAACCACCCCGACAGTTAGGAATTTTTTCCTAATGTCCAACTTAAACCTCCCTTGCTGCGATTTAAGTCCATTGCTTCTTGTCCTATTCTCAGAGGGCAAAGAGAACCATTTTTCTCCTTCCTCTTTGTAACACCCTTTTAGATACTTGAAAACTGCTATCATGTGCCCTCTCAGTCTTCTATTTTCTAAACTAAACAAGTCCAGTTGTTTCCATCTTCCCTCACAGATCATGTTTTCTAGACCTTTAATCATTTTTGTTGCTCTTCTCTAGACCTCAATTTTTCCACATCTTTCTTGAAATGTGGTGCTCAGAACTGGACACAATACTCCAACTGAGGCCTAATCAGTGCAGAATAGAGTGGAAGAATGACTTCTCGTGTCTTGCTCACAACACTCCTATTAACATGATTTCCCATGAAAGCCATGTTGACTCTTCCCCAACAAATCATGTTAATCTATGTGTCTGATAATTCTGTTCTTTTACTAGTTTCAACTAGTTTCAGCCAAGCTGGTACTGAAGTTTACTGGTTTGTAATTGCGGGGATCACCGCTGGCACCTTTTTAAAACATTGGTGTCAGATTAGATCTCTTCCAGTCATGTGGTACAGAAGCTGATTTAAATGATAGGTTACCTATCACAGTTACTAATTCAGCAATTTCTCATTTGCGTTCCTTCAGAACCCTTGGGTGAATACCATCTTAGCACTTGAATCCAGGAGAGATTCAGGTACCTCCCAGCTGATTAGCAGAGCGCCCAGAGCAGGTAGCCTATGTTTTATTGGTGGTACACATCTGCACTTGCCCTGGTGCACGTAACAAAATTTATTCCACACGCCGTTGGAAAAATTTTAGAGGGAACACTGTGGGTGAATTATTATTGTTTAATGCATCAGTGTGTTCCAAAACCTCCTCTAATAACACCTCAAACTGGGACAGTTCCTCCGATTTGTCACCTAAAAAGAATTGCTCAGATTTGGGAATCTCCCTTGCATCTTCAGCTGCAAAGACAGATGCAAAGAATTTGTTTAATTTACAATGGCCTCCACTATTTGATCTGAGGAAGTGGGTCTGGCCCACGAAAGCTCATCACCTAATAAACCATCTTGTTAGTCTTTAAAGTGCTACATAGTCCTGTTTTTTTGTTATCATCTTTGAGTACTCCCTTAGCATATTGATTGTCCAGGGGGCCCACTGGTTGTTTATCAGACTTCCTAGTAAATTCACAATAGGGGGAAAGGTACTATGAAAATGATATTCCCTTCCGGATAGTCATTTCAAAGTTACCTCTAAGTTATGAAACTGTTTTACTTTCTATTCTTATATGATTTCTGGTTATTGTCTAAAATGAACCAAATGCAGTTTCATGGCTGAATGGTTTGGACTTTAAACTATCTGAGAGATTCAAAGGAGTGTGACGTGATATTTATTTGGTGGATATATATGGATCCCAGGAATACAGTGATATGGTTTGATTGGACAGGGAGTGTTGTCCAAAGCCAGTAATGAATTAAAAAGGGACGCTATGAAAGCCCAACTCTGTGAGACGTGGACGAGCTTTGCCAAGTCTCCTGCCCCTGTTCCTGGATAAGTGGAAAGTCTTGGTAAAATAAGCCCCCTGGCTACACATGTGTTAGTGATTTGGGCAGGAGGCTCTGAGAGAAGGACTCTGACATTATGACAAGAGGTACTTGCCGCTCAGGAGGAAGATCTGGAAAAGGGTTCAGCCCTTTTGGTTTGTTTTATGGCGGGCTGTTATAACGTGTTATTTATGAAGTGGTGAGCTCATGAGCCGCGCTGCCAAATTTAAGGCAATTTTCAGCTCACAGAATGAAAATTGTTTTGCCGTCAGTATCTAAAGCAGCAACCCAGGGATCCCAGACAGCTTTATGATGACAGGCTATAAATCCTGAGCTCACAAATGTATTTTCTTCACTGCACACTCATGTCACCAATAGGTTTGTTTCTCTTTTTCTCCTCCAGTTTGTTTTTAACAAATGCCAGCTAGACCTCAAGCTATTTCCAGAGAGGGATGTTAGCAACTATTATTGCATCTAATCAGCTACAATTGACAGCTTGTTCCACTGAGACACTTAGAATATGTTTTAATGCACTCCCTATGCTACAGTACTGCTGAAGGTTTGCCTCACAAACCACAGAGAAGCATTTCTAAGGGCAAGCCTGCCAATGGGGGGTGGGGAGGAGAGCAAAGGGGTCAACTGGCCTGGGGCCCAGCGATTCAAAAGGGCCGAGGGCTCCTGGCCACCACCACTACTGAGGCAGCGGTGGCAGCTGAAGCCCTGGGCTCTTTAAATTGCCGCCGAAGTGCTGGGTGGTGTGCTCCAGGCAGTGCGCTCCGGGTGGCTCTGGCACACGGGACCTGTGTCTACACAATAGCCTCTTGCACAAAAACATATGCAAATGAGGCAAAGTGTGGAATATTGCCTTACCACATTTGCATAATTAATGAGGCACCGTTTTTGCACCAAAAAACCCTCTTGTGCAAGAGCCATTCTTCCTGAAAAAAAAAAGCGGAAGAACGGCTCTTGCGCAAGAGGGGAGTTTTGCGCAAAAATGGAGCCTCATTAATTATGCAAATGAGGCATGGCGATATTCCATGCTTCGCCTCATTTGCATATGTTTTTGCGCAAGAGGCTATTGTGTAGACATAGCCTCTGGGAGGTGCTGTGGGCTGGTGGCCTGAGCCCCGCCCCTTCTTCCCTAGGCCCCACCCCTTCAGAGAACACATAGCCAGGGTCCCCTCACACAGCACACCTGGCAGGTCTGTCAGTCCCGTAAACGTCTCACTCAATAGCGGTCTGCTCCAAAGGCTCCTGAAGCCATTTGGCATCTTTCCATTGACATCCATAGTTAGGAAAAACTATTTCCCTAGGAGGGTGGTGAAGCACTGGGATGGGTTCCATAGGGAGGTGGTGGAATCTCCATCCCTAGAGGTTTTTAAGTTTCGGCTTAACAAAGCCCTGGCTGGGATGTTTAGTTGGGGTTGGTCCTGCCTTGGGCAGGGAGCTGGACTTGATGACCTCCTGAGGTCTCTTCCAGCCCTAGGATTCTATGACTCATAGGCTTTCAATGATGCCCCAATAGAACAAGCACCTGCCTGGCATGCCTCTCTAACGTCTGCCACAGCCAGCAAGTCTGCAGCATGTGGGATTCAGTCTCCAGCCCATGAGCGGCTGAGACAGAGGCCTTCATGCTCCACCGAGTATCCTCATCCTCTAGCTCCACAGGCTGCATTTTATACCAGTCACTGGACTTATCATCGGTGCTATGGTGCAGGTGGCAGAAGCTTCATGATCATTTTCTCTGGTGCCCTCAGACAGGATGGGGGACTGGCTTCCAACGTGCTCTGTCCAAATTCACAAAACCAACCCCAGTCCAGCCCTGCCCATGGCTCCTAAGCTAGGCTTGTCTTGTCTCCCTTCCCGCAAACTTTTGGACATATGGCCTGCCCCTCTGGGTATCAGGCAGCTGCTGCTAACATGGCTGCAGGATCTCAGAACCCAGCGGGCAGGCACCTGCTTCTCCCACTCCTGACCTTGAGCGCAGACAACAGGGGCAGCAAGCTGTTGTCCAGGGAATTTTTACCCCCTCTCAGCCAGAACCTTTGCCCCATAACATTACCCCAGCCCCTGCGCACAGAAACGCCATATGGGCTACGTCTACACTGGCATGATTTTCCGGAAATGCTTTTAACGGAAAAGTTTACCGTTAAAAGCATTTTCAGAAAAGCGCGTCTAGATTGGCAGGACGCTTTTCCAGAAAAGCACTTTTTGCGATCGGGGCTTTTTTGCGGAAAAGAAATCTCTGCTGTTTACACTGGCCCTTTTGTGCAAACGTCTTTCAGAAAAAGACTTTTGCCCAAATGGGAACAGCATAGTATTTCTGCAAAAGCACTGACAATCTTACATGAGAACGTCAGTGCTTTTGCGGAAATTCAAGCGGCCAGTGTAGACAGCTGGCAAGTTTTTCCGCAAAAGCAGGTGATTTTGTGGAAAAACTTGCCAGTCTAGACACAGCCCATAGAAAAAGTACTGGCAGGTCGGGGGAGTAACCCCAAGTTTGACAAACTAGTGAAAAGTTCAATGCTTTTCTCTCCCTTTCCCCAACTGTCTTGTGTTTTAGCCCCACAATGGACACTGAGCCGTTGTGCAATATTCCAGGGCTAGTGAGACGTGGTCACTTGAGAAACGCTGTGTGAGACCTGGTTGTGGAGACAGACAGAATAGCTTGCATTGGGGGGTAGGGCGGGAATTTCAGCGAGGGCTGGTAGAAGAACAAGCCAAAAGGCCCAGACAAGAACACCCAGGCACACCCTTGAAAGGCAATGAGGGATGCTGTTAGCTTCAAGCATCCCACAAAGAAGCGAGCCTTGGTTGGTGTTGCTGGGAGCCGGGAGTTCAAAAAGGCCCCCTCAAGAGAGGAGGCGATGTCGGCGGTTGCCAAGTGTCATGTGCCGGAGTGCTGGCAGCTGTTAGAACCGGAACGTCCAGAGTCCTGAGGGTGGGTGGAGTAGGAGGGGGTTCGGCACACTGAGCTGGTTGGGAAGATTGATAGGGGTTGTGCGCCCCTGCAGCGAACCTGATTTGCTAAGGAGGCAGTTAGCTCGCCGGCTGAGAGAAGGCAACGTGCAGCATGGAAGGCAGAGCCAGGGAGCGCTTCCTAGTTGCTCCCATAAGGGGACGCCGACAGCCTCCGTGGGCCTCTAAGCAAGGTGGGGGAGGGCGGTGGCTCTGCACTCCCAGAAGGGGTGGGGTCTTGGCCGAAGGAGCGGGGTTGGGGCAGCCAGCCCTCTGCGCCTCCTGGAGTACGCCGATGCCCTCCCCCCAGCCCTCAGAACTTCCCCGAGCGTGTGGAGTGGCACTCCAGCAGCAATTTCAAGGGGCCAGGATTTTGTCCCCCCCTCTCCTAATAGTGGAGCTGCTCCCATATTTGTATGGTACGTGGAGTATAAGGGACTGAGAAACACCATTAGAGCACTCATGGAAGGCCCTCAGGTGGACTGTCTACACTGTTCATTCATCCCCACCACCACCACCAGGGCTCACCAGCTCGGGGTCCCAGAAGCTGGAGGGCAACCTGTTTATAAGTTGACACTGGGAGGGGCTCTGTGGAGGAGTCGACAGGCCCTATCAGAGGTGGGGCCAGGAGCGCCATTTGGAGCAGGCCTCAGGAGACAAAGGGGCCTCAAATGTTGACATTTTTCTACCAAGTCATTTCCACCTTGCCCTTACAACAGCGATAACAAAAAAGCTATATAGACCTGCAACAAATTTGATTGAAATCATTGTGGGACCTTAGGCCTTCACCAATTTTTCGGTCCCATACGAGTTTTCATTTGTGTGACTGGAGACTGGCGTAGCTTCTGTGACGCAGAAAGGCACTATGAAGTCAATTTTTTTTTGTTATTATTGACTCCATCAAATCTGGTCTCACATCGATTTGAGTCACTGCGATAAATTTGTACCCTTTTTTAATTTCCTTGGGAGTTCAGAGAACTAAGATCTATATTCAGCAGCTGAACAGTTTCTGCAAAGGTACAACAACGAAATTTTCAATAGATCTCTGTGATGAGATTGTCTTCCTGAAACTTATACATTCCACCAACTTTAAAATGGACTGCAAGCTAAATGAAGCTGATAGAGAAGGTTCTTAGTTCCCTTAAGTATCTAGTGTTTGGCTTTTTATGTCATTAGGATGTGGAATATACTCTGCCATGTATACTGGCCAAACTGGATGGTCTTTATGACAAAGGATTAAAGGACACAAATCAAGATATTTGAAAAGGTAACACAGAGAAACCTAAAAAATAACAAATAGTCTGCTAGCACTTTATAGACTAACAAAACATCTAGATGGTATCAGCCCACTTCTTCAGATGACCGGAGTTTTGAATTTAGGATGTCCAGACCCAAAATAAATAGGGGAGAAGAGAGGGGGAGGAAGGAAAAAAATGGAAAGGGGCGGAAAACAAGAAGCAGAAGATATGTAAATATCAAAGAGAAAACCAAACAGGGGAACATTTTAACTTGCCCGGCACTCACTAATGGATCTCAAAGTTTCCATATTAATACAAGCCAATTTAAAAAACCAGCTTGAAAGGGAAGCTGTAGAGCTTAATTTCATTTACAAGTTTTATACCTACAATAGAGATTTAAACATATCTGCTACATTCCACATCCTAATGACATAAAAGGCCAAACACCAGGTACTTATGGGTACTTAGAACCCTCTCCGTCAGCTTCATTTAGCATGAAAACTCTAATTGACTATTCTTTTCCCATTTTTTTCTGTTTTCCTCCCCATCCCCTCTCTTTCTCTGCCATTTATTTGGAACTTAGACCCCTTAAACTCCATTCATCTGAAGAAGTGGGCTTTTCTGTTAGTCTCTAAGGTGCTGCAGCACTGTTCATTGTTTTTTTAAGTTTTAAGTTTTTTACCAACCAAAGAGATTTACCTTGAAGCCATTGCCTTTCGGCTTTAGGAGAGGGAGACGGCTTGATGGGGCCTGAGAGGAGAGTGAAGCTTGAAGAACATTTGCAAGAGTCCATTAGCCCTCTCATGGCTGAGATGGTTGGAAGAAGAGACCCTGAGGCATCTCCCATTAAAGTTTCAACCTGCAGGTCAGTTGTTTGTCTTTCCTGAGCAGATTTAGTCGGTTTCCTGTCTGTGGTTTCAGCCCTGCTGGGGAAGGAGCAGCAAAGCAAGCAGATGATGTTGCTGCCTGCCGACCACAGGCAAAACGGGATGGTTTAAAACCCTTCCTGGGCATGAAACAAAACACAGGACTATGTAGCACTTTAAAGACTAACAAGATGGTTTATTAGGTGATGAGCTTTCCTGGGCCAGACCCACGAAACTCAGATCAAATTGTGGAAGAAAATTGGCGTGACCATATATACCAAAGGGATACAATCAAAAAAAAGTGAACACATATAAAAAGGACAAATAAAATTTCAGAACAGAGGGGGGGGGGGTAAGGGGGAGGGAGGTTAATGTCTGTGAGCTAATGATATTAGAGGTGATATTATCACCTCTAATATCATTAGCTCACAGACATTAACCTCCCCCATTCCTCTGTTCTGAAATTTGATTTGTCCTTTTTAAATGTGTTCACTTTTTTTGATTGTATCCCTTTGGTATATATGGTTGTGCCAATTTTCTTCCACAATTTAATCTGAGGAAGTGGGTCTGGCCCACGAAAGCTCATCACCTAATAAACCATCTTGTTAGTCTTTAAAGTGCTACATAGTCCTGCATTTTGTTTCAGCTAGACTAGACTAACACGGCTACATCTCTATTGCTATTCTCCCTGGGCATGGCAGCAGAGAAAGGTAGGAAGCTTGGAGCTGGACAGGAGAGGAGGTCTGGCTGCTGCTGCTCCTACCTGGGCTACAGCTACACCCCTGGTACAAGAACTGCCTGTGGCCTTGCTAGGCCCTGCAGTTCCTGGGGTCCCTCCCTGGGCAAGCTTGCTGTCTTACTCTGTTGGCCACCAAGCTGTCCTTTGGCAGGGGTGCCCATGGAAAGGCAAGCCCTGTCTGCAGGCTTCCCCTCCCAGAGCTTCTCCCCAGCTCTGCTGGGTCCTGGCCCCCTAACCTGGACCATGGCCATCTCCCAGAGGTCGGGTCTGGGCTCTGTACAGGTTCAACCCCCTGCCATCTTGCCCAAGCTCCCTACTAACCTTCCAGGGCTTCTCCAGTCACCAGCTGCCCAGGAGCCTGCCAGAGAGAAGGAAGCTGGGCTGTGAAAAAGGAAATCAGCTGGAGGCAACCACATGGTGGAGGACGGTTCGTGTCCCTCCCCTACTTAGCTGGTCCTAGACCTTCCCCACCTGCTCCCTCCTGGCATGCTGACTCCTGGGCCTGCAGTGGGATCTCGGAGGGTTTTAGAGTGGAAGGGGAGGGTGCTACACAAGCATGGACTCCCCCCCACCCTTAGCTCCGTGCCTCCAGCCCCTTGGTGCATGGATCCAGGAGACCCAGCTCCACAGGTAGGGTTCTCTCCCTTGGCACAGTCCAGTCCTTATGCTCTCAGGCAGGCGGGCTCACGGGATGCGGGGCACCACTCACTCCTGTTCCTGCGTGACTTTCCCCAGTGGCAAAGCTTCGGCCACGTCAGCGGTGATTCTCGGAGAGTGGCTCTACCGTGGGGATGCGGTGACCAGGCAGGGACATGGCCTGCCTCCAGCAAACACCCGCTGCCCCAGACTCGAGCCCGTGGGAATCAGCTCAGACAGGGTACTGATCCTTCAAACGACCTGCGGGCCAAAGACCTGCAAACAGACGTGATGTGCCCAGAGAACACCTCCCTCCGCCACAGAACTTTCTAGCACCTGGCTGTCAGGCACTGTCACCTCTTCCTGCTTGGACTGGTCTTTGGTCCCTCTCTTCCCCTTGAGTTTTGAACAGAATTCAAAAGTTTCTCTGACAGTTTGTTCTATGTTACAGGGAGACAGGGAGAGAGATTGGACATTGAATCGAAACACAGGCAGCCGGAGTGCACAAAAGCACTGTTCGGTTAGCTGGAGCCAGGAAGCCTTTCTCCAGAGAGATAACAGGGACCAGAGAAAACAGGTGGGAAAATGATCAGCAAAAGCCACTAGGAAGGGATATGCAGCATGTGTCAACAATGCAATAAGACCAGACACCTAGACAGTGATCTAGATAGTGCTTGGTCCTGCCATGAGGGCAGGGGGCTGGACTCGGTGACCTCTCAAGGTCCCTTCCAGCTCTACGATTCTATGATCTGATTTTTTACCAGCCCCTCCAGGAGATGCAGAAGAGACAAATAACACGACTCTGACATTGCTCGTGACCTTGTGCAGCCAGGAAGGTTTGGATTAGAGTCAAGGCTTTGGGGGAAAGGAAACATTTTAAACCACTTCACAGTAACAGAAATGTTCTAGCGATTTGATTTTCATTCAGTGAAAGAAAAAGCTTTGGTTTGGATTTCCTCCTTTCCTGGCAGTGCCTGCTTCCCCAGTCATGCAAGGGCCTGAGGACTGGAGGGGGGAAGAGAGCGGGAGTCTGTGTGAAAGGGACTGGGCTGAACCAAGCGTCCAAGGTGGAAGCAAAGCAAAGTCAGCCAACTGGGCTAAAGGTCAGCCAGATTAATTGGTATTAGCTTAAGGGGGAGCACCGGCTCAGAACCAACCGAGATGAAAAACCAGCCCGCCCGCTGGCTGCAAGGAGCCGAGTGAACGTTCACACTCTCCGCTGTGCGTAGTGACCAAGGGAAGGGCAGTGTGGTGTGCTGGAAAAGCATCAGCCTGGCCAGCCAGAGAGCTGGGTGGCAACCTCATTTCTGCCAGGCACCTGCTGGGTGACCTTGGCTCCCATCTCTCTTTCCCCTGCGGCCCATCATCTGTCTGCTGTTCGAGGCAGAGGCTGGCGTGCACTGGGTAGATGACCCCCCCCCCCCCCGCCTCAGCAGATGGAATATCCCTCCATGCCTCCCTGGCCACCCCTGCGACACAGCTTGCTTGGTCCATGCCGTTGATGTCCCTATGGACCATGTGCAGTCCCTAAGAATAGGATGGATTGTCCCCCACTGCATGCAACAGCCAAGGCATTTGGTGGACTCCTATGCCAGGGGCGGCAGGTGATGTAGGCAAGGGATGGCATTGCCTTCCCAAAACTGCCTACACACCCTGGCTGCCCATAGCATGGCAGTCCCGGCCATCCAGGTGGTCAGGAAGGATCAGGCTTCAGGGCTGGGGTAGGGCAGGGCTTGGCACCATGGAGGCAGGTTGCTGAAGGGGCAGGGTTGGGGCTTGCCTTCCCCAGTTGGGCCTTCATCTGCTTTCCATGTCCTACGTCCACAGATGGCCTAAGAGCCAAGCAGATCTGGGGACACCTAAAGGGGATGGGAGCAGCCGTGTCCTCATCCCCTGGCTTCCCCCTCTCTGCAGGTAAGCACAGACCCTCCTGTCTCCTCTCCTCTCCCTGCAGGAGACAGCAGCTTGTGGCCTCTGACATTGTCCCTTTAAGGAGATGATGAGGAAAGGGTTTGCCTGAGGCCTCTTTTGAAGGAAATGGAATGACACAAAGCCCCAATCCACGCATTCCTCTCAGTCCTTTGTCAAATGGCCCAGACAGCAAAGGGCAGAATCACTCCATGCCACCACAGAACCCCACAGCAGTGTCAATAGTCCATGGGCATTTCTGCCATTTGGGAAACCAGCCAGTGCTGTGAAATGTAAGGAGAAAGCCGGCCAACCCCAGTGCCTACAATCTGGCCATCCGTGTGGCTCGGGACTTATCCAGAAGTGAGCACAGGAGGTTAGAGAAGGTGCCAGAGCAAATAGCACCTGGAAAGCACAGACTCCAACAGCCCGGTCTATACTACAGCGGAAAGTCAATTACATAGCTGCAGTCGACATATCTTAAATCGAGTTTCCGCGCTGTCCACACAGCGTGAGGAGCAAGAGTTCTGGCATTGACGGGGGTGCCCTCTGAGTTCGATTTAGTGGGTCTTCACTAGGTCTGCTAAATCAAACACCAGAAGATTGACCACAACAGCATCGCTCTTCCGCATAACATAAACATGGCCTACATGCTGATGTTGGCATATTATATTTTGCATTTTTGGACTGTAACAAGCCAACTACTTCCCTTCCTCTGAGCAGAAGTTCTCTGGGGGCTCCCATGGGTTAATCTCCATTATACCCCCGAAAAATGCGTGTGGAAATGCTATTTTTCAATAGCAAGGCAATATTTTTTTAATGAAAACAGGTCTGTTTATTTTGAGTTCACTGTTGCAAGTCATTGCAAAGAGGACCCAATCTTGCAAAATAGATGCAGCACGGATGGGAACCACATGAGACGAGGGTTGGAGCCAGTGCAGAAACATTTTGCATTTGATATTTTTTTTTCCAATATGATTTTGCATTGAAACAATGTGGTTTGCATTAAGGGTTTGATGTTTAGTTTGAAAAACCACACATCTAATTTTAAAGGTTTAAGGCTTATAAATAATACAGTAATTTGGGGGCATCCGAAGAAGATCTCATGCGAGAAAGAGATAAATCAGTACCTCATTTACATGTTTAATCTGCTCCACATTTCATTCACAAGCCTCTTTGGAAAGGACTCAAAGGGCTTTCTGCAAAGACTCTAGGCCCACATCCCTGTTCCATCCTGAGATAGAAAATAAACTCCACTTTGGAAAGAGCTGCACTTTTACCACACATGTCACCAATTAAATCGTCTTATGAAAATAAACATTTGCTTACCTTATTTTTCCCTTCCTCACTTTTTACGCTAGGAGATAGCTCTTCCCATAATTGCATTCCTTCATTGCAATTTATTCCTGGGTACCACTTAACAAAGCCAGGGAGATGTCATTTGTCATCTGGGGTGGTGCAATTTCTCAGCAATAATTGAAGCGCAGGGACACGAATCTCCTGCCCTCTGCACATCCCTCATCTTCGGATTCCAGATGGAAGGACAGAAAAATGAGAATTCGTGTGCCAAAGGAGTGAAATTCATGTGTCTGTGGAGACTTGCCCATGACTTAAAGCCTTTCTACAAGGATGAAGTAGTTCTTGGGTGGTGGACAGACTGTCGCAGGAGGTGGATTTCACCCTCCATAAGAATCTAGCACAGTGGTCTCCAACCTTTTTACACCCAAGATCACTTTTTAAATGACAGACCAAGCCAAGATCTACCGCCCTGCCCCTTCCTTGAAGCCCCACCCTCTCTCTTCTCCATCACTTGCTATCCCCAATCCTTATACTGCTACTTTAAAAAAAATTCCCACCATTCCTCGCAGCTACTCACCTGTGCTGTTGCTCATTGAGTTGCTGCTCCTCAAATGAGGAAATCTAATGTAAACATACTGCGCAGGCGCGCAGTTCAAAAAGGGCTCAAGAGCTACTCTTAGAGCCTCCGAGATCTACCGGTAGATCGCGATCTACTGGTTGGTGACCACAGATCTAGCGTATAATGAAAGCGACTTGAAGACCAACGCAACATTCATTGGACAATGTGTGCTTTCTGCATACTAAAAAATATTATGCAACATTTCCTATGGTCGTTTTAAGTATTAATGAACAAGGCTGGAATGTTTTAATGTGTCTTTGCAGTTCTGTTCTTCTCAGCCTCCTCTCTGTCTTTTCTGAGTGCTCCTAGGATGTGTTGACACGGGTGGAGTCTAATTAATGCTGTGTGCTGTTCATGAAATTAACTGCTCATTTTCACCTGCCCTCAAGCCATCTGACAACCATCAGAAACCAAACTGAGTTCTCCTTCAAGCCACCACATGAGCAGGAATGAAATATTCCCTTTCCCCATACAGAAGGGTTATTCTCAGTCAATTAATTCAACAGCTCCAGCCGTGAATGTGAAACATGCCCCGATTCCTGTCTCATCTCCTATGGTGAAAGAGCGAAATCACATTAACACTCGAGTACAATCGATAATGCCTGGATGGGGGAGTCAGACATATTAATGAGAAACATTTTTCATTATCCTTTTGCAGATCAAGCTGTTAACTTTCCAGCAAAGGAGAACAGAATCCCTATGTAGCTGCATGCCTAGGCTTAAGGGCATTAGATCTTAGAGGTGACAAGAAATATGGGCAGCAAATGGACTGGGTGTGAGAATGAGTCTGCTCCCTTTTTAACGGCAGAGGCCAGTGGATCTCAGTGGAGCGACACTGCTTTACATCAGCCCCAGACTTGGTTTTTATTAGGGGAGCCCTGAAGCGATCAGCACAGTGCTTTTTTTGTGACGGTACTGCCCGGTACGCAGTACTGGCACCTCCAGATGCAGCACCGGCACCTCCAGTCAGAGTTTACCTGGAGAGAATGGAGCATATCAGCATCTCTATATGCAAATGTCCCACAGTCGGCTGAGCCACATGTCTTAAAGGAGCCGTGTCTCTTAAAAGGGCAATGCTGGCGCCACCCCAGTTATTTTTTTTCTCAACAACTTTTCCCCTGGACTACCGGCACCTTCTTTTTTTTTTTTTCTTCAAAAAAAGCACTGGATCAGCATGTGGCTGAGCAATGACACTCGGCTGTGGCAATAGAGAGAGCGAACTGTGAAATGAACTAGACAGAGGTGTGGGCACAGACTTTGAGCCAATATGGGTCCAATTTTCATGATGTCTACACTAAAATATTAGCTTCCTAAAAGCTATGCTCTAGTCCAGGAGTGGGGAACCTCAGGCCCAGGGGCTGGATGCAGCCCCTGGCTTGCCTAGATCTAGCCCCCAAGGCTTGGGGCCCTCCCAGCATTGGAGAATCCGCGCCGGTGATCCAGACCCCCCGCTGCCCTACCAAGGGGCTGGAGCACACAAGCTTTACTAGGCTGAGCTCCCAGGCTCTGGAGGGGAATGTGGGGAGCAACTTTCTCCTTCTCAGTTGGGGGCACATCAGTGAGGAGGCTTTATTTGTTTGTTTTGCTTCCTACTTGTGTGAGGCCCTCGCCTGATTTTTCTGTGGGTCATTGGCCCCCGACCCAAAAAAAGTTCCCCGCCCCTGGTCCAACCATGTGTCATTGGACTGTACATGGTGTCATTTCCCCAGCAAGGAGAAGTCAGTCCTTCCAACTCAAAGACATGTCTCACCCAATTAAAGTTAGACTCACAGGAACGTAGGACGGGTGTGCAGGGAGAACAGCTGAGCACTCTCCTCTCTAGAACAACCTTTTCCAGAGATGAACACTTGCTCTCCTGTCCCCTCTCTCCTGCAGCCTCCTCTTCTCTAGACCGGCTGGGCTCAGCTTCCACACCTGCTTGCTGAATGGGGGCAGCTGGCGTGGTCTCATAGCTGTGGTGAGGTCTCGAGAGAAACTGCACCCGCACCCGCCCTCTTCCTCATACCCTCTTCTCTGGATCGTGGTCATCAGCACACACTCCGGCATCTTGGGAGGGTGAATGCGTGGGCGGAAGGTAATGAAGGCAAGGGAAGGCATTGCCTTCTCAAAAAGTCAGGGGTGGCTCTGCCATGCTCCATCCCAGATCCAAGGCTGCTGTTAGCCCAGAGTTGAGGCTGGTGGTTGGAAGGAGAGAGGGAGAGGTGGCCGGAGGTTGGGCCTGTACTTCACAGTCCCCCAGTGCTCTGGGGCCAGGAAGGCTGGGGCTCTGCGGTTTCCTGGTCCCCTGGTGCTCTAGGACTGGGAAGACTGGGACTGACCAATGCTGTGGCTGGTTGGGAAGACTGGGGACATGCCGTCTGCTGGGAGAATGAGGCTGAGGTGGGGGTGGGAGCATTCACTTGGGATAGGGGCTGGCTGCTGTGGTGAGGGGTGGGCTTGGCTCCACTGGGGAGGTTGCAGAAGGGGTGGGGCCTCAGGCAGAAAGGGCGGGCCTTCCCTAGCTGGGGTTCACCCAACTCCCTTGGTTGAACTGCATTCTTCAGCAATATAGAATCCCTCAGGGTATGTCTACACTACAAAGTTAATTTGAACTAACAGCCGTTAGTTTGAATTAACTTTCATAGGGGCTACACATGCAAACCGCTATTTCGAATTTAATTCAAACTAGCGGAGCGCTTAATTCAAACTAGGTAACCCTCATTCTATGAGGAGTAACGCCTCGTTCGAATTCAGTAGTTCGAATTAAGGGCTGTGTAGCCGCTTAATTCCAACGAGCTGGAGGCTAGCCCTTCCCAGGTTCCCTCTGGTGGCCACTGTGGGCCAAATCAGGAAAACTCCTCTCCTCTCCCCCAGCCCTGGCGCACTTAAAGGGGTAGACTCTGGCCTGTCGGCACTTGCCACAGCCAGCCCTGCCAGCAGTCTCTACCCTGACCCAGTGGCCCCAGGATGAGCCAGGCAGCCAGCTCTCCCTTGCCCAGTCCCCCAGCACCCAGGGGCCGTAGACAGCACGTGCCCTCCTGGACTAGTGCGGAGATCATGGACCTCACTGAGGTTTGGGGGCAGGCCCCCAACGTCCATGATCTCCACACTAGGAGGAGGAACGCAGCCGTCTACGGCCGCATAGCGGCCACCATGGCCCGAAAGGGAGACAGGCGCACCCAGGAGCAGGTGCGCCTGAAGGTGAAGGAGCTGCGGCAGGCGTACGCCAGGGCCAGCAGGGGCAGAGCCGCAGCAGGGCATGCCACCTGCCCCTACTTCCCCACCCTCGACCAACTCCTGGGGGGGCGGGGTGGAGCATGCCAGCCCAGGAGGCAGTGACCCAGGTGCACCGGAGGGACCACCGCCAGCTGTTCCGGCAACAGAGTCGGCAGGGTCATCCAGGGAGGCCATACCGGGTAAGTTCCAGCACTGTCCCCTGCCTGGGGGGGCGAGGTGGTGAGGGAAACCAGGGACTGCGCACGTGGGCCATGCCTCCCATGGATCACGCAGCCACCTGTGCACGTACGAACATGTGCCATGCCACCCTTGGTCAGGTGGCTCCAGCTGCGTGACACCCAGGGGCCGTGGCCCAATAGGCACACATGTGTGTGAAGAGACCTGACGCTCCCGACCCCGGGGTGGGACCCAGTAGGATGCCCTCCCTTCACACACCCCCTCTAAACAGAGGCAGGGGACATCTCCCCCCTCTCCTGGCCACAGTATACGTGGCACAGGGTGCAGTCTTGGGGCAGCTCCCAGTCCCGGGGAGAGCCAGACATCTTGACCATGGCCTCAGTGCAAGCACAGCGGCTCTGACGGTGCAGGGCACGGTCGCCCTCACGTCGCGGGGGGGCTGGGCATCATCCACTGCGTCCCCAGGGAGAACTGACCACTTCTCTTTTTTCTCTACAGCTGCACCAGCTGCTTGTGCAAGGCGCACCACCCCGCCCGGGACATGCTCCTGCACCCGCGGCCTCTTCCGGATCACACCACGCGGCAGGAGTACTGGGACCAGCACCTGGGGGCCCTGAGAGCCCTGCACCGCACTATGGTGGCCTGGATGCGGGAAGACCTGCATCTCCGCCGGGAGCAGCTGGCTGGCACTGGTTCCGGCCAGCTTTACCTTCGATGCAGGGTCCACTCAATGTGAACGTGCTATTTCAAATTAGCAAAACGCTAATTCAAATTAGTTTTTAGGTCTAGATGCACTCATTCGAATTAGCTTATTTCGAAGTAACCAATTCGAATTACGTTCGTTCGAATTAGCGCCGTAGTGTAGACACACCCTCAGGGAGGACACAGCTCTTTTACCATCCCCGGCCCAACACAGCTCTTTGTTCTCTCTGTCTTAGCCTGAGACATGGGGCAGGGCGTTTTTATCATAACTCCTGGCCTGGTAGGCCATCTCCTCCAGCCTCTGGTTCTGGGGCCTACCAAGTCACCATCAATGCGATGGGTGGGTAATAAACTCCTCCCTCATTAGCCCAGGAACTAGGCCTTCAGTCGGTCTGAGAGCCTCACTGTTGTGCAGTCTGTGAGAGCCCTGGGGCAAGCAGCACAAAGTCCAGCAGCTGGAGAGAAACAGGCTCTTCTTCAGAGTGCTTGGAGCAACCTCCCTGGTCTCCATGGAGACCACAGAGCAGGTGCAGAGACACCTGCAGCTGCTGCCACATGGCAGGAGAAATTGGGAGAGGGACCCTATTTGTACAGGCTTCAAACATCTCCTCAGAGCAAGAGGTAACATCCCTCCATTGTCAGCAGACAAAGATGGCAACCGTTCTGGACTAGACAACATCCCCCACAGCTCTCGGAGGGTATGTCTACACTGCCACCCTAGTTCGAATTAGGGTGCCTAATGTAGGCATTCGAAGTTGCAAATGAAGCCCGGGATTTAAATATCCCAGGCTTCATTTGCATCTTGCCGGGCGCCGCCATTTTTAAATCCCCCTTAGTGCGGACTCCGTGCCCGCGGCTACACGCGGCACGGAGTAGGTAGTTCAAATTAGGCTCTCTAATTTGAATTACCGGTACACCTCGTTCCACAAGGAGCCTAATTTGAACTACCTACTCCGTGCCGTGTGTAGCCACGGGCACGGAGTCCGCACTAAGGGAGATTTTAAAATGGTGGCGCCCGGCAAGATGCAAATGAAGCCTGGGATATTTAAATCCCGGGCTTCATTTGCAACTTCGAATGCCTACATTAGGCACCCTAATTCGAACTAGGATGGCAGTGTAGACATACCCTGAAGGACTATCCTGGGGCCAGCCCATGGGAAAGGCTGAATATTACCCCATGTGCTCACGGGCGAAGCAGGGAGGCTGCGGTGCCTGTAAAGGTCACAGCTTTCTTCTACCACAGCCCGGCACCGGGGTTTTTATTTACTTCCAGACAGAGCTGAAGAGCAGACGCATGAATGTGACTGAGGTGCTGGGACGCCGCACTGCTGGCGCCACAGAACAGAGATGAGCTCGCAGGGGCGTCTTTTCCAAGGACAAAATACATCTCGCTTGACAAAGCCTTTCCGATATTTGCAGCTTTTCAGTGGATCGGCTCACTTAGGCGGCATTTCCCATCTATGTACGTATTTGAGAGATTTGTGTGTCTGTCCATCTGGGAGTCTGTCTGTGTGTCTGTCTGCAAGTCCGTTTGCTCGAGAACTCCTCCTAAGAGCTGGGGCCACCACATTCGGCAGGCAGCTTCCTCTTCGCCTAACTTAAAAGCAGGGCCAGGGTTTGATTGTGCCAAGAAAATGGGAAGTGCCGTAAATGGGACTGTTCTCCATAACATGCAAAAGGAGGGGCACAGAAAGGAGGGATGTGATCGAGTGACCACTGGTGGCAGCCACACCACCAAGAGACTGGCCAGCAGGGCTGAGGCTCTGCCATCTTGCCTGCCACCAGACCAGGTAAGTAGCCCCCCTGGCCCTGAGCCCCTCCCCGCGGGAGCTGGGCCACAGTGCTGGAGGGCAGGGGAGGACCCTGGTGGCCAGGAGAGAGAGAAGGTCCCTGGCAGCTAGGTGCATTGCTGGGAGACAGAAAGTGAGGCTGTATGGAGAGAGAAGGGCCCTGGTGACCGGGGGTGGGGGGACCTGGCTGAAGAGAGAAGGCCCCTGCTAGTTGCGGAGCTGGGGGTGGAGAAAAGGCCTTGCCAGCCAGGGGGAGGGACAGAAAACTCTACCAGATGGGACCCCCCTACCATGATCCCCTTCTCACCCCCAAACCTTCACTCTCTCACCCCCCTCCACATCCCCAGCTTCCTGCCCCCCTGCACATCCCCAAGGCCCCACCCTGGCTCCTGCACCACCCACATCGCCAGCCCCCTGCCTTGGAGGACCCAGGCCACATCGGGTAAACCTTCTAGTGTCCGCTCAAGCTAACACACTCCAGATCTGGGTGCTCCAGCAAGTGTCCCCAAAAGATCCTGGAGGTGAAAGAAGCTGGCCCAGGAGAGTCACTGACCCTTTCCTGTGCAGAGTCAGCACGAAGGCCTGCCCTCCCTTCTCCCCCCAGACACCTTGACCACACTGGTGCTTCTGCACCCTTGGAATCCTAGCTAAGCACTGCTAACTCGTCCCTGGGCACGTCGAAGGGCATCCATAAAACCTGTCCAGAGCACCAGGGCCAGCCCCTTGCTTCCCCTGGGCTCTCTTCCACCTCGCAGAAGGAAGCATCTCCCTCCAGGTACACGCTACGGAACCCCGTGCTGGTTTGTGTCTGAGGTGGCAGCTTTTTAAGAGAAGGGAAGGTCAGTGCAAACAGCTCCAGATTGGTCCCATCTGTGCGTGCGAGTGAGCTCACTTCCTGGCCGTGGCCAACCCCCTGGCAGCTCTAAAGGCACCGTGGGGTGTGAGAACTGGAGCTGGCTTGTTTTGCATAACTGTGTGTTTTAAATGGGCATCCTGGGCCCTCAGGGATGGGTGCTGGGTTTGAGAGGCAGCAGAAAGCAAAATGACAGACACGTCCCCTGAGCTGTGTGGAAGGGAAACCCGCAGGCTGGGCTCCCCTGGATGAGACTGGGGAAATATTTTGGTGTCTCCTGGGGCTTTGACGGAAGCAGGGGAGGCTCAGCAGGATGAGCAGGGGCACCGGTTTGCCTCTGCAGGAGCAGTTTCTCCGGGTGCAGGTGCACACACCCGCTGGTGTAAAGGTGAGTGGGTGTCTCCCTGCTGGGACAGAGCCCCCGAGTTTCATCCCCAGCAGGCCCCGGGCAGGAATGCTGGGTGACATTTGCACTGCATTAGAACAGCAGCTGTGAAGATGGAATGAGCCCCACGGGGCGAGGAGGAGGCTGGCCACACAGCTGGCCTCGGTTCAGAGCAGAGGAGGAATCCCTGTTTCCACAGGAATTTTCGGTCTGTTACATTTCCACAGAGTGAGGTGAATGACCCAGCCAGAGCTCGGCTGCCGCCACCATCTCCATCCCTCCAGCAAGATGACCCTGCGTCTCTCCCTCCACAGACGTACCCGTGCAGCTCTTTCAAGGCCCCTGCCTGGCGGCCCAGTCCTCAGCAGGTAACTCCCCACCGGGGAGCCTCCTCGCCCCATTTTGGGACCCCTCGCCAGCGGCTACTGACCCAGAGGGAGGAATGGCAGGGGGCTCCCTGGCACAGTTGCCCTGGATCTGCAGTTGGCCAACTAGAGTGAGAACATGCAGGCTGGGGAGGGGGGAGATTTTGCTTCTGGCTGGAGTCACATTTACAATTGGCAGAAGTTGCTCAGCCTGGAACCTGTGAAAATCAGGTTCCCCATAACGTAGTACAAGAATCGCACCTTGCAGCTGGCGAGCGTGGGGCAGAGGTGCCCCGGTTAGGGGTAGAAAGCAGGTGCCTTGCCCCGGTGGGGTGGCTGCTTAGTACAGTGTATTTCCTTCTGCAGCACCTTCTTACACGCCACGGGCACGGAGGGCAGTGACCGTCAATGGGCACTGAGCGCTCATCTTCCCTCTGTGCCTTTGCAGAGCTGCTCCTCCCTTGCTGGAGAAAACCTCTCCCCACACCCGCTGCACCGCAGGGAGTTTCACCAGCTCTGGAGGCTCCCAGAGGCGAATGAGGTTGGGGCCAGACCCTTAGCTGGTGTAAATTAGAGTCACCCTGTTTACCTCTGGACAGCCGCTGAAGGGCACTGTGCCGGCACAGCAGTGGGTTGGTTAGTGGGGGCATCCTGGCAGCCCCGCCCTGCTCCCAGGCAGGCTGAGAGCCTTAGCATGTGCGTACTCGGGAGGAGATAGCAGACCGGGGTCTCTGGGCTAGACCCGGGGAGGAAGTCAGGGAAAAGCGCCCGGCCTCTGCCCGTGCCCAGAAGCAAACGAGCAACAACACAGCCAAGGCATAAAGAAACCCACAGTGACTCATGTGGAGCCCTGCCCACCTGCTGCGCCATCCTGAGCCTGGCTGGAGAATGCGCCCCCACTGCTAGCCAGCCGCTCTGCCAATGCTCCAGACATCTGCAGGTACCACCCCTCCCACAGCTCCTGGTGCCACACGGCCAGTACCTCCAGAGAGAGAAAGCAGGCTGCCACGGCACCGCTACCGCTGCGTGTTGGCTCAGGAGAGTCACTGGACCAGGATCTCCTGAGACAGCAGAAGGGGGGCAACTGCCTTTTTCTGGAGCTGCGTGAGCGATTTAATCAGGGGGATTCTTCAAGGATGGGGAAGGGGTCTGCTCCTGGGTCAGGGCCTGTAACAGCAGCTCTCTGGTACCAGGATCGCACCCTGGGTTTCTCCTCCGGACGCATGTGACTATCACGTTAGCCCAACGTTCCCAGGCATGGTTCTCTAGAAAAGGTTCAAAGTATCTGTGCTCTGCCCCCCGGCAGATCTGGAATAGAAGTAAATGGGAAAAAGGGGAGAAGAGAATCCAACTCTTCGCCTTTTATTAACATTCAGGAGGAAGTCAGGCCGATATAAACGTCTTTTTTTTAATTCAATCACAATATAGTTAAAATGCTGCTGCTCCCTCCCACCCTGCCCCCTTCTCACTTTTCATCACAGCTGTGCTTACGGTAGCCCAAATGCAGCATCCCCACCAGCCACTTCTCCAGCTTTGGCTTTGGAACGTCGGGGCTTGATCACTCCCTTTGCTGTGCTGCGGCAGATGGTTCCAATTAGAGTCGTTAACGATCTGCTCAGTCTTTACGGCAGGATCATGATCCAGGCTGAAGAGGAGCACTGGAGGTCCCGGAAAAGGAGGGCTGGAATTCACCGGCTTGTGCCGGGCTGTGATAAATTCCCTACCGGACACCAGAGACTGGAGCCAGCCTAAGTAACCAACAGAGCCTTAGCAACACACTCAGGGTATGTCTACACTACCCTCCTAGTTCGATCTAGGGTGGTAATGTAGGCATACCGCACTTGCAAATGAAGCCCGGGATTTGAATTTCCCGGGCTTCATTTGCATAAGCGGGGCGCAGCCATTTTTAAAACCCCACTCGTTCGAACCCCGTGCAGCGCGGCTACACGGGGCACGAACTAGGTAGTTCGAACTAGGAAGCCCCGCTTAAGCAAATGAAGCCCGGGAAATTCAAATCCCGGGCTTCATTTGCAAGTGCGGTATGCCTACATTACCCTCCTAGTTCGAACTAGCGGGGTAGTGTAGACATACCCACAGGTGGTAATTAAAAAGCAAGGATGATCTCAAGGTTAGGACACTGGCCAAGGCCTCTGGTTTTGTGACAGCATTCCTGCATGATCCTAAGCAAGTTATGTAACCCCTCTGTGACTCAGGTCCCCATCTGTAAAATGGGCATAATCGCACCCTCTACTCCAGCTAAGAGCCCATCAAGGCAGGAACTGTCTTTTATTACCGTGTGTGTGCAGCTCCTCACCCTGGAGCCCCATATGGACTGGCAGTAATCCTGAGGGAAGCAGCAACCTCTTGACATTGCTCCATGCCAGTCCTTCCCAAAGCAGGAAATAATTCTTTCTACCCACCTGTGCCGGGGGCCACCTGGGGCTGCGACACACTGTTCATGCTGGCATGGAAAAGGGCATAGCTGGGATGAACACGGATGTGGGGGGCTGGGAGCAGGATGTGGGCTGCTATGCCTCTGTGCCAGAATTCCAGGGGCACGGAAGCCCAGCAATGGGAGATCAGTGTTCGGTCTCCATCGGAAGGGAACACCAGTGGGCACGAGAGAAGCAGGGCCACAGGGGAGGGGGAGTGGTAACTCCAGAAACCTCGCTGGTCACAGAGAGGAAGCTGAGCAGCTGAGCTCAGCTGCTTTAAAAGCACAAAGCCCCCTTCCTCCAGTCCAGTGGAACAGGCCAGGCCAGGCCACAGAAGAGGTTTTGTGCCTGAAATCCAGCAGTCCTCACAAATTCATAATGTTTACCCAGGGCTCCTTAACCTTTTGACAGCAGCCTACAGTGCCGGATGCAGGCTGATATGAGGAAGCCGGGGGACGCCCTTCGGAGCCTTTTTAACAGGATTCGCTGGGCTTCACCAAAAAGATAGTGTTTGTTTACTTTGGCAGGGAAATTCACTTTCCTTTCACCATGTTTATTGACATATGAATCAGCGCTGGCGCGGAAAGCCGGGACGCAGCCGTTGTGCACAAGCGAAAGGGTATCTGTCAGGCAGCAAGCTGAAGACTGGAGTAATGAGATGATTAATCATGTCTCCTTCAATCAGCCAAAATCCACAGTCCTTCAGTCTGGGGGACACTTATTCCCCACGAGGCATGTGAATTTCTTTGTCATACAGGCTGTAACATTCATGGGCTGCGCACGCTCGTTCCACATCACTAAATCATTTCAAGACACAGATCTGTCCTTCGACAGATTGTGCTCTCCCTGGGCTCAGCTATTCCAAAGTGCTGACCCTCTTCCCCCACCACCATGCTGGGAACTCAGGGTTTCTGCGGCCTATTTTCAGTCCAATGAACAGACCCAGGCCAGACCCTCAGCTGGTGTAACCCCTCATAACCCACCTTCACTTAGGAGATGCTTCAGCAACACATCAGCTGAAAATAGGGCCCAGGTTTTGGAGGCTGAAGGGACTTTCTGGGTGTCTGGCTGGTGAGTCTTGCCCACATGCTCAGGGTTTAGCCGATCGCCATATTTGGGGTCGGGAAGGAATGACACACTGGTGATCAATGATCCTTTTAATCTTTCCCATCCATGTGTGGATTTTTTCCCATGCATGTGAAGAATAATATTTTTGTGTGCACTGAGACGTGTGGATGTGCACCACCAGTGGAAACACACAGCCTAGATGTGGGCGCTCTGCCAATCAGCTGGCATTGGACTGGTAAGCTTACGTCTGTAGTAATGCTTGTGAAGGATAGGAGGACTGCTGGCCAGCACCTGGTGACTAAGAGGTTAAACTGAGGTAGCGAGCCAGGGTGTTGGCAGGGTGCCAGAAGAACCTATGAGGATACAGTGCTGAAATGTGAATTTATTTAGATACCTTGCCGGCTCTCTTTGAAAAGGAATTCTAAGATAAAGGCTGCAAGGAACAGACGCAGTAATCAAATTTACCAAGCCTATAAAAAATATTGGATATGGGAGTGAACTGGGCCTTGAAATACAGATCAGCATGGATCATCAGTAAAGGGAAAAAGTTTACTTAGTTGCGATCAGATTATTTTTCTTTGTTTTGGTTGTTTGGTTAAACTTCTCTGTATGAATTTATGCCTCCCCCATTCACTATATAAGGGTACGTCTACACTGCATCCCTAGTTCAGACTAGGGATGCAAATGGAGACAACCGAAGTAGTTAATGAAGCGGGGATTTAAATATCCTGCGCTTCATTAAAATGAACTTGCCGGTGCGCTAGTTCGAATCACAGCTGATTTGAACCAGGAAGTGCGTGCCGGCGAGATCATTTTAATGAAGCACGGGATATTTAAATCCCCGCTTCATTAACTACTTCGGTCGTCTCCATTTGCATCCTTAGTCCGAACTAGGGATGCAGTGTAGACATACCCTAAGAGTGTACCCAGAGATGTTCTAATTTGTTTTAACTTGTTTTACTCAGTTGCTCTGTAACACCTAGCAACCAAATATGCTTATTCAAGTATATATTTTTGTTTTGTTAATAAAATCACTTTTTTAAGGCAACGATTCTTGTGTCCTGGAAAGAAACAGAGGGGTGTGTGTGTGTGTGTGTGTGTGTGTGTGTGTGTGTGTGTGTGTATAGTGGGTGTATTTATGCCTCAGATTAAGAAGTCAGCTACCAGAGACCGCAATTTGCTTTCTCTTTGTTTTTCAAGCTCTCTTGTGGTAAAAGAGTTCCTCCCTAGTTGTATTTTATTTTATTTTTTTAGGGTTTAAATCACTTGATGGTGGCAGCTTTTGTTTTTCTCAAAGCCAGTAAATCTGTGACTCTGGGGAGTTTTTGTAAGCAGACCCTATATAGAAGCAAGGTATTAAGGTCTCTTGCGGGCCTTGTCTTCCACACGCAGAGTGCCAGAGTGGGGAACAGCCCTGACAATGCTATAGGAGGAAATGCAGATAGTTAAATGCTATTATGCTTGAACGTTCCTAGCCAGGGGCGGCCTGTGAGCCTAGGCAGACGAGGCAGTTGCCTAGGGCACCGCCAGCCCGGGCACCCGATGATGATGTCATGGGGTGTCAGGGTGCCCTGTGGTTATGTCACGGCCATTGACGGCTGAGCAGGTGGGAGCGCCAGCTGCCACAGCTGGCCTTGGGCCACTCCTGTTCCTAGCCAACAGGGGCAAAAAAGGTACTGTCCCAGACAGGAGAGAAAGCCACTATGTATCTGTCTGCAAGTAGAGTCAAAACAATGGATGAGTGTATACAGTAATCACATAGAGGACGGGATGCCCTCAAGCAGGGCGAAAGAGCATGAGGTCCTCCTGCTTCTTGAAACAAAGTTATTGAACTTTAGAAGATATGAGCAAAGACAAGAGCTATCACTGGACAGCCACAAGAGACCAGAGCCCTTGCAGGCTGAGAATCATGCAGCCTTCCTCCATCTGGGATGAGGGGGAAGGGTAGATGGGGAGGGGAAAGGGTAGATGGGGAGGGGGAGGGGTAGATGGTGGGGATGAAGTCTCTGTAACTGAACATAGTTGAGAAACTGTCTTGAGTAAAACCTGTAGCTTGAGGTTTGAGACTTTTAATGTGTATTTTCACTTGTATTTGCATATCACCCTTTCTGATTGTATTCCTTCCACTTGGCGTCACTTAATTTATGTCCTATTGTAAATAAACTAGTTTTATTTCTATTGGGGTATGTCTACACTACCCCGCTAGTTCGAACTAGTGGGGTAATGTATGCATACCGAACTTGCTAATGAAGCCCGGGATTTGAATTTCCCGGGCTTCATTAGCATAAAGCCGGCGCCGCCATTTTTAAAAGCCGGCTAGTGCGAACCCCGTGCCGCGCGGCTACACGCGGCACGGGCTAGCCATTCCGAACTAGCTAGCCATTCCGAACTATCTGTACGCCTCGTGGAACGGCTTTTAAAAATGGCGGCGCCGGCTTTATGCTAATGAAGCCCAGGAAATTCAAATCCCGGGCTTCATTAGCAAGTTCGGTATGCATACATTACCCCGCTAGTTCGAACTAGCGGGGTAGTGTAGACATACCCCTATTAAGCAGCCCAGGGCTGTGTTTCAAGGGCAGGGTGTATTCACCCCAGTTAAGTCAATAAACTGGGATGTGCTTTATTACCTTGAGAGAGGCAAGCAAACCTCATTTTGCTGCACTGTCCAGGGGAAGACTGGACATTGCAGAACACACGGGCTGGGAACGATTCAGGACTGGGGATGGGGTGGGGTTACCTTGCTAGTTATAATGACTGCAGACAAGCTGCCAGGGTGAGAGGTGCTGAACCAGGACTGCCTACCACACGAAAATTCAGGATGTGCCCTGCAGGCAGATTACGAGCATCCCAGACTGGGAGCTACAGCAGTAAAGCATTGTAAGGCACCCAGCATTGCAGGGTTACTGGGGACAAAACCCCTGACAGGTCTGGATTGCTCCCTGAACCCTGGCACACTCGCATAATGTATTTCTCCTCCACGGGGAAACAACCTGGCAAAGCCCCAAATACCAACTAATCAATAAGGCTCCAAAAGAGCAACAGTATATAACCTTCTGATTTGGGGGTTTGGAGGAGAGTTCCCAAGGAGCAGGTTATCACGGACTGCCTACTGCCAGTGTGGAGAAAACGAATAAGGAAAAGTTATGTATTTGTTCTCACAACACAAGAACTAGACGTTACCAAATAAAACTAATAGGTAGCAAGTTTAAAACAACCCAGAGGAAGTATTTCTTATCATAGAATCATAGAACCATAGAGCTGGAAGAGACCTCAGAAGGTCATCAAGTCCAGCCCCCTGCTCTAGGCAGGACCAATCCCAACTAAATCAACCCAGCCAGGGCTTTGTCAAGCCGAGACTTAAACACCTCTAGGGATGGAGACTCCACTACTTCCCTAGGTAACCCATTCCAGTGCTTCACTACCCTCCTGGTGAAATAGTTTTTCCTGATATCCAACCTGGACCTCTCCCACCACAACTTGAGACCATTGCTCCTTGTTCTGCCATCTGTCACTACTGAGAACAGCCTCTCTCCATGCTCTTTGGAACCTCCCTTCAGGAAGCTGAAGGCTGCTATCAAATCTCCCCTCACTCTTTGCTTCTGCAGACTAAACAGACCCAACTCCCTCAGCCTCTCCTCATAAATCATATGCTCCAGCCCCCTAATCATTTTGGTTGCCCTCCACTGGACCCTCTCCAATGCGTCCACATCCTTTTTGTAGTGGGGGGGCCCAGAACTGGACACAATACTCCAGGTGTGGCCCAACCAGAGCCGAATAAAGGGGAATAATGACATCTCTGGATCTGCTGGCAATGCTCCTCTTAATGCACCCTAATATGCCATTAACCTTCTTGGCTACAAGGGCACACTGTTGACTCATATCCAGCTTCTCATCCACTGTAACCCCCAGGTCCTTTTCTGCAGAACTACTCCTTAACTGGTTGGTCCCCAGCTTGTAACAATGCTTGGGATTCTTCCGTCCCAAGTGCAGGATTCTGCACTTGTCCTTGTTGAACCTCATCAGATTTCTTACGGCCCAATCCTCCAATTTGTCTAAGTCACTCTGGACCCTATCTCTGCCCTCAAGCATAGCTACCTCTCCCCCTAGCTTAGTGTCATCCACAAACTTGCTGAGGGTGTAATCCATCCCCTCATCCGGGTCGTTAATAAAGATATTGAACAAAACCAGTCCTAGAACCGAACCTTGGGGCACTCCGCTAGAAACCGACTGCCATCCTGACATTGAGCCGTTGATTAGTACCCGCTGGGCCTGGCCTTCTAGCCCTCTTTCTATCCATCTTACTGTCCATTTATCCAATCTACATTCCCTTAACTTGCTGGCAAGAATATTGTGGGAGACCGTATCAAAAGTCTTGCTAAAGTCAAGGTATATCACATCCACTGATTTGCCCACGTCCACAGAGCCAGTTACCTCATCATAGAAGCTAATCAGATGGGTCAGGCATGACTTTCCCTTTGTGAATCCATGCTGACACACAACACACAGTCAACCTGTGGAACTCCTTGCCAGGGGATATTCTGAAGGCCACGACTTTAACAGGGTTCAGAAAAGAGCTAGATACATTCATGGAGGATAGGTCCATCCGTGGCTGTTAGCCAGGATGGGGAAGAATGGTGTCCCTTGCCTCTGTTTGTCAAAAGCTGGGAATGGGCGACAATCATCACTTGATGATTCCTTGTTCTGTTCATTCCCACTGAGGCACCTGGCATTGGTCCCTGTTGGGAAACAGGATATTGGGCTAGATGGCCCTTTGGTCTGACCCAGTATCGTCATTCTTATTTAATTTGTGTACTGCAGAATTCCTGCAGCTGGTACTGTTGACCGTCAGAGAACCTCCTGGACTAGACAGCACCTGATCTCATGGCATGTCTCTCTCTCCTCCCGGGGTTTCTTTACTCTTGGAGGGTCCCAGCACACCAAAGAGCAGCTGCTGGGGAACGATCTCCCCTTGGATTGGATATTTCACCGGATGAGCTAGGCAGGGAGGACGAGAATGCAGCACACACTTCCATGTAGCATTTCTCCATAGCGTGAGGACACAGAGCCCCAGCTATTGTTGTGCCCGTGGTGGAAACCCTGCAAGAGCTGATGGAAAGAGTGATTCACGTTTATGGCAGGGTGTTCCGAGAGGATTCCACTCCGCCTGGCTTTCCTCCGGCTCTCATCAGTCTTCCCCGCTCTGTTCCGTTTGTGGGGAACCACATCCTATGAGCCAGCGCTGTCTAATACCACGAGGTGTCTCTGTATTCAACCCCCATGCCCGGCTGGTTGGCTGCACTGTTTTCATCTCCCTTACACGCTCCTTCATGGCCCCTCACGTGGCCCCTCACGTGACGCCGCTCCCCAAGGGGCTGAGTGGAAAAGGATCGCAGGGAAGGGCCAGCAGGAGGGCTGAGCTCTCTGTATAGGGGCAGAGGGGCAGAGCCTGCACCCAGAACACCTTGCGATTCCCTCAGCATCAGCAGAACCATGCCCCTATCGCAGAGAGGGCACAAGACATTAAACAAACCAACCCCCTCCAGTCCTGTTTTAAAGATTCTCCGCCCCCCCCCCCCACACACACACACACCGACACCTGCCGTCCAACTCTGATTAGGGTATTTGAGCTATCGCTGCCTGCAGAGTCAACGTGGAGCGTCCGAAAACTGGTACGCGTGGGACAGAAAGCATTGTGTTCTTTTCTGGCTGGTCACTGAGGGCAGGGCTGGCCTTGGGATGCATGGGACCCAACACAGTATTATGGTGCCCCTATGCTCAACTTGCTCTTAGCAACACAAATTTAAGATTACAGCCTGGGAGTGAGGGACAAGGCAGCAAAGGACAGCAAGCTGCCCAGCTCACCACTCGGTGGCAGAGAGTCCTGGATCCTGGCAGAGACCCCAGCACCCTCTCGCTCATGCAGAATGCATGTGATTTACACCAGCTGAGGATTTGGCCAAGGGTATGTCTGGCTGGGACTGCCGCCCAGGGAACGAGGCAAATGAAATGAAGGCTGCGTTACAGCCTGAATTTTCCAATCTGCTTTCCCTTTGGCCACCTGAAGCAGGCCATCCATCAGCCTCCCTCGTTCCTGGAGGCCCAGTCACTGACGGCATTTCGCAAGAAGAAACGTCAAGTTGTCAGCCAGACAACTGCCAGCAGAGATCCATTTCTCTCTGGCATCCTGGACCGGGTGAAATAAATGGGCCCGTCTTGCACGCTTATTTCCAGGGAGACTTTATACTGCTGGCCTGTGGATCCTTATCTTGCCGGCATGAGACATATGTCCATGCCACGTGCCTTTTGCCTCTGGTTATTCTGGAGAAGCAGAAAGTGCCCACAGAGTCCCTCAGTGAAGTGAAGTGCTTCACTGTAATGAAACAAAGGCATAAATAGTATGCAGCCAGATGTAGCCTGCTAGAAACCAAACCAGCAAGGTCACCAGCTTAGAACCGGGCCAGCCACTAGCAGCAGAAGAGTCTATAAAACAATCCTATTAAATGTGGATCATATGCTAATCCAGGGTTGGGCAAGATCTGGCCCATCTAACAATTTGAACCAGCCCACAGGCTACATATGGTCCTGATTTCTGGTACCACACCTGTCCCCAGCCAATTTGGGGAGTTTTACAGCAACATCTTCCTTTTGTTGTTTCGTTCCTTCTCTTTCCCCCTTTTCACTGTGTGAACTACTCAAAGGAACAATATGGGCAGGAAAAGCAGTAAATATTGACTCACAAAGCATGAAACTGGGGAGCAATTCCCCTGACGTTAATCCAAGTGAGCACAGGTTAAGTGTTTGCAGGATCAGAGCCAAAAATGCAGCAAACAGCACAAAGTCAACAAATGGGGCAGAACAGAGAAAAATACTCTTTCGAATCTCAGTAAAGACATTGTAGGTGATACTTTTCATACCAGTATGTACAAAAACTTCCAAAAGAAGTATGGCCTTTTGAGTGGATGGCATCCCTTTAAATAAATGGAAGCATTGGTACTTGGCTATTGATGGTGGCAAATTATCTGCCCTTTTAAAACTGTGCTGAGTGTCTGTAGCGCTCTTTTATGTATGTGGCCACTTCCTGACCTTCCACACAATCAACTCAGCCTGAAAATAAATAGGATTACACTCGCCTTCTTCAACTGAAATTGCTGACTAGACCACAAAATTAAACAGCAATCCCCCATCTGAGAGCCCTCCCTGGGAGAGGGCGAAGGAACTGATGGTATCTCTGAATAGTTGCATGTGCAGTTGATTTTAGCAGCTGCCACAGCATTTGCTCAGACATCATGAGGCGATGCTGAATTTTTTAAAAAAAATTAAAGATATGTAACTGCGCTTGGGCGTTCAGCAGCCTGGCTCTTGGGCAGTCGCCAGCCACCTCCTAGTCATTAGTTTGTGGTCTTGACGTTTAAAAGGTTACATTTTTCAACCAGCGCCTGAGAGGTAGTCACGGGGGCAGGGCACTGCTTTCATAAGAACAGCATGCCTCGCTCCCATGGAGTCTGCACCTAACAAGAGCGGTGTCGCTGTGAGGTCTCCTGTGAGCCATTTGATTATGTCAGCACAGATTCATCTTCACCCTACAGTGTTGCGCCACTAAGCTTCCTGGCAACTCAGCTTTTAGTTGCCTAGAAAATCACAGGAACAGCCCTGCAATCAGCAAAGGCTACGTTCGGCACCAAAGTTTCCCATATAACAAACGGATCTGATCTACAAAATCCAATACACTAACCCTGGGGGACACTGATGAGAAGGGCGTTTGCTAAGAGATAGGTGCCTCCATCCAGGATAGCTATCCGGAGTCAAGAACTTGCCACCTGGAGCCGGGAGGTTTTGGTGCCTACGCTGGTTCTTGGGGGAATGCATTAGGTACCTATATTACTCCATACAAAACAGCAGGAGGACAAGGTGTTCCATTTGTATCCAGTGGTTCACGCACTCGGCTGAGATGTGGGAGACCTAGATTCAATTCCCCCATTTGCTTGATGGAGCAAAAGGTTTGGAACAGTGTGCTTTTCCAAAGTACCGAGGTGCCCAGAGATGCACCTAAGAATCTCCTGAAATCTTCAAATGTGCCTAAACTCAGGAAAATGCCCTTGTGCCCTTCTGTATCTTTAGACACCAACATACCTTTGGAAATCTAGCGTTAGGAGCTGAAATCCTGGCTCCTAAGTCACTGGGGCATTTTTGGAAAATGCCCCACATATCCACCTCGCAAAGGTACCTGAACTAAAAGCAACTGTCTCCTTTCCCCCACAAAGTCGCCTTCCATTTGGGTGACAGCTGCAACCCCAGACACATCCATTGCTCGAATGCCGGAGAAAATAAAAACCGTCATTTCCTTTTCAGCTGAGAACCCATGTAATCACCATGTAACCAAATCAGAGATGGGTGATTTTTGCCTAGTTTCAGTTTCACATCATCCAAACAAGACCCGACTGGCCAGGGACCCGCACTCTGTTACCTCTTCAAAGGCTTTGTAATGCTCAGAGGAAAGGTATGTTTCATGCTATTTGGCTGGCCCCCGCAATGCTGAAACTGGGGTTTTAGCTTGATGACTTTTATATTTAAACTTCCTGAGATCCTCCAAACTCAGGCTGAAAGATTTAACTCATTTCTGGGTTTGTATTTTGCTGATTCCTAACGGTGGGAGGAGACTCCCAGGATAAAGTTGGTTCCAATGGACCATCTCACTCCAGGAACTTTCATGAGCTTTTTCACTAACAATATTCCAGAATGCTGCCTTTTTTATTAGAGCTGATGGCGAGGCATCCAGTGCTGATTTCACAACACGAAAATGCTCCACAGAGATGCATTTAGTGTTTGCTTCATGTCTCAGAGGCACTGAACATACGAACATAAGAACAGCCACACTGGGTGAGACCAATGGTCCACCCATCCCAGTATCCTGTCTGCCAACAGTGGCCAATACCAGGTGCCCCGGAGAGAGGGGACACAACAGGTAATCCCCACGTGATCGCTCCCCTATCACTCACCTCCAGAGAAACAGAGACTAGGGACACCATTCCTATTCATCCTGGCTCATAGCTATTGATGGACCTAACCTCCATGAATCTATCTTGCTCTTTTTTGAACCCTGTTAAAATCCTAGCTTTCACCACATCCTCTGGCAAGGAGTTCCACAGGTTGACTGTGCACTGAGTGAAGAAAAACTTCTTTTTTGTTGGTGACCCCTAGTTCTTATATTGTGGGAATATGTAAATAACTTTTCCTTATTCACTTTTTCCACACCAGTCATGATTTTATAGACTCCTGTCATATCCCCCCTTAGTCTCCTCTTTTCTAAGCTGAAAAGTCCAAGTCTTTTTAATCTTTCTTCATATGGGACCCGTTCCAAACCCCTAATCATTTTTGTTGCCCTTTTCTGAACCTTTTCCAATGCCATTATATCTTTGAGATGACCAATAGGGAGAGTGAAGTCTGCTCTACAGCCTTAGCTAGGAGTGAGTTGATTTTTATCTCATGCACTAGACTCTCATGGCTTTAGCTCCTAAGGTCCCAAGTTCAAGTCCACCTGCCGATGACCAGAGTCCATTGGCTTTACAGGTATATCTACTGGTAAAGTCAGAATCAAACTCTTTGGTTGTATCTACCCCAACCATTTGAACGAGGTTATTCTAATATTTCCTACAAACATTTTTTGGGGGTGCGGGTTCATTCTGTGTAAAATTGGGACTTTTCATTCCAATTCAGGATGAAAGGACATTTCAAATTGTTAAAAAGATAGTTTCTGCTTTTTATCAGCTTGCTTGACACAGCGGCTCCAGATCTACTGCCCACTGCCAACCTGCCCAGTCCTGACACGCAGGCCAAGAGGAGAGTCCAGTCTCCTGGGTCCGTTCCGCCCAGGGATCCTCAGTTCATTTCACCTCGAACCCGCTGTGCTCTGGAGGACACTGCGGAACAGTTTCATTCAGCTCCCCAGCAGCATCACACGGCAGGGGTGCCTGTCAAATTGTGAGCTGGGTCCTGGCCAGCCCAACACTTGTTCTGGAGACCTTTGTGGAGATGGAATAGGAGTGTGTGATTTCTAGCAGTGTCCCCAGCCCATCGTCAGCACCTTCCCTGGTGCAGAGCAGCATCATTCCAGTGAGGTCCGTAGAGCTGTGCTGAATTCTTTCATCTGAGAGTCCTGGTCCGTGTGTCCCTCTTCTTCCAAAGCAGAGCAGGTAGGATGTGGACACATTGGAGAGAGTCCAGTGGAAGGCAACGAAAACGATTAGGGGGCTGGAGCACATGACCTATGAAGAGAGGCTGAGGGAACTGGGCTTATTTAGTCTTCAGAAGAGAAGCGTGAGGGGGGGTTTGATAGCGCCCTTCAACTTCCTGAAAGGGGTTCCAAAGAGGATGGAAAGAGGCTGTTCTCAGTGGTGACAAATGGAATTAGGTGCAATGATTTCAAGTTGCAGTGGGGGAGATCTAGGTTAGGGTGTGTCTACACTACCACCTTAGTTCGAACATTTTTATGAGGTGTAATGGTAGTTCGAATTAGAAAGCCTAATTCGAACTACCTACTCCGTGCCGCGTGTAGCCGCGGGCACGGAGTCCGCACTAACGGGGATATTTAAATCCCGGGCTTCATTTGCAACTTCGAATTACTACATTAATCACCCTAGTTCGAACTAGGGTGGTAGTGTAGACATACCCTTAGATATTAGGAAAGGCTGTTTCCCTAGAAGGCTGGTGAAGGACTAGAATGGATTCCCTAGAGAGGGTGTGGAGCCTCCATTCCTAGAGGTGGTGAAGGCCAGGGTTGACAAAGGCCTGGCTGGAATGATTTAGTTGGGGTTGGTCCTGCTTTGAGCAGGGTGGTTGGACTCGGTGACCTCCTGAGGTCTCTTCCGACGCCACTCGTCTGTGATTTTATGATGCATGTGCACTCTGCTGCAGGATTTGCGCGCACATCACAGGGTTCCGCTGAAGTCCGGTTTGCCCTCGATGAGAAATGGTCCCGATTATGGGAGAGCAATTTGCTCACCACATTGCTCTCAGAATGGCCAAAGAGAGCATCAGTGGCGGGAAGGACAGAGCCTTACACATATTTGGACCTTCCCTCAGCCGCAGTGAAGAATTTGTTGAGCATTCACAAAGCCTGAATGAAAACAAATGTACAAATTAGAGGTACATTTGTAATTTATTACCACGCGAGCTTTTATGAAACCCTAAACTCGCTGGCAAGGGGACGGAGCCAGTGGCTTCCAAACTATTTTCTTTTAGATGAAAAAGCTACGTTAGATCAAGTCTGTTTGCATGCAGCTGCTTTTGGACGGGGCCTTGCTCCTTCCCTGGAACTGAAATGGTCTAATGAAAACAAACGCCGCGCTCCACATTGATCTAATTACACTTCCAGCAGAGGCCTGCTCCCTTTTGCCGGAGTCCCGGTGAAACCAGTTTACATTTTTGAAAATGTCAGGCCACTTTGTGGTGCTGGGGAATTGGCAGCCTGGGATGGAGGCACATCAGATCACTGAGGTTGGATTTGGTTTTTAAAAGGAATCTCTGCCTTTTGGCCCAGCAGCCGGCAGTCACGCCAGAGCAAGGACTTTGTAGAATTAAATTCCCCAGGCTTACAGGCCAATTGCAGGGTCAAGAACGAGAAAGAATTCAGCCTCACGAGGCTTGGGGTGTGCTAGGCGGAAATTAGCCATGCAAAGTCTACTTTCAGCACTGTGGGCAGAGAATTCGACACGCACCGGATGTCTAGTTACCCCATGCAGAATTCTAAGAAAATCTCTTTGTGTTGCGCTAGCACTGCCTTGTCTGGGGCTGAAGGTGACAAAAAGCAGTTCTGCACAAAAGGATCTGGGGATGACAGTGGATGAGAAGCTGGATATGAGTCAACAGTGTGCCCTTGTAGACAAGAAGGCTAATGGCATATTAGGTTGCATTAGGAGGAGCATTGCCAGCAGATCCAGAGATGTGATTATTCCCCTTTATTCGGCTCTGGTGAGGCCACATCTGGAGTGTTGTGTCCAGTTCTGGGCCTCCCACTATAGAAAGGATGTGGATGTACTGGAGAGGGTCCAGCAGAGGGCGACCAAAATGATGAGGGGGCTGGAGCACATAACCTATGAGGAGAGACTGAGAGATTTGGGTTTGTTTAGTCTGCAGAAGAGAAGAGCGAAGGGGGATTTGGTAGCAGCCTTCAACTTCCTGAAGGGAGGTTCCAAAGAGGCTGGAGAACGGCTGTTCTCAGTAGTGACAGATGGCAGAACAAGGAGCAATGGTCTCAAGTTATAGTGGGGGAGGTTTAGGTTGGAAATTAGGAAAAACTATTTCCCTAGGAGGGTGGTGAAGTATTGGAATGGGTTCCCTAGGGAGGGGGTGGAATCTCCATCCCTAGAGGTTTTTAAATCTCAGCTTGACAAAGCTCTGGCTGGGTTGATTTAGTTGGGATTGGTCCTGCCTAGGGCAGGGGGCTGGACTTGATGACCTCCTGAGGTCTCTTCCAGCTCTACGATTCTATGATTCTAAGCAGACAGGAGAAGGGGAGTATGAATGATGACAGAATAATGGTCCTTCCTTTTGGACTATATGAATCTATGATCAATTGAAGGGCGGTGATAACTAGAGCTAACTAGCTGGATTATTTACCATCTCTAATAGCAGCATGCAGAAGGGCCCAAGATTGGGGCCCTATTGTACTAGGGGCTGTGCATACACAATAAGCCCTGCCACAAAAGGCCTCATCCAGAACTCACTGCTGTCGGTGGAAAGACTCCCTCTGGAGTCCCTCAGTGCCTCAAGCTTTGCACTCTTATAGGAGGTGTTAATGTCCTGGCATTAATGGCCGCATGCATGGGAGGAGACTATACAGCCAGAGGTAGGAGCGTGGCATTCATGAAGCCCTCTCAGTTTCAAATTCAGGAGCTCAAACTGAGCTTGTTCTGCACCATCCACACAGCTGGGTGGATGCCATCCTTGGACAGAAGGTATCTGTTCTCCGCTGTGAGTGTAAATCCTGCAGCCGAGCTGGGACTCAGCACGTCTGATTTTTGAGTGGGGGGAGGGCGGTGGTTTTTTACCTGGGGTTCCTGCAAAGCAGAGCTGCCTGTATAGAACATGTCCTTGCTGCTGTTTAGGGAAACAGGCCTGGGGTACAAACTGTACAAACTGTAAATTAACAAACTACAATGAGAAACTGACTCCATCGCCTGGGTTTCTGCTCCAAACAGAAATCTGCCCTACAAACTGTGTTGCCTTTAAGCTGTGCACTTGTGCAGCCACTCAGGAGGGATTCAAATGCCGCCCAGCTGACTAGCAGAGTGCCCACAGGAAAGTTTTTTGTTTATACTGGTGGTGCACATTCACACATGCCTCAGTGCAACATAGAAAAATTTATTCTGCACATGAATGGAAAAATCTGCACAAGGATGGGAAAGATTAGCGGGAACACTGCCCACAAGGCCCTGAAATTCAGCTACAACTCTGCCAAGGTAGCTGCATGCTGCTGAGCCCCCAATGCACCCATAGTTCCCTTGCCTATGTGTGCTGGCTCATTTGCATATGGCATCTTGGCAGCATCCTGAAACAAAGAGAATGGGAAGTGACAGTCTAGGAAGGAGTACTGCTGAAAGAGATCAAGGGGTCATAGTGGGCCATAAGCTACACATGAGTCAACAGTGTGACACTGTTGCAAAAAAAGCCAACACTATTCTGGGATGCATTAACAGTAGTGTTGTGAGCAAGACACAAAAAGTTATTCTTCCGCGCTACTCTGCACAGATTAGGCCTCAGTTGGAGTATTCTGTTCAGTTCTGGGCACATTTCAAGAAAGATATGGAGAAACTGGAGAAGGTCCAGAGAAGAGCAACAAGAATGACTGAAGGTCTAGGGCAGGGTTTCTTAAACTGTGTTCCGGGGCACACCGGCGTGCTGTGGAGAACAACAGAGTTCAAAATGGCTGCCCTTAAAGGGGCAGGCGACTTTTATTTTTTTTGGTCAATAACTTTTCCCCAGTGCCCCCCCTCCTTTTTTTTTCTCAACATAAAATCGTTGGTGTTCCTCATTAAAAAAAAAAATACTGTTTAGTGTTCCTTGGTCTTAAAAAGTTTAAGAACTACTGGTCTAGAGAACATGAGCTATGAGGGAAAACTGAAGGAACTGGGTTTGTTTAGTTTGGAAAAGAGAAGACTGAGAGGGGACATGATAGCAGTTTTCAAGTATTTAAAACGGTGTTATAAGGAGGAGGGAGAAAAATTGTTCTCCTTGGCCTCTGCTGATAGGACAAGAAGCAATGGGCTTAAATTGCAGGAAGAGAGGTTTAGGTTGGACATTAGGAAAAACTTCTTGCCTGTCAGGTTGGTTAAACACTGGAAAAAATTGCCTGGGGGGTTGTAGAATCCCCATACCTGGAGATATTTAAGAGCAGGTTAGACAGACACCTACTAGAGGTAGTGTGGATGGTGCTTGGTCCTGCTTGGGGACTGGACTTGGTGACCTCTTGAGGTCCCTTCCAGTTCTAGTGTTCTAAGTTCATCTCTGAGGTCACTTGCCCCTCCCCTGCTTCCTGGGTTAGCTGTATTAATTCCCCATCGTATGCTAGCCAGGCCCAGTCGCCCTTTGCGTGCGACACTGGATGAGAATCCGCCTTTAGGTAGCAGGCCCTCAGGCATGCCATAAAGTTTCAGGGTCCTTTCAAAGGCGCCATAGGCCACACTTTGGGGGGAATCATTTGAACCAGTGCTCCACCCCTTCTGTGCTTCCCCTGTCAATGGGACACGGGGGTGCCAGCTGGTGACCAGGGCAGGATGAATACTACAGAGAACTTTTCATGAGTATCCATTCTAATTTAGAAAGGGTCTTGCTAGGTCTGCCCAGTGCATTTTTTTTTTTAACTCTAGAAAAGTTATTTATTTTCACGAGGCCTTGGTTTACCCTAGGGAGTTATTTTGAAATAACTTCCCTTAGGTCGAATGTATAAGGGGAGTGTCCACACTAACAAACCTGTTATTTTGAAATAATGGGCTGGTTCTTTTGAAATCTGTACTCCTGCTTTCCTCGGGGAATAACGCTAATTCCGAAATAGTTACTGGAAATAGCAGTCGTGTGGCTGCTCCAGTGCTGCTATTTTGAAATGACTTCTCCCCAGAGTCATTTAAACTAAGTACTCCCCAGTGCTTCCTGGGGCTCGAAATCAAGACAGGGTGTCCATGTTAACAGAGCCTGCCTCGGACGCTATTTTGATTTTGTGAGTTATTAAATCGATTTTAGTTATTTCAAAATTGTTTCCTAGTGTAGCTGTAACCCACACCCCTAGGCTATGTCTACACTGGCATGATTTTCCGGAAATGCTTTTAACGGAAAAGTTTTCTGTTAAAAGCATTTTTGGAAAAGCACGTCTAGATTGGCAGGACGCTTTTCCGCAAAAGCACTTTTTGCAGAAAAGCGTCCGTGGCCAATCTAGACGCGCTTTTCCGCAAAAAAGCCCCGATCGCCATTTTTGCGATCAGGGCTTTTTTGCGGAAAACAAATCTCTGCTGTCTACACTGGCCCTTTTGCACAAAAGTTTTTCAGAAAAAGACTCTTGCCCGAATGGGAGCAGCATAGTATTTCCGCAAAAGCACTGACAATCTTGCATGAGATCGTCAGTGCTTTTGCGGAAATTCAAGCGGCCAGTGTAGACAGCTGGCAAGTTTTTCCGCAAAAGCAGATGATTTTGCGGAAAAACTTGCCAGTCTAGACACAGCCCTAGTGTGGTTCCCTGTCCCACGTAGTGGCACTTAGACTACGTATAGCGAGAGGTAAGAACACGGGAGCTCTACAGCCTGAGCTGAGAGCCAGCTGGCTTTATAGCTCAAGCCATAGAGGCTCCTGCACTAAGCTGGCGCTTACATAGATGTTCCCTACGTTCTGTCCCACTTTTCCATCAGGATCCTGGGCTTCGCTCTTCCTTATGTAAAGGCACATTTACCTTAATGCCACTTTCACATCGCTTCATTCTCCCCAATAGGGAGTTAGTGTGAAGCAGAATCAAGCCAAATGAGTGTGCCCGGAGCCTGGTTTCATAAAGTGGAGTGAGTGTCAGAACTCACGTTGCTTGCTTCCATGTTGCTATTAGCAGAACCCTCGGCTTGGATGCCCAGCTGGTTGTTCCCGTAACTTGGCCTGGGTTTTGTCCATCGTGTGCTGCATTGCCCGTGTCTGCCAAGGCAGCAAACCAGCCGGCCGAGGCACCGCCTGATGTTTTGGGGTTTCTCGTCCTGTTTTTCCCTCTGGCAGGTGGGGGGGTGTTCTTTCCCACCCCCCTTAACCGATGCTGTAGCTCCATCCACAGCAGCCCCAAGGGCCAGTCTGAAGGAATACAGACCGGGAAATCGCAAAGCACACAAACCACATGAAAGATCAGAGCCACTACCCCTCCCAGGGAGGTTTTCACCAGATTAGTGACTCACAGGAAGGATTAGCTACTACAGGCAAACTGCTCCAACAGCAATAGTCTGCTGCAGAGTACAGAATCCACCGAGCTTCTGGTCTCCAATGCCTAATGCTGCCGGGTTTCATCCAGAAAGGGCAGCCATTCTCCAAACCTGCTGCCGCCGGGGGTTGGATCGGGGCGCCTTTTCCGGGGACCCTGTCCCACACTGGGATGCAGGAGAGCGCTGTCGCTAGAGAGGGCACAGAAGTGGAATTCAGTCCCTAGCGTGCCAGGGAGACAGGATCCAGATGCTCCTGGTTGAACTAGCAGGGGATGTGGAGTCCTCCGTGCTCTGGCAAGCGATAGCTCAGCTGCCCCATCGGTCCAGCACATTCAGATGCCTCGGGATATGCGGTGGGCCTTTTTCACACCAGCAGCCACCAAAAGGGCCGTGTTCTCTCCAGTCCAGAGCATCCACTCGAGACGCTCCCAGCAGATGCAGAGTGGAGAACAGAGCCTACGGCACTTCAGCCAAATAGCTGAATGGGGCTGGGTGCACGGGGGAGGAACTGCAACAGCTTCCTTTTCAGAAGTTCACCATCCTTTTAGGGGTGTGCAAAAGCATCACTATCCAGGGAAGGTGACTGTGAAACAGCAGACAGCTGCCCATGGCTCGTGGCTCCCTGAGGCCCGTGACCTGTGCTGAGGTGCTGAGGTCTGACCCCCTTGGATCGTTTACTGATTGCGGAGTTTGCCAGAGGGAATGAGTGCTCACAGAGCGGCGGGACACATGCAGGCAGGCAGCTGTGACCCCAGGCCAGCGCCATGGATGCACACGGCACAGATATGGCACGGCACAGCTTCACCCTGGGAGCCGGCCCATCCTTACCCATGCGCAGAATACGCAATTGCGAGGGGCACCTGAAGATTTGGGGCACCTCTGGGTCTTAGTGTCCACCCACCTGCCTCTTTCTAGCCCTGTTCTGTGGCTTTGCTTCCTTCGGAGAAGGTCTAGTTAACTCAGGCCACATCTATACCAATAGGAACCAAGGCTGCTGGCTCTCCCATTGTACTCGCTGGCCACCGGCAGCACAACGTTTGCACCATGGGCCTGAAACTCCTAATGGCACGAGCCCAGTGGGATTGGCTAGAGGGTGGGGCAAGTGGCAACCTTCTGGGATGCTTGGCTGATTGTTTCTCTGCTTCGATCCAGAAGTGAATGCTGCCCAAACCAGACACAGAGCATCCACCACCAGCAAAGAAGGTACTGCCCTGCATGGGTTTCTGCTGGGTCACAGGGGGGGCCCAGGCCTGGGAAGGGCCGAGTATCTCCCAGAAGGGAATGCACAACCTCTATTAATAGGCAGCAGGTTTAAAACATACAGAAGGAAGTTTTTCTTCACTCAGTGCACAGTCAACCTGTGGAACTCCTTGCCAGAGGATGTGGTGAAGACTAGGATTTTAACAGGGTTCAAAAAAGAGCTAGATAGATTCATAGAGGTGAGGTCCATCTATGGCTATGAGCCAGGATGGGTAGGAATGGTGTCCCTAGCCTCTGTTTGTCTGGAAGTGGGAGATAGGGGAGAGATCACGAGAGGATTATCTGTTGTGCTCCCTCCCTCTGGGGGAACCTGGCATTGGCCACTGTCAGCAGACAGGATACTGGGCTAGATGGACCTTTGGTCTGACCCAGTCTGGCCGCTCTTATGTTCTTATCGGTCGGAAGGGCGAGACATCAGCATCAGACCCTGTTCTTGGGATTGAAAAGTCAACAAGCAGATTCCTCAAATTCAGCCCCCCCAGGAGCCCTGCTTGTAAAGCTGTGAAAGCCAGAAGAGAGGCACGTGATGCGTACAAGTGTCATTCTTTAGCACACGGCTGGCCCCAGCAGCACAAGTCTGTCCAGCGGGGGGAGGGGGTATCAGAGTCCCGCACAGGCATGGTGGGGAGAGACTGTGCCTTCTCCAGCCCTGGCAGCCCCGTGGTTCTTCCTTTGCCTCAGGGAAGGCATCGCTCATAGAACAACACAGGGCTTGACTTGCACACTGCTCTCGCATGAGATTGACACCCCCGACTCCAGTGCAGCGCCAGGCACAGTGAGAGGGGAATCCAGTGGCCCTGGGTTCTTAGGTGCCTCTTCCGACACATGTCCCCCCTGGGAGCTAACAGGATCGCCGGGACCCTGGGAAATGGGGAAGAGGGGGCCTGGCTCTGTGCTTCTGGAAGGGGCGGGGTCAGGCGCGTACTGGCAATCAAAATAGGACCGGGAAATGGGTGGAAAACGGCCCTTCCCATGACGCCACCCCTGCGTGCCCCTCAAGCCCTTCCCCCTGCGTAATGTCCAGCACAAGGCGCAGGCGGTGGGTCGGGCGCTGCGTGCCACATACAGCGCGGACGCGGAGCCGCTCGGAGTGAGGGGCAACGGCATGCGGACACAATGGCCCACCGGACGACGGCCCACCAGGAAATTCCCGGTATCCCGCCGGGCCAGTCTGCCCCAGGGTGGGGTCTTGGGTAAAAGTGGGGGACTGGAGCAGCCCTCAGAGCCAGACAGAGCAATTATAAAGGTCCAGGACTCCAGCCGCCCCATTGTGGGAGCAACAGCTAATAGCTCGGGGCCCTTTTGAATTGTTGGGCCCCAGAGCAATTGTCCCCTTTGTCTTCCTCACCCCCTGTTGGTGGGCCTGGGTCCTCCCAGAAAAGTCAGCTTTGCTATTCCCTCCTCAGAGAGCAGGGACAGAGCGTCGTCTGGACAAAGAGCAGCGACCTGGGGAAGGCTGGCAGGCAGCAAAGGTCCCTGGCCAGGCTCGAACAGTGATACCTGGAGGGCTGGGAAAGTCGCTTTCATAAAGCTTCTCCTGTAAGGGCCCACTGAACACCGTGCCCTGGAAACCCTCGCGCAGGGGCTGTGATGAAAGGTGTATTTATTATACTTCAGCTTGGAAAGTTGTTTCAGATGTTTCCAATTCACTCGCCAGTTCAGACATCTGTTCCTGGTTGGAACAGAAAAGCTTAACTTGCAACAAAAAAAAAACAAAAAAACCCAAAACCCCGATACGCTACAAAATAAGAGTGTTTCTTTTGGATGCATTTGCAAGGCGCTCACGGCTCCTCTCCAATGGGGAGGTGCCGCGAATGCCCAAGGACTGGGCAGACAGGGCCACCAGGTCCAGCCAACTCACTCGCAATCAGGGCTTCTGGCTCTGACGCTGAGCAACCAGGCAAAGGTGACTTGTTTCCCCGATGGATAGGTCCACTGGGCCCCCAGGACTGCAGTACCTGGGCACCACTCAACTGCTTGAGTTTAATATTGGAAGAGAAAATATGCTGGTCACAGCGCCAGACCCAGAAGTGATAGATCTCGAAGGCAAGAGGCAGTGGGGGCTAAGTTTTGGTCTGAAGAACATGTAGTGGAGGCTAGGGGAAAGCATGTATTTCTAAAAGCAGCTGGCATGGTCAAGCCATAAGTGTGCAGCTCCAGGATGTGAGTCCCTTGACGGTAGGATCTGGACCCATGAATTTTGCCCTTGGCTAAACTGAAGATTTGAAAATGGAAGGTCACATCCCAGCTGCCACATCTGAAGTCTAAACTGAGCTGCCACTCACACAGCTCTGGATAAACTTTCTTTCTCAGCTGCCAGACAGGATTGGACTCACGGCAAGCCAAGGTGCGATAATCTGCCTCGTGAACTCTTTATTCTAGCCCCTAGTAGTGAGGGGTAGGTTTATACCTGGAAGCAGAGGGTTTTATTTCCCAGGGCTGTGCAGGGATGGGCATTCTATGTCCCAAAGGACTCTGAGTTTTCCCAGTTTGGCTTCATTTGGAATTGGAACCAAAATTCCAATTTCAAAATTCTCTGCAAAGGAAAATGCTGGAAAACAGTTTCAGGTCAATCTAAATCAAACTATTTGATTTCAACAATTTTTTTTTTAAAGTTTGTATTATGTTATCAAAGATAACAGAACATCAAAATCAAACAATCAAAACAGCTGCTTCGAAAAATGTCAAAACATCAGCACTCTCTCCTCCACCCAGTCTTCTTCCAAACTGAAATCCTAGTGAAATGGACCTGATTTTGCAATGTGTTGTGATTTGGAGGGGATGGCACGTGATCCTGTCCAATGTCCCCTCTAATTTGTTCATGTGTGGAATACATTTTGTTATGTGCACTGATGTGCACCACCAGTAGAAACACATGTTGCCAGCTGTGGGCACTGTGGGCATTCTGCTAAACCGCTGGGCAGCATGTGAATCTCTCCTGGGTGGCTGCCTAAGCACTCAGCTTACAGGAAACACTGGACTCTTGCCCAAGTATCTCCATCCAGCTCTGTTACCTCCCTTCTAGTACTCTTCTGGTCAGCAGCAATGATTACCATTCCAGGGTATTATTACAGAATATGTCATTTTGCACCCCAAAGACTGAGCCACAAAGCTGGGTTTGTGGGAATACGTGGTAAAAAAAATGAAGTTCATATTAATTCCTTTGTGCTTCCCTTCTGGTTTATTGGATCTCTTGTCCACACCATCTCGCTACCCTTCATTCCTGTAGCTCTGTGGCATGGGCACCCTAAGCTGGTGGCATGAGGGTGACAGTAACTGATCTGAGCACCTGGCATGACTGGGGGTGCGTCTACACCTCACTGTTATTTTGGAATAACTAGCTTTATTCCGAATAACAATTCGAGCGTCTACACAGCAATTCCATTATTTTGAAATAACGGACGGCTTATTCCAACTTCTGTAACCCTCATTCCACGAGGAATAACTCCTCTTCTGAAACAGCTATTTTGAAATAGCTGCTGTGTGGATGCTCCACAGCTGCTATTTCGAAATAGCGCCTCACCTGGGCCATTGGGAGTAATTTCTCCCCAGCGCTTCCTGGGGCTCTAAATCGAGATAGCGCGTCCACATTAGGGGAGCCTGCCTCGGGCTCAGTTTGAAGCTTCCCTGTAGTGTGGATGCTTTATATCTTCTGGAATAGCTTATTCCAAAATGAGTGTGCAGTGTAGACATACCCTGGAGCAGTGGTCCCCAACGCAGTGCCCGCGGGCGCCATGGCGCCTGCCAGGCCATTTATGTGCGCCCACGGAACAACCTGGACCGGCCCCACCCCCGGGCACGAGGCAAATGCTGGTGCCAACCCTGGGTGCCTGGCACATGGACGGCCCCTGCCTGGGGTCGCAGCACATATCGGTGCTGGCCCCGGGCACATGGGCGGCCCCCGCCCCTGCCCCGGGGTTGCAGTACATGCCAGTGCTGGCCCCGGGCACATGGGCGGCCCCTGCCTGGGGTCACGGCACATGCCGGTGCCTGTCCTGGGTGCTCGGCGCATGTGTGGCCCCGCCCCCAGGCATGTGACCCGTGAGTGGCCCTGCCCCAGATGCACAGCGCGTGAGTGGCCCTGCCCCCAGGTGCCCAGCAGCCCCAAAAGATTGGGGACCACTGCTCTGGAGGCTTTGCTTGTTGCTTGGCTCTCACGTAATGTCAGAAGAGTCCCGACTCGGAAGCCCAAGGCAAGAGCAAAAGCAGAGTTTTTCTGAAAGGCCCCGCATGGCCGGGCCAGGACAGATCTTAGGGAGCACAGTCCAGCTCTCCAGGGCGGAACACGGCAAAGCATAGCTTTCCGAGAGGAATGGACTTCAGAGCAGAGGACAGGGCGGTGTGAGTGGAGGAAACCTCCCAAGAAAAATAAAGGTGAGAAAATAATATTTCCGATTCCCAAGTGCCTGGCTTGTCCGTATCTTGGCTTCAGATCTCGAGCTACGGTGGCATTCTGGCAAACATCTGTCAAGATCATTGTAAAAGCCAGTGGATCCCGCGGTAGGTGCCAGGTGCCTCAGGGCTGTGATCTCTGCCCAGCCAGCAGAGGAAGCAGTTTTTCAGCAACGCCACCTCCAAGACGATCTGAAGCAAGGGGAGCATCCTGGCTCCTGCCTGTTCCTCCCAAGAGACGCAGAACGGGCTGGGGTTGTCTGGGGAAGGGCTGGGAATCACAGCGGCTTCAAAACACTGGGCTGCTGCCTGGGAGAGAGGGGCTGCTGGAATGTAATGATTTATTACCTCCTCCGGGAACCCCGCCACCTGCCTGTGGTGTGAACCGCTCAGCATAATCTGACCCTGGCCCCAGGGAGAGTGGGAAAAGTTATTTGAGCTCCAGTCTTCAAAGTCACCGAGAAACTCTCCTGCCTTCCTAACACAAAAACCCGCTCCGAGTTTCCTGGAGTCTAATCCCCAGAGTGAGAGAGATTGTCTAGCGACTGGATGAATGACAGACAGCAAAATCCCGGCCACGGGGAACCAGAGTGCTGGTGCAATAAGAGAGATTCTTGAGTGAAAGCAAAGGTTTCCATGACGGGCGGCGGAAAGCTCGCAACAGATACAACAACGGACACCGCACAACCTCACCGGCATCTGAAACGCCATTCTGGGCCTGCCGAGAGGCATCCAGCTTTTATTGCCCAGGTTCCCTGAGTCCAAATCGGCCTCGGGGATGCTGAACATGGTTCTTGTGAGATGAAGCCTCCAGTCCTTATTCATTCCACCTCCAGGGATCCCAGCCATCATGGGAGAGGGATGGAGGCTATTTTAAAAAAATACCCTGAACCGTGGCCGCCCCTAACCACGATCCAGGGAAGAGGCCCAATGAGAGAACCTCCACCTCTCCTCTTCACACCTGTGGGGCTGTCCAGACCATGCAAATTTCCCGGGCTGCCCCCACGGCCGCCAGCCCTCCTGGCAAACAGAACCCATGAAATCCTGCTCTCCTATCAGATGTGGCTCGTTATCTTGGCCCCTCCGCAGGGTGTGGGATCGTGGATTTTATGGATGCTCCCATCCTAGGAGGCAGCTGGAAGGAGGACAATGCCCCTAGGATGGTCCGAGAGAGCAATTCCATCCTCAGCTCCTTACCACTAACCCGGCCCATGGACATGGGTTTGCGCACAAAAGGAGGCTGGACCCGGTCTTCGGGCTGCAGGAAGTGAGCATCTGAGGCCAGAACAACGAGGTCAGCGAGAGGAATGGCTGATGGAGGGTCAGGCTTATGGAACAGCTCTCGGGGCTGCTGTCACTTGGAAAGGCATGTTCATACCTGTGCAGAGGGCCTACTCAATGCCTGTGTGCCCCATAAGTCCTGCTTCAGCTCTGTGGGGTCCCTGCATCCTTATTCACCTCATGAAGGCTAATCGCGGGTTTGAGAGACCCGTGTGCTGCACAGAGCTTATAAGCAGCACAGGAGGGAGGCGACGGCTCCGGTGGGCTGCAATGACATAAGGGACTTGTGATACACCGGGGCTATCAAGGCCTCTGCTAGCCCTCTGCACAGGGCAAGGTTTCACCCCATCAGCAATCCCAGGGTGGGGACACCGGGGAACGCAGCGCTCTCCGCAGAAGCATCAATGGCCAGCCTGTTTGTGCCCCTCTTGGTGAGCTGGAAGCAGGCCGTGGCAGCTAGTGGCCGAGACCCTGCTGGGGATGAGCACTGCCTTCTGGGCAGAGGAAATTCTCCCAAATTCACCCTAAGTGCTCCGCCAGTCTTGACACTGCTCCGGGTGCCGATGATTCAGCTTCACACCCCACAAAGCGGTCGCCTCATCGTCCTGCCGCAAACCACCGCCTCTTCGGAAACAGGGCTGACGGCCCTGAAAGCTCACCTGCTGGTATCCCCTGATTCCAGGCACCCCCAGGCCTCCTGGCATCCACCAGACAGTGCAGCCAGGTAGGCCTCGCGCCTCTGGAAACAGCAGCGTGCGGCCACGAGACCTTTCGTGCCTCCTTGGCACTGGGATGGGAGGCAGCTTTCAGCTCAGCCGGGGAACAAGGGGCTACGAGGCGGGAGAGGCAGATCCATGAGCCATTGGGGGCACCAATGGCACAGCCTTGCCGAGGAGACCGCGGGACTGAATAGGCAACATTGCAGAGCTCCCGGAAGGGGCGGGACCTCAACAGAAGGGGCGGGGCTGATGGCTGTCAATCCTTAGTGCTGCCCAGAGCAAAGCACGGCCCCTTCCCCCTCCCCCAGCCCCGGACAGCCCTCAAAGCCACGCGGAGCTCCTGCAGCAATTCAAAGTAGAGAGTTCAGAGAAGAGCCGTGGGAATGATGCAGGGATGAGACAGCCTGCCTTCTAGTGATCGACTCAGCGAGCTCCATTGCTGTATGATTTATGAATAATTACAGTGACTTAAAAGGGCCCCGCTTTCATAACTGAGCCTGTTAAGCATTGCACCTCTTTCCAGGAGAGGAACACTGGACAAGCCTCCCCGGATCAACCTCGTATCCAGTGTCCATTTCGGGCAGCGACCAGAACCATCTGCTTCAGAGACAGGTGCAAGCGCCCTACAGTCGGCAGATGGGGGCAGGGCCGGCCCACAACATTTTGGCCGTGAGGTGGGGAGCTCGAATGACGTCCCCATGCTCCCTCGCTTGGGCCAAAACTTTGAAAGGTCTCAATTCTCTGGGTCCTACTGGAGCCCCCCACTCCCGGCTTCCCACACATACAGTCTGGCGGCCGACTCAGTTTGCCTCATGGTAAGGCCAGCCCTGTATGGGGGGTAACCAGCCCTCAAGGAAAATTACTTCCTGACACACACACCCCAATAACGAGAGGTTGCTTTGTGCCCTGAAGCAGGTGATCTTCAATCCTTCCCCAAGCTCTCCACTGTTCTGGGAAGCACCACTGACTTCGACAGGCATATCTCAGGCCTTGGTCCTGTGGTGTGTTTTAGAGCAGGATGGTCCCGTTCAGTGCAGAATGGTCTGCCCTAGGCTGAAGGAAGCCTCAGGCCCCCCGGTGTGTATGCCGGTCGCGTGCACCTGCCTTATGCAGCACCACGCCCTTCCATACACTCTGTGGGCCTCATTCCTTGTCAGCCTGCTGGGGCAAAGTGGGGGTACAATGCCACAGAGTCGGCACCCAAGTGGCTCCGTGTGACGAACCCATGGAGATCAGAAAGCTACTCAGGCCTCGGTGGTGGTTTGCAAGCCCAACACCTCAGAATCTGGAAGAGATCCCAGGTGAGGGGGTGAAAGGCAGGTGAGACATGCCGCATATCTGACATCTCTGCAGTTCAGCATGTAGGGAGCAGCCCCCGGGAGGAGCTGTGTCCCCATAAACTGGAGAAGCCGGTGCAGAGGAGGGTGAAAATGGAAAATCCTCTAATGATCTCCCAGATCACACAAGCCTGGGGCTGAGGTTGGCTGGCATTGTTGCGCTCGCAGAGAATGACAATGGAAGCTGAGTGTTGGCTCCGGCCAGCGGCATCTGGCAATTTCACCCTGCCCATTTTGGAAACGAAAGGTCCAGTCCAGTTTGCTGCCCGCATTCCAGTGGTACACGCAATCAGCCCCTCCTCCTTTTCCCCATTCGTTAATGCTTATAGTCCCCTGCAGCCAATCAGCTGCGCCAGCACATAGCCAGGAGATCAGAATGCGCTGACATCAAAGCGGAATTGACAGAGGGGGCGGGGCCCGCCTGCGTGGCGCCCGTCCCCGTAGCCCAGCGGAGGAAAGACAGAGAGTCTGGGGGAGACCTGCTCTCTAGCCTCCTCCCCTACCTACGGGGCCCACTCTCCCGCTCACCGGCGTCATGCAAAATCTTCACAACGCGGGAACGACCAAACCCGTCAGGCTGCGCTGAACCGCCTTTAAAGAGCCATTTGACACTTGCTGCTTCTGTGCTTCCAATTAGCGCCCATCTGGCCTCCCCCCACCCCCGCGCCCCCACCCCGAGTGCCTGCAAGTCATTTCATGCAGCACTAATTGAAATCACGAAACCTGCAATGAATCTAAACCCAGAAGAATGATTCAAATTAGCCTTAACCCTTGGCAGGCTGGAGCCTGCCCACAACGAGGGATGTGCCGATTAGACCGTCTGCCTGACACCAGGGGATGGCCTTGGACACGACTTGAACCGGCTGAGTTCAGCTCTACTACACAATGGGTTATTTAGGCTTATGGATCTGCCCTAGATGTATAGGGCAGTGCCCCACAATTCGAATCAGATCCAGCTTCTCCCATCTCCGCACGGTTCGCCTGACCTCTGCTCTGCTGGGGGAACAAAGATATTTGCTAGCCCAGCATGGGGGAGGTTTGTCCTCTCATCCCACAGGTTGCATGGAGGGAATCTTCTTCTCGGAATGCCTGGGGCAAGGGCAGAGACAGGCAGGTGAGCCATGCCCTAGATCAGTGGTTTTCAAACTTTTTTTTTTCTTGTGACCTAGTTTGGAAAAAGCGTTTATGCCTGTGACTCAATAATTATATCTTAGAGTCCTCCTCCAGCCCCCGCAGAGCTGGGGAACTGTCCCCCCATAGAGCTCCCCCCTTGCAGAGCTCCCCACACTGCCAGCGAGCTCAGGCTGCCGACCCAGTGCCCCATGTCCTGCGACCCAGGGCTGGGTCGTGACCCTACGTATGGGAATCACTGCCCTAGATCCTTTACATGGAGCTGCTTCCATAGGTTGGCTCCTCTGTCCCAGCCAGCCACCATGCACCAAGTGTCCCGCTCCACCCCAAAGTGCACAGTGCCAGTGGTGCTTGGAGTTGTCCTGTGTCATGAGATTGTCACCAGACCCAGGGCTGCAATTGGCACCGTGGAGTGTCCCAGAAGCAGCTCCGACTCATGAGCTTCTCCAGGTCATTCCACTCTACCTGGACCTTCTTGGATCAAAGGACCACCAGGACCAGCCACACTGCTTCTCTTCCTCCGACTTGGGTAGCTCACGCCCTCCCCTGCCTCTCTGGGCCATCAGTGTAGGAGCTGGCTGCCTCCAGGAACCCTCGGGCTGGCAGACAGCCTCAGTGCATCTGGCATTGGGAGAAGCTGTGTGGCCACCCACCAGGCCCTGTTGATCCCAGACACGTTTATGGGCAATGTGCCCTCTAGTTACTCCGAGGGCCCCCAGGAGTATCACAGATGCAGAACGCCCACCCCCTGAGCATGGGCCATGCCCATGCGGCTCCTGCCTGCAGACCTCACTAGACGGAGCAAGCTCCATCCTCTCATGGCACCTATGTCTCAACCAGACTGCACACGAGCCATCCCCAGAGCAACTGAGCATGCTCCTTTCCAGGGCTGAGTAGGACTTTCCTTGCAACTGCGGCCTCCGGCTGCCAGGGGCCTTTGTGGCATGGCCCCCAGAGCCAACTGCAGGGAGCCCGGCTCGCCCCCGTTGGGACTAAGTTGAGAGAGGGGCACCCTGCAATGGGGGCAAGACTGGGAGAGAGAACCTTCTGTGTGGGGTGCTCTGGGAGAAGGAGATGGAGTGAAGTGGGGCACAAGGTAAAAACTGAGACTGGGATAAAAAGGGGGAATGGGGAAACGTTCCCCCACTCCCTCTTTGAATGTTCGACTTTGCAGCCCAAATGTTCTTTTCACTTGTTTGGCTATGTAACTTCTCTTCTTGAGCAGGCGGAGGGGAGGACACAGGAAGAGAAGAGGCTGTAATCTCTCCCCTCAGCTGGTCCCTGTGTGCCAAACTGTGTAGGATAAAGAGATACGTAACAGGAGACCCTGGGAGCCAGGATATGGAGTGGCATCACCTGGTATAGGGAGAGAGGGGGCATATGAAGGGCAAAGCCCAGAAATGGGAGTCCATGGCTCTCGCTTGAGTCGCAGCACTAGGGCCTGTGGGCAGGAAGGCTACAGACAACCCCGAGATTTTATCACCTTCCCTCAGAATTTCTCAGAGGCGCCAAACTCCAAAACCAACCAGCCAGCGTCTTTCAACATGGTCCAATTGTGACATGTTTTTGTGGGCTGTCGTAAAGGACCCCAAAGCAGGAGGCGAACGCTGGTACTTGTGGTTAGCAGTCACCACAAGCCAGAGGCTTCTCCCACTGCAAAACAAGCCACATGTGTGGGAATTAAAGAATGCAGCATGTGGCGGCAGGATTTCCTTCATGCTCCCTCACATTCCGTGTGGCTGGGAACGTTCTTCAGAGCCAGCAGCCGCCAGAGGTCAGGTTTCCTTGACACGTCCAGTCCGGAGCCTGGCACGGTCTCTCCGCCGCTGGAAAGTTGGAGGCCTGTCGTTCCATCCAAGCAGACCAGCTGGCCCCTGCTGCCACCTGCAACATGCCGAGCCAGTGCAAACAGGGTTTGGCATGAAGGAGGCCCAGGGCGGAGCTGGTACACAGAGGTCTTTAGGAGGTCGGTCTCTACTCCATCCATGGTCAAACCAATCCCTCACCCTCCCCATGATCCACAGGCCTACAAGAGCTGAAGGAAGGAAAGTTCTTAATGTAACTAAGGGAAGTGTTTCCTGATGGCAAAAACAAATAATAATAATTAAAAAACCACATTTCAAAGGCCAAATTCCCTTGGGTCAGCAGAAACACAGTAACCAAGCCCTCATTCTGAACATGGCTGTGCCCAGACTGCTTTCTCGATTGGATTGAGTCAGATACTTGATACAAATCAGACATAAACTGGCCTGATAAGAGAAATGGGATCCATTTCTACCAAGTTGCTTGTGTAATCCACACCCCTCCCAGCTGTGGTGTGCTTTTGCAGATCCTCATTCTGCTCTACATGAAAATAAGTGACTCTCAACACTGAATCCCAGGATGATGTTTGACCAACTCTGCAGCCTTTTCATTAGCTCTACTGCAGAGAAATGCCATTTTCATGGCTGCTGTCAGGTCTCCTGGATACGGGCTACTTTTGCAAGGGGGCACACACGAATCTGACTTTGTAGTTGCAGTAAATATGTTCTGCACTTTTCTACCATGCTTAAAAATAGCATTACGTTTTTGTTGATCCGCATGATTTTTTTTAAAGCTAATTGAATGATGCAGGGAGTGAAAACATGTGGCTTCGTAAAAACAAACTAAGATCACATGTGTTTTCAGTAAACCTCAAGGCTCATCTGCGTTCGATATTGGTAATGAGGAGAATATTAAATCGAAACAGCATAAAGTGCCGTGTTTAGGAATTCAAAGAGAAACATCATATCTGCACTGGATGCACCTGAATGGAAAACACTCCACAAATGTTCCACAAACATTTCTTAGCTGAGGAAAAACAGGAACAACCTTCCCTAAAGTGACCAGTCTCAGAGGGGTCGTCACGTTAGTCTGTATCCACACCAACAATGGGGAGTGCTGTGGTGCCTTAGAGACAAATAGATTATTTGGGCTGAAGCTTTTGTGTGTCAAGATCAGGCCCAAATATATCTCTTGGTCTTTATGGTGCCACAGGACTCCTCATTGCTTCCTCAGAGCTTGAGCTGGGACCACATTTGCTCTTTGACTCTCTAATCCAGGAGAGGATACCTGAGGACACCTTGCAAAGATATTGTTTGTCCATGTGATGGATGGAAGGAGTGCTGCTCTTTTCTAAACATACCAGTATTCAGTAAAGGAGGAGTTAAACACAGGTAGCTAGGAAGTGTTGGCAGGGAGCCAGGAGAACCAATGGGAAGAAAGTGTTGAGATTTGAACTGAAAGGGACTCGGCTTGCTGCTTTTCTTTGTGGGAGTTTTGAACCAGGAGCTGGGGGCAAAAGAGGAATTGAACCACAGGGATACACATACCCAGAAAAAGAATACCCGGGCATAGAAATGGACTGTACCTTAAAGATATGGATATGTAAGTGATAAGACATGTTTTAGTTAAACACAAGGGCTGTGTCTACATTGGCATCCCTTTCCAGAAAAGGGATGCTAATGAGACACTTCGGAATTGCAAATGCCGCAGGGGATTTAAATATCCCCCGCGGCATTTGCATTTACATGGCTACCGCTTTTTCCGGCTCGGGGTTTTTGCCGGAGAAAAGCGCCAGTCTAGATGCGATTTTCGGAAAATAAGCCCTTTTCCGGAAGATCCCTTATTCCTACTTTTAAGTACTTTCAAGTAGGAATAAGGGATCTTCCAGAAAAGGGCTTATTTTCCAGAAAATCGCGTCTAGACTGGCGCTTTTCTCTGGCAAAAACCCCGAGCCGGAAAAAAGCGGCAGCCATGTAAATGCAAATGCCACGGGGGATATTTAAATCCCCCGTGGATTTGCAATTCCGAAGTGTCTCATTAGCATCCCTTTTCCGGAAAGGGATGCCAATGTAGACACAGCCAAGCAGGTTATTTTCTTTGTTTTGTTGTTTGGTTAAATTCCTCTGTGCTGAGTCCATGTGCCCACTCCCATACATTGTACTTAAGATGAATCCCAGAAAAGAGCAACAAAAATGATTAAAAGTCTAGAAAACATGAGCTATGAGGGAAGACTGAAAGAACTGGGCTTGTTTAGTTAGAAAAGAGAAGACAGAGAGGGGACAGGAGAGCAGTTTTCTAGTACCTAAAAGGGTGTTACAAGGAGGAAGAAGAAAAATTGTTCTCCTTGGCCTCTGAAGATAGAACAAGCAGCAATGGGCTTAAGCTGCAGCAAGGGAGGTTTAGGTTGGACATTAGGAAAAAGTTCCAAACTGTCAGGATGGTTAAACACTGGAATAAATTCCTTAGTGAGGTTGTGGAGTCTCCATCACTGGAGATATTTAAGAACAGGTTGGACAGACATCAATCAGGGATGATCTAGATGGTGCTTGGTTCTGCCATGTGGGCAGGGGACTAGACCTGATGACCTCTCAAAGTCCCTTTCACTGCTAGTGTTCTATGATTTTATGATCTGTTTATAGTTCTGAATGTGCTAATGAAGGCCATTATTGGTGCCCCAAAAACTGAATGACTCACTGATCAACTCAATGGCCAGCAAACAGCCTTGTTTGCCCTGTAAGCCCAAATGGTGGCTGGTCTTAGAAAGACATGGGACCATGCCACCTGATACTGGAATCCATTTTGACCCTGATAATTTTGCATGGGGATGAGAGATGCAAAACAAAGCATTCCCACCTTGGGGAAAAGTTTATTTAACCAACAGGAAACAATCAGCCCTTTGTCTTCAGCTAGCTTTGGAAACTGCCTGGCCCACCCTAAGAAGAAGCCAAAGAACTTTGAAGAAGGCTGTAAACCCAAGCCAGAGCAAAACAACAGCTCTGATTTAAAGCTTATACCTGAAATATGAACCGCTGTTTAGGATAAGAATTAGTATGGAACAAATTTCTTAGTGGATTAGAACGAGTTATGTGTTTTCTATTCATTTTAATTTAGTTACTTACTTTGATCTGTGTTCACTTGCAACTGTGTAAATCCTACTTTTTTATACTTAATAAAAACTCTTTTGTTTATTATCAAGGCCAGGGTAAATAATTGTTACCTGGGGAGAGCAACTACTGTGCATATCTCTCTTTCATTAATGCGGAGTGCTAACCTATGAGCTTTCCCTGTGAAAACCTTTTACATATGGTAAGACGGATTTCCTTGGGGGTTTTTGGTCACATTTGGGGGTTGGTTTTCCAGATGCTGAGCCCTAAAACTGTGCCCTCCCAGAGCTAAAGTGGTTCAGTGTCTGCAGTGCTCCGTGGGGCAGGGGTGGTAACCCCAACTCTGTGCCTTATCTGGGGGAGGCCAGAGGAGGGGGCATTGGTGGGATGATCAGCACACCAGGGAACAATCCTAAGGGGACTTCTGTGATTCCACCCTGCCACATACACAAAGGCCACTTTGCACATTTCTGGCAACATTCACTTCTCTGCCACTCACTGTAATGCCTGTTTACGTAGCCAGGGCAATGCAAGCACGTTTTCTGTAAATGAGAGGCAGGCCCCTGGTTCCTCTAGGCTATTTTTGCTGGGAAAGCCATTTCCCTTCCAATCTTGCTTCCCTTTTCTTAGAAAGCTAAAACCAGTGTGATTTCCAAGCAGCCCTCCCGCAGGCTCCAAAAAGTGATTTCCCCTCACAACACAAGCAACCGGTGAGCCCCTAGGATTCCCAGCACTGAACTGGGCCATTACGGCTGGGGCATCTTCCCTCAGGGCCCCAAACAGTATCAACCAGGACTCGTTTACAATAGCTGCGTTAACATACAAACAGGGCTAGCCCCCTGGTCATCCCCGTCTTCCCTTGTTTCTCTTTTCATCGGAAACATCAACATTTACAGTCTGGGAACATGAAGCTGGTTTTGGAGCCACCACAGTGTTTACTGTGCCGCTTGTTGGGCCTCTTGCATCCGTTGCTGGCAAATAACAGAAGAGAGGAAGCCACTAAACAGCTAATTTGCATAAGTGACAAAATTTCTAAACTGCTCAAAATATTTGCAGCCAGCCGGCAGTCGCTGATGGTTTGGTTTCCATATGCTGGGGCTGAGAGAGCAGCTGGAGGAGCAGTCACCATGGATACAACAGGGAAATAAGCTGGTATTTTTGGTGCATTCTCTGGGCCCCAAAGGAATATTCCTTTCAACAAGCCCGTGAACCAACCAGTGCATCTCCCGGGCCTGGTCTTTGAAGCTCAGATTGTTTTCATGCAGATGTTACTGTTAAAAAAAATAGGCACTTGCATTTTTCCTAGCAAAATATTTTGCTAAAATGTTTCACTCTCTCCCTGAGCTTGAAACAGAAAATGCTCAGGATCAAACCCCTTCCGTGGAGGGAGCAAGACAGAGAGAACAAGGTGGGTTGATTTAGTTGGGCAGGGGGCTGGACTTGATGACTCCTGAGGTCTCTTCCAGCTCTATGATTCTATGATTCTAGGTCTACACTACCAAGTGTTGCTGATAAAAATGTATATCGACATCTAAAAATCGACAAAACAAAAATTTGCAGAGAGTGTTCGCACATGCTCCCTCTGTCCACAGATCATGTCCACATTGGGGGCACCATCATCGACAGTGTGAGCAATGCACTGTGGGTGGGTATCCTTGTGGGAAGGCAGAGCTGATCCCTGAGCATCTTGGGATTTCCTCGTCAGCTGCTGGGAGTGGCGTCATGAGTAGCTCTGACAGCTCTCCATGCTGAGGAATATCAAAGCAGCACAGCAACCTGTCCCCCTCATCCCCTGCAGCAGCAGCCTGCCTGCCACTGTGTTCCTAGTGCAGGGAAGAACAGGAGCATTCCAATGATGTGTTCTTTGTTTGTTTCCCAAACAGAACAGCTGTTGGACTCTTCCCAGAGCTTGTAAGGGGGTGGGGGGGGGGGGGGGTGAGGCGGCACATGCCTGCAGGGCAGCAGAGATCACAAAACACTGAGCACAGCCATCAGGGCCGACATTGTGGGATACTGGTGGAAGCTAGTTCTGTTGACAAAACAAACTGAAGACTCTACACTGGTTCTTTGTCGACATGAAAGGGAGGGGGAAAGACAAAAGTCTCTCATAGGGGTGAAAGTTTTTTGTCGCTGCAATTTGGCATTTTTCCAGACAAAAGTCACACTGCAGTGTGAACGCTCTCACTGTTTCATGGCCAAAAGGCAGGTTTTGGCAACAAAACTTGGTAGCGTCCACAAAACTGTTGAGCAGAAAATTGGTCGGCCCAGCTGCACAGAAAGCTCCGAGAGGCGGGAACTCCCTTCTCTGCTCTGTGACATGGCTCATCATAGGTGGGAGCTGTGGGCGAGGTGCCTGTGGAGCAAACAGTCAATAAGAAGGAAGCGGGGAGGACAGATCGCCATGTGCTGGGGCTCAGTGTGCCAATGTCAGTGTCAGGGGGAGAGGCAGCTGGAATTACTCCCCCATCCCTGCGCCAGGTCATGATCCCAACCCCCAGTCCAGATTGTAGGAGAGGTTCACAGGAAGCCTGATTTTCAAGGGCACAGCACACAGCTGTTAAAGAGAGCCCAGCTTCCACCGAGCACCTAGAGACGGGGTTTTCCAAAGTGCTCAGCACCTCCCCATGCTCCCAGAAAATGGGCCCCCTTGCTCTGGTGCCAGAGTGGATGACTCAGCTGGGGATCTGGCCTGGCATAGCTCATCTGCAATGGGCAGGAGGGAGGTCAGCCTAGCTCTTGGTGAACAAGGGTATGTCTACACTACCCCGCTAGTTCGAACTAGCGGGGTAATGTATGCATACCGCACTTGCTAATGAAGCCCGGGATATGAATTTCCCGGGCTTCATTAGCATAAGCGGGGAGCCGCCATTTTTAAATCCCCGCTGCTTCGAACCCCGTGCAGCGCGGCTACACGGGGCTCGAACTAGGTAGTTCGGACTAGGTTCCTATTCCGAACTACCGTTACTCCTCGTGAAACGAGGTGTACCGGTAGTTCGGAATAGGCACCCTAGTCCGAACTACCTAGTTCGAGCCCCGTGTAGCCGCGCTGCACGGGGTTCGAAGCAGCGGGGATTTAAAAATGGCGGCTCCCCACTTATGCTAATGAAGCCCGGGAAATTCAAATCCCGGGCTTCATTAGCAAGTGCGGTATGCATACATTACCCTCCTAGTTCGAACTAGGAGGGTAGTGTAGACATACCCATAGTGACTACAGCTGCCTCCCCACTGCTTCCTTTTTTGCTAAGCTCGTCAGGGACACCACGGTGCCCGACCTGCCATCCCCAGCACTAGCGTGAGGCAGGCTTGTCGTGCCTCTGCCTGTGTTGTGCTAGTTCTGTGGACCAGCAGAGGATGCATCTCCAGGGCTCTGTAACGAGGTCTGCTCCCTGGCTAAATGAGAATCCTGTCGGCACTCAGCCCTGCCCTCTCTAGCTCGGCCCTGCTCCCAGGACCAGAGGACTGGGACTGATTTCCTTTGCTGACAGCCCTACCGCTGGGATGCTGAGCTCCGGAGCAACTTTGGCTCTTCCCATGACGGGAAAAGGAGCAGAACTGCCAGAGGCGAGGAGAGAGAGAAGAGCAGAGATGGGGACAGGGAGTCCTTTTCTGGTTCGGCACCTCGTCGCCTAAGAGAAACCAAAGCAGGATTTAGTCCAGGTGGTGGAACTTCTGCAATACATATCGCTGACTCTAGGTCAGGCCGAGCTGAGCAGCGAGCCTTCAGTGGGCACCAGGAGAAGGAGCCGGTATTATAATGTGTTTAGCCCAGTGTTATACAGATTGACTTTGGGTTGGAGCCTTTAGGAGGATGACAACATACTACAGAAGACAATTAACAGCTCCATACAGCTCTGCAATAGACGATAGGAGGAGACCAAACCCGCCCCCGATGATCGTGAACGTTGTTAATGGGGCCTGGCAGCTTCCTGCAGGAGGGTTAACTTGCAAAACTGATGCTGGGGATAGGGAGGGGGGCAGATCCATGCTCTTGACCTTCCTACAAGGTTGGTTTCCCAGGCAGTACCAGGCTTAGCTTTGCATGTGCTCTCACTCCCATCCCCACCCAGCAGGAGGGCTGCGGTTCCCTTACCAGCCATCTGGCCCTGTGGGAGGGGTACGGAGGGGACAGCTGTGCACATGGGATACCGCCCCACATGCGGGGTGCAATCCCCTCGAGGGGAAGCAGGGGAAGGAAAAGTCAGGCCCACCTCTGACACGCCTGAGGGGGCTCAGCTTTTCCTTCCCCTTGGCAATACTTGTAGAGCTTGTCCTGCCCACAAAGCCTCCCCTCCAGCTGAAGGAAGCACATGGCAGAGCCCTGGAGCACAGAGTCATGGAATCATAGAACACTAGAACCAGAAGGGATCTGGAGAGGTCATCGAGTCCAGTCCCCTGCCCTCACGGCAGGACCATGCACCGAAGTATTGGCTTTGGGCGTCTCAGACGTGGCCTATATTCGAAGGGTCAGGGAGCTGGTGAAAAGGAGGGCTTCCCGCTGGAGCTAAATGAGCAATTTTCTCCCTGTTTGTAGCTCCTTCACCTAGGCCAGGGAATGCGTCCAGCAGCCAAGAGCTGGCTGGACACCAGGCCTCACTGTGTATCCAACAGCCGAACGAGACTTTCTCCTGCACTGCCAGCCTGCCAGAAATGGAGCTGCCAAACGCCGTGTGAGGTTCCCTTTTACTGCCACTCTGTCACCAGCCCACCTGATGCTCAGTCTAGCTCCTCTCTAGTGTGGGACAGTGACAGCCCTTTGAAAACCAGGAAGGTTACTGGATTAAAAGGCAAATGCACATGAGAGCTTGCCTTGAGCGGCACGTTCCCAAGGGAGAGTGTATTGGCCCAACTAATCGCTGTGCTCAAAAGGCCCGCGGGAGAGCAATAGGGGTGGCAGAGGAGACCCAGGCCTTAGATGGCTGTTGTGGCTATGCAGGACAAGGGAGCTCTGCCCAGATCCGGTGCCATGCTGGGGGGCTGTGAGCCGGACGAAGTCGTAAGCATCTGTTTGTTCACATTCTCTGCACATCTGGGACAGCCACGTCTGCAGCCCAGCTACAGTGAGGGTTGATGGGAGGCAGACAGGTGGCAGATCAAGTAGGTCTTTATAAGACAGGTAGCTCAGTCTGGTAGATAAAGGAGATACAATAGTTTGTGTATGGTTTGTTAATATTAGATTATTGTTTCCCTATGCTCCCCCATCTGTCTGTCTGCCCACACCTGTTCTTTCTGGACTCACTTAAACAGTAGCAGTTAGTGGACAGCAGTTCTGTAGTACCTAAAAGGGTGTTACAAGGAGGAGGGAGAAAAATTGTTCTCCTTGGCCTCTGAGGATAGGACAAGAAGCAATGGGCTTAAATTGCAGCAAGGAAGGTTTAGGTTGGACATTAGGAAAAATTTCCTGTCAGGGTGATTAAACACTGGAATAAATTGGCTAGGGAAGTTGTGGAGTCTCCATCATTGGAGATATTTAAGAACATGTTGGACAGACACCTGTCAGGGATGATCTAGATGGTGCTTGGTCCTGCCATGCGGGCAAGGGACTGGACTTTACCTCTCAAGGTCCCTTCCAGTTCTAGGGTTCTATTATTTTATAAACTGGAAGCTCCTTGGGCAGAACGCAGTTTTGTTCTGGTTTTGTACAGCGCCTAGCACAAAATAAGTAATCGGTGGTCTGTGACCGGGGCTCGTCGGCACTGCCACAGTGCAACCAATCAGGGTCGGTGCAAGCCCACATCAAAGTAGGAATATTCCCCCACACACATTCACACACACCTGCCTCAAACTGCTTGGGGTCTTAAGCAATGGCTTGGCCTGCTTACTCCTAGCGCTGCCCTTGCAAATCAACAAAACAATCATTGTGGCTTCGGCAGCAGAGGTTCCCAAGTTGTGAGCATGGAGTGCTGCCTCCTCTTCCTTTCCAGTTGCTAAACTGCATGAAAGGACAGTTGCATTGGCTAGTTTCCTTGTATCTCTTATTGCTGTAGCTGCCATGGGCGTGTTATGGGAATGCATGGGGGAAGGGGGGTTGTGTGATTGCAAAGACGTTCACTCTATTAAAAGGTGGACCATGCCATGAATATCTTGGGGAAGCCCTAGCCCTAGGCTCCTGGCTACCAGGGTCCCTGGAATTTAACAGCAGCTATAAACACGGCGAATATTTAGATTTGTGGTCAGACGCTCACAGTTTTTGGCAGAGGAGATGGACTAAGAGAAAGCCTTGGCTGCGTGCTCCCTGATCATTAACTCCCGGTAGGTCTAGTCCCACCTGGCGGCTGAGTTTCCAGCCACGCTTTCCTAGCCTGGGCCCTGGAAAAGTCCCAGGAATCTCGCCTCGTGGGAAGCCGCAGGGCGCAGGCAGCAATGTGAAAGAATGCTGAACCTGGGAACGGGAGGTGCAGGCAGGCTCAGGCAAGGCTCAGCTTAGGGCCCCAAGAGCCGAGGCAAATGGAGGAAGAAGTCGGGGCTGTCCTGTGCCCAAGGTCACGTCAGCTGTTAAGTAGCACCTAGGACAGCTGAGTTTCCCAGCGGGGGACCAGGGACGGAATGCAATGCTTCTTTGTCCCTGTTCACCTCTCCGATGGGAGGGATTGCAAGGGATCCATGGAGGGAGGCTATGGCAGGTACAAGAGGAAGCTTCCTAAACCTACCTTGGAGGGCGGGAGAGGCACATCCCAGCCCCATGCCAGTGTGCTGCTGTTTAGGACAAGGCGGGTGGGGAACCTGCGGCCTATGGGCTGGATTTGGCCCCTGGCTTACTTTGATCTTCTTTGCCCTTAGCTCCTATGGGAGCATAGGCCATCAACAATTTCTTTCCAAGCCTCTCTTTACTTTGATCTGGCCCATGGCAAATCTTTGGGCCATGGGCTGGAAGCCCCAAGCCTCAGTGCTTCCCTCCCCCACCGCCCCCGCAGCGGGGCTGGAGCATCAGCGCCGGCTTCGCACGTCTCCCGGCCCAGTGGCATCATCAGCTGACCGCCCTGGACCCTCAGCACAAACCCACTGGCGCCGTAACGGTGCTGCCGAACGTCTCCCCATGCAGCTTCTCGCCGGCAGGACGGGCCAAGGTGCTGGCTGCGGCACTGGGACGAGCGCTCACTGGGAGGGGTTCAGAAAGGGCTCAGCTGGCGCTGCCATGCTCCCAGGTGCCTGTCGGCGCTGGCAAGGAGAGGCAGGCTCCAGTGCCAAGCAGAAGGCAGCAGGGTGGGAATGTGTGTACTCCTAAGCCAGGGCGAGGGAGCCTTTTTTCAGCTGGGGAACCCCTGACCCACAGAAAAATCAGATGGAGACCACGCACAAAAAAGAAAGGAAGAAATTCACTCACACTCAACTCAGACCACCAGGACTCTGCTCCCACTCCAGCCCCAAGGGGGGGGGGGGCGGTGCTGAGGCTCTGGACTTCCCCCAGCAGCGGGGCCAGCTGGCACTCACACGCCGCGCTTGGCACTGATGGCCCACGGTGCAGAGACTTGTCGTGGGCCGGATCAAAGTAAGCCGAGGACTGGATCCAGCCAACCATAGGTTCCCCATCCTTGTCCTAAACACAGCTGCTTGAAGCTGGGATGTGCCTCTCTCCCACTCCCCAAGGCAGGTTTGGGAGGTTTCCTCTTGTACCTGCCACAGCTTCACTCCACGAGGAGTAATGGTAGTTCGAACTAGGAAGCCTAGTTCGAACTACCTAGTTCGTGCCCCGTGTAGCTGCGCTGCACGGGGTTCGAACCAGCGGGGTTTTAAAAATGGCGGCTCCCCGCTTATGCAAATGAAGCCCGGGAAATTCAAATCCCGGGCTTCATTTGCAAGTGCGGTATGCCTACATTACCCTCCTAGTTCGAATTAGGAGGGTAGTGTAGACATACCCCCTGACAGTTAGGAAATGTTTCCGAATGTCCAACCTAAACCTCCCTTGCTGCAATTTAAGCCCATTGCTTCTTGCCCTAAAGGGGGGAAAAAAATCTCCCTCCTCCTTGTAACACCCTTTTAAATACCTAAAAACAGCTCTCCTGTCCCCTCTCCAACTTCTCTTTTCTAAACTAAACAAGCCCAATTCTTTCAGTCTTCCCTCATAGCTCTTGTTTTCTAGACCTTTAATCATCTGGAGGACGATCCAAGCTCCCATTTCCCCCTCCCTTAAGGAGAATTTACCATGCAAAATCCTGAAGCTAAACTGAAATTAAAGCTGGCACCCTGCCCATGCACCTTTCGTAGGAATGCCCTTTGGTGCCAAAGGCATCACAGTTACTTTTTATTTCCAGCATTAACAGCACTGGCCTTCCTATCCCAGCTGCTTGGGGAATTCTCACAGGGCCTTGAGTGCAGATGGGAAACCCACAGAAAGCCCTGACTCCCTGTTTGCAGGTTAAGCACTAGGCAGGCAAAGAAGGGAGCTAACTTGGAAGCTGGGAACCAGGCCAGGGCAGTGCTCATCAGATGCTGAGTCCCACAGCACCGGAAAGCAGGGGCAGGCGGCTGGTGTATAGAATGCCCTCTGACCTCTCGTTGGCAGGAGACCTTATGATCATTTCGAAGGGAGAGAGTTGCTCTTTGGAAAAGGAAACAAGAGTTGTTTGCTTCCAGAACGCTTACCCAGGGCTCTGTGATGCCAGGGCGGTCGGATGGCACTCAGCATCCAAGACTATAGCCGAGCCGATAGCTGGGTTTTTGGCTGGGTACGGAACCGAAAGCTCTGGGGGAAAATATTCTCCTAGTTTCAAACTAAAACCGATTTTTTTTCCTTGTCGAAATGAAAACCTGAAAAACATTTGCTGCGCTCAAACGACAGCACAGTTTGGAATGAGATGCTGAAACCGTTCTTTCAGAAAGTATCACAACAAGCCCTTTCCTCTTAAAACAAAAAGTCCCCATTTTTTATTCAGGTGACATTATTTGCAGGATTCGGCCCCACTTTGCGAAAAGCTTTGGCCACCTCAAAACTGCATTTTTGGTGAATTGTCTCTTTGCCCAGATCTGTCTGGGTCCTGGCAGTCAGTTGACTTTTCTTTAGATCGTTAATCAAGATAAATGCAATTTCTGGTAAACACAGAAGACAGCCAGCGGCTTGCAGTGTGCAGGGAACAGCTCCAGGGCTGCATCAGGCTGGGCAGGAACCCAGTGGCTGCCTAGGAGGTGTTGGGTCAAACTCTCACCACATTAGTACATATGGTCCCTTTTACCATTTACTAAGGAAAAGGGAGCATCTCCTTAGCCCAGAGCCCTGGAGCAGATCCATGGTGACATAACACAGGGTCAAGGTCTCACGGACTATAGCTACGCAACAAAGAAAAACTGGCAACGGGTTCAAGCCAGATACCTCGAGCTGTTTTGTTGCTGCAATTTCATAGAATCATAGAACACTAGAACTGGAAGGGATCTTGAGAAGTCATGAAGTCCAGTCCCCTGCCCACACGGCAGGCCCAAGCACTATCTAGATTATCGTTGATAAATAGATAAATGTCTAACCTGCTCTTAAATATCTCCAGTCATGGAGATTCCACAATGTCCCTAGGTAATTTATTCCAGTGTTTAACCACCCTGACAGGATTTTTTTCCTAATGTCCAACCTAAATCTTCCTTGCTGCAGTTTAAGCCCATTGCTTCTTGTCCTATCCTCAGAGGCGAAGGAGAACAATTACATAAGAACATAAGAATGGCTGTACTGGGTCAGACAAAAGGTCCATCTAGCCTAGTAGCCTGTCTGCCGACAGTGGCCAGCACCAGGTGCCCCAGAGAGGGTGGACCGAAGACAATGATCAAGCGATTTATCTCCTGCCATCTCTCTCCAGCCTCTGACAGACAGAGGCCAGGGACACCATTTCTATCCCCTGGCTAATAGCCTTTTATGGACCTAACCTCCATGAAATTATCTAGCTTCTCCTTAAACTCTGTTAGGGTATGTCTACATTACAAAGTTAATTCGAACTAACAGCCATTAGTTCGAATTAACTTTCTTAGGCGCTACACAGGCAAACTGCTAGTTAGAACTTAATTCGAACTAGCGGAGCGCTTAATTCGAACTAGGTAAACCTCATTCTACAAGGACTAACACCTAGTTCGAATTAAGTAGTTTGAATTAAGGACTGTGTAGCCACTTAATTCGAACTAGTGGGAGGCTAGCCCTCCCCAGCTTGCCCTGGTGGCCACTCTGGGCACCACCAGGGAAACTTGTCTGCCCCCCTCCCGGCCCCGGAACCCTTAAAAGGGCATGGTCTGGCTACGGTGCCCGTGCCAGGTGCAAGCCTGCCAGCGCCCAGCCAGCAGACCCTGCACCTGGCACAGCACGAGCCAGCTACCCGCTGCCACCCAGCCCTCCGCCTCTTCCCAGGACCAGGCTGGCCGCTCCCAGGAGCCTGCCTGGGTCTGCAAGAGGTGGGCACCCGCCTGGTCTAGTGTGGACATCATGGACCTCATCGAGGTTTGGGGGGAAGCCTCCAACGTCCACGACCTCCACACTAGGCACAGGAAAGTGGCTGCCTAGGGCAGGAGAGCTGCCAGCCTGGCCACCCAGGAGCAGGTGTGCATGAAAATCAAGGTGGTCCAGTGAGACCCCAACCCTGAGCCCTGAGCTTAGAACATAAAAACATAAGAATGGCCGTACTGGGTCAGACCAAAGGTCCGTCTAGCCCAGTAGCCTGTCTGCCAACAGCGGCCAACACTAGGTACCCTGGAGGGGATGGACCGAAGACAATGACCAAGCCATTTGTCTCGTGCCATCCATCTCCAGCCTTCCACAAACAGAGGCCAGGGACACCATTTCTACCCCCTGGCTAATACCACTCCATGGACCCAACCTCCATGACTTTATCTAACTTCTCTTTAAACTCTGTTATAGTTCTAGCCTTCACAACCTCCTGCAGCAAGGAGTTCCACAGGTTGACTATTTGCTTTGTGAAGAAGAACTTTCTGTTATTAGTTTGAAGCCTGCTACCCATTCATTTCATTTGGTGTCCTCTAGTCCTTCTATTATGGGAACTAATGAAGAACTTTTCTTTATGCACCCTCTCCACACCATAAAAGAGGTCTCTTTTATAGACCTCTATCATATCCCCCCTCAGTCTCCTCTTTTCTAAACTGAAAAGTCCCAGTCTTTTTAGCTTCTCTTCATATGGGACCTGTTCCATCATTTTAGTTGCCCTTTTCTGAACCCTTTCCAAGGCCAAAATATCTTTTTTGAGGTGAGGAGACCACATCTGTACACAGTATTCAAGATGTGGGCATACCACAGGGGCAGTAAGATATTCTGTGTCTTATTTTCTATCCCTTTCCTAATAATTCCTAGCATCTTGTTTGCCTTTTTGACTGCCGCTGCACACTGTGTGGAAGTTTTCAGAGAACAATCCACGATAACTCCAAGATCTCTTTCCTGATCTGTCATAGCCAAATTAGCCCCCATCATACTGTACGTATAGTTGGGGTTATTTTTCCCGATGTGCATTACTTTACGATATTTAAGAGCAAGTTAGACAGATATGGCGCCCTTTCCTCAGGGTACTGCCCTACCACAGTGCCCCACACTCTGGGGTCCTTGCCCTCAGGGAATCCCCAGCCCCTAATATCCACCCTGCCTCAGTGACCCTACTGCCAGTCGTCAGTTAGCCCCTGACTCAGAGGCAGACCGCGGCCTGAAATGGCCACTCATCATTGGCAAGAGTGTGGACCTGCTGCCTTCTCCTGCCCTGGCTGCTCTTCTGTAGCCCTAGTATCTCCCTGGCAACCGTTGCTGGACTTCAGCCTGGGATTTATTCAGGCCTGAGTGCCCCTGGCTCACCCTGCCTTCCCCAGCGCTTCTCTGTCCAAGGTATCCTGTTCTAGCCAACAGCTAGGTCTCTCTCCCACCAGAGCTGGAGTGAGAATGTGCTCCTCTGCTCTGGGAGACCTTTTCTAAGGCCTCGTGTGCCCCTAACTTCACACTGCAATTTTAGGAGATCTGGATGCAAAACTTGGCCAGGACAGAACTGAATTTGATCTGGTGCTAAGACCACACAGTTCCCTGGAAAGGAGGTCAGATAATGGGGCGCATCGGCTAGAATTTACATCCATCCATGGACTATTTTTAATGGCGACCTGGCTTCAGCAAAAGAATTTCCGTAACGTTACATTGTGAGATCCGTTAGGAAACAGTGTCGTTTGGAATCTCTTGACTAAGCTCACCTGGGATGTATGTAAGGAATGCTGACCTTGCTCCAGAATTGATCGTCAGCACCTAATAGCAACACACCGTGGAGTTCTGTTTAACAAAGTACCAGAGTGAGGCATCTGTTCCGGAACGAGGCGCAGATTGTGCTGCATGCGGAGGTGCATTAGAAGGGCAGTGCTATACCCTGTAGTAAACAGCTGGGGGTCGGAGGGAGGAGCGGGCACGCCCGGCGTCCACATCAACAACTCCGTCGGCTCCTGCGCCAGTTTTATTAATGATACCTAGCGGGACTTGACGTCACATAATTCACCGCCGCACGTTTGCATCTGACACACTTTCCTGCACAAGCAACTCACGGCCTGGTTCAGAACAGCTGCTCACAGCTGCTGCAGACTCACCCCTGGAGCAGGTCAGAGATACTCGCCTGGGTTCTGGAGATGGAGAAAACGGGCTTTGAGCAAGGTCTGTGGGATGCAATTTTAACTAGCTGTTGATCCGCACACTCCAGCCCCTTCCTCAATTTTCTACATCTGATCAGGGTGGGTGGGGACTCTACCAGGTGACTGACATTTGCCAGTGTGAACTTGGAGAGCATGCATTGTGTATAACCTTTAAAAAGACCAAAGCAGCCCATTACGAAACAACAAGGTGCTAGTATAATGTGCACAGGAGGAACTGAACCTGGGGAGCTAGTGTTATGCACCCGTGGTCAAAGGAAAAGTTTGTGCTCCCCCCCAAAACCTGGCCCATGGATGAACCCGAGCCTGGGAGAAGGGGAGCTTGTACCGCATCTTCCCCCATCCCCTCCAGTTTGGGGCCAGGCCCCCGCACGCATTAACCCGCCGGCAGAGATGGAGGAGGTTCGGGCTGGGGGCGGAGAGGTAAGGAGGAGGCTGCTCCAGCCAGCGGCAGCGGATGGAGGACGAGCAGGCGAGCCGAGGGATGACAGAGGGAATGGAGGGCGACTAAACTGGCGACATCCCTAGCATGGCGCCCGGGGGCAACTGCCCCTCCCTGGCCGTCCCTCGCTATGCCACTGGTTTGGGTTGCAGAGGACCACCCCAAGAGCGGATTTGACCAAAGAGGATGGTTTCTGGGACGGAGTGACCTGCCCAGAAGAGGGTTGTATGATTCCTCTAAGAGCTCCTCCTCCTTCTGCCGCTACCACTCAGAGCACAGCACCTCCCCAGAAGTCCTAGTGGTGCACAGAAGAGGCCATCTTATTCCAAAAACATGTGTTTTAGAAATCGTGGACACACTGAAAGGAAACATGGATGCCTTCCCCACCCCCATCAGAACTTCAGACTTTGTTTTAGTGCTGAGGGCCTTGGACCTCCCGTAGAGAAAACGCTACATCAGTGACCTTTCCGACAAGGAGAGAGAAGCCGATGGGAGCCCTTTGGCCCAGACGCTGATGGGTACTCCAGAACCCGATCCCCAAACCCAAAGCACTTTTGAGACAGTCTGATGGACACAATGTCTCTTTTGCCCTGGAGGACGAAGATGACTGCTGCTCCTGGGAGTCAGACAAGGTGAGCGAAATAGACGTTGCACAGGTAAATGAACGGTTAAGCAGGGGAGGTCGGGGATGGGGTGTCATGGCGTTGGGAACCGACCTGAGCTTGCAGGGGGACCTACACTGTTTCTTCCTGACAATCTCTCAACAGCTTGATGATGCCTTTCTAGATAACCCGAAGGCCCAGCACAGCATTTCAGCAGACTGTGAAGACGCACCGGGCCCACCTTGGTTTTGCTCAATGCTGATACAAATGGTTGAAGAGGACGCCAAGGATGATGGCTATAAGGAGTTTAGAAGGAGGCTTGGCATGGAACTAGCTGAGCCAGTACCACATCATGAGCGTAAAAGCGTAATGAGCATGTTGCTGTTTACGCTGTCCTTAATCCTTGTCGTAGGGGAAAGCTTTTCAAAGACTGCGGGGGCTGTGTCAAACACACCAGCCCCATGGCACCATGACAGTGTGATTGGTCTTCCATGGATCCAAACCACAAGCCGTGTGCTGAATTATGCTGAGAAATCCCTCCTCCTGCAGCTCTGAGCAGGCCCGAGGGCTGCCCTGCCCAGAGAAGCACATGGAGATAACATAGTCTCTTATTTTTCCAGCCTCTTTCTCTGAGCACCCTGTGGTCCCAAGCACCTGCGTCATCCCTAAGAGAGCTTGGGAGCTGGAGACGGAGCGTTGCTCATTAAAGAAGAATTATGGCCTCTGCTTAAGTGGATCTTAAACCTAAAATAAATACAGGCAGTCCCCGACTTACGCGGATCCGACTTACGTCGGATCCGCACTTACGAACGGAGCTTTCTCGCCCCGGAAGTCGGGGCGAGAAAGCCCCGTTCGTAAGCTGCTCTGGTGCCCCTGGTCTGCTGGAGACCGTCTCCAGCAGACCAGGGGCACCGGGCGGGTTCCCGCGCTTCTGAGGCTTTGCCAGAGCAAAGCCTCGGAAGCGCGGGAACCGCTGCTGCTGCCACTTGGGTGCCGGTGCCTGTGGTCTGCTGGGGACCGTCCCCAGCAGACCACAGGCACCGGGACCCAAGCGGCAGCAGCGGGCGGGTTCCTGCGCTTCTGAGGCTTTGCCAGAGCAAAGCCTCAGAAGCGCGGGAACCCCCGCTGCTGCCACATGAGACCCGGTGCCTGTGGTCTGCTGGGGACGGTCCCCAGCAGACCACAGGCACCCGGACTGAAGCCGCAGCCGCGGGGGGGTCCCGCGCCTCAGAGGCTTTGCCAGAGCAAAGCCTCAGAGGCGCGGCACCCCGCTGCCGCTGCGGCTCTGCTCCCCGTGTCCCTGGTCTGCTGGGGGGGGGGGGCGCAGCTAGTGTGCTCCCCCCCCCCCCCCAGCAGACCAGGCTTTTGTTTTGGACTCTGGGGCAGAGCAGCTGGGGCGCTGCCGATTGGTCCTGCAGCGCCCGTGGGCACTACTGGACCAACCCGGCAGCACCCCAGCTGCTCTGCCCCAGGTCCTGATTCAGCCGCTGCTGGTCAGTTTCAGCAGCGGCTGAATCAGGACGTCTGGGGCAGAGCAGATGGGGTGCTGCTGGGTTGGTCCAGTAGCACCCCAGCTGCTCTGCCCCAGGCGTCCCCAAGTCAGCTTCTGCTGAAACTGACCAGCGCTGACTACAGGAAGCCCCAGGCAGAGTTGCTCTGCCCCGGGCTTCCTGGAATCAGCTGCTGATCAGTTTCAGCAGCAGCTGACTTGGGGACGCCTGGGGTTCTTAAGTTGATTCTGTATGTAAGTCAGAACTGGCGGTCAGTTTCAGCAGTGTCTGAATCTGGACGCCAGTTCCGACTTACATACAGATTCAACTTAAGAACAAACCTACAGTCCCTATCTTGTACGTAACCCGGGGACTGCCTGTACCCAAATGTGTCCAGACAGCCTAAAATGTCAGCTCACTTCCCTGGGAAGAGCAGAGCCAGCTGGAGTTGACAGTTATCACAGCTAATGGAATTGGGGGCAGTCACCGTCCGGCACCGAAAGACATAGGATGCTGACAGCATGTGTGAAAACGCCTCCGCCCCACGTGAGTAGTGCGGGGAAAAACACTGGCCAGGCTGAGTGTAGAGGATGGGCTGGGAAGTCTGACAACCTCTCGATAAAGGCGACTCTTAACCCTGTCCTACACAGAGACCTGATCTCTCTGCCTCTGCCACTGGGGACCAGTCACCTTTCATTGCCATACGTTGTGCTATGCACTGTCTGTGCTTAGGCCAAGAACATTGAGCGCAAGGTAAATACAGTGCAATATGGTGAAGACCCTGACAGCATTTTAAAGAAATTGACCAAACCAGAAGACACCTGCTTAGAGCATTATACTGACCGTCCGGTGTACACAAAACGTTATAGAACCCTGCGTAGGTAAAAGACTATTTGTAAGAAATCTAAAGGGGTTAAGTCAGAGAATGGAGAGCGACAAATATGCTATATAAACGTAGGCCGCTGTACATATAAAAATCTATTGAAAAGGGCTTTTGTGACTGTTTGTGTGGCCCTTAAATGAGTAAATGTTTTGGAGAAACATCCTGGTTTGTTTTCAAGGTCTGTATGCAGGGCTTCACTCGAAATAAGTGACGCAAATTGAGCTACACCAATGGTGTAGCTCATTCAAAATAGGTTATTTTGAAATTGGGAGCGTCTATACAGCACTTATTTTGAACTAGAGCTCTCTTCCTCTGACTTCCCTTACTCCTCATATAATGAGGGTTACAGGAGTCGGAGTAAGAAGTCCTCCAGCTCGACAGTATTTCGACATTATTTCAAAATAACTGCCTGCTGTGTCGACGCAGAGTAAATTATTCCAAAATAATATGGCTGTGTAGATGTAACCGTATAAATAAGTACAAAATAAAGTTTGTGAGAACCCAGCTAGCTCTTGTGACTTTGTGCAAAGGGTCCCATGTACAGAAAAAACTCTGAAAGGTTGTGGTAGACTCTTGGGGTTGTAGGATGAGCCAACCCACCAGAAAGTGTGTTTAACACAAAGCTGTGTCTAGACTGCATCCCTTTTTCGTAAAAGGGATGCAAGTTAGACATATCGCAATTGCAAATGAAGCGGGGATTTAAATCTCCCCCACTTCATTAGCATAAAAATGGCTGCCACTTTTTTTTGGCACGGAGCTTTGCCGAAAAAAAGCGCCAGTCTAGACGCGGATCTTTCGGAAAATAAAGCTTTTTCCGAAAGATCCCTTATCCCTCTTAAAATAATTCCTCTTAAAATAAGGGATAAGGGATCTTTTGGAAAGGGCTTTATTTTCCGAAAGATCCACGTCTAGACTGGCGCTTTTTTCCGGCAAAGCTCCGTGCCGAAAAAAAGCGGCAGCCATTTTCATGCTAATGAAGCAGGGGAGATTTAAATCCCCACTTCATTAGCAATTGCGATACGTCTAATTTGCATCCCTTTTACGAAAAAGGGATGCAATCTAGACGTAGCCCATGGGTGGGTGAGGATGGTGAGCTCTGATTACTATGAAATGAAATAAAATCTCCCGAGTTTGTAGAACACTATTGAGCAGTTTAAATAAAACGTCAGGAGTTGGCTGAATGCCATGGGTCACTCTAGCAACTCAGAGTCATTAAAGTTTAAAATAATATAGTTACAAAAAAACCACACCCACAAAGGTCTAACTCAAAAGTGAAATGTTTCAAGGGCTCACAAATCTCTATAATATTTTAGAACAAGCAATGGCAGTTTAAAATGGTCAGCCATTTAAAAGGTATGGGTACTTGTAGGGTGCTTACTATACTTGTGATACATCCATCTTATTTCAAAACTTTAACGTGAAAGAAACATGTTTTTAAAAAGGCAGGCATTGATATCTGCAAGGGGTTCCCACTCAAAGGCTACGTCTACATTGGCATCCCTTTCCGGAAAAGGGATGCTAATGTGACGAGTCGGAATTGCAAATCTGCGGGGAATTTAAATATCCCCCGTGGCATTTGCATTTACACGGCTGCCGCTTTTTTCCGGCTTGGGGATAAGCCGGAGAAAAGCGCCAGTCTAGACGTGATTCTCCGGAAAATAAGCCCTTTTCCGGAGGATTTCTTATTTCAAGTAGGAATAAGAAATCCTCCGGAAAAGGGCTTATTTTCTGGAGAATCGCGTCTAGACTGGCGCTTTTCTCCAGCTTATCCCCAAGCCGGAAAAAAGCGGCAGCCATGTAAATGCAAATGCCACGGGGTATATTTAAATCCCCCGCGGATTTGCAATTCCGACTCGTCACATTAGCATCCCTTTTCCGGAAAGGGATGCCAATGTAGATGTAGCCCATGGGTACAGTTATATTAAGGATGTATGATGGTTTCCTGTTTATTATTGTAGGAAGTCCCTATAAGGTTCTGTTTTTTCATTGAAACGGACAACAAAATGTATTTTAAACCAAAAGAAAAAAATAGCCAAAAGCAGCCCAGTTGTGCAGACAACTTAACCCCCACGGGGCTCCACCCCACCCCCTATCAGAAAAGGAGGATATGTAGGAAGGGCACTCTCTTTCCTTAAGGATCCATTAATTCAGAGTTGTGAATTAATTAGCCCAGGAGGTGTAGGGGAGGCTTGGCATGGCAGGAATGCACTGTCCTGCTTGGGGCAAGGTTACTGACTCCCGTACCGTCAGAAACAGGAGTCACGTCGCTGTGTGTGGCGACAAGGGGCCGATTCCCCTTGCTAGCTTCAGGGAAATGCCTCTCAGTTCCCACCAGTCAGACGAGCCAGGCCCAACTGGGTCATTCAGCCATTACCTCATGGAAAGGGGCCTCCTTCCAGCTCTGAATTCCCTGGGGCTGTGCCGAGGCGACTGGCTCTTGGAACAGCATCAATTCCAGCTTCTTTGACTCTGTCATCCTGCGCGGTGCGGCGCTGTCCCTCAGACCCTCCTGTTCCAAGCCCAAGCTTGGGATGCCACGGCAACGGAGCTGAAGGATCCTGGGCCTGTTCTCCCATTGATCTCTAATAGCGGCGGGGACGCCCCCAGCCGCCCACGGGGCCGCAGGGGAAAGCTGGCAGTTTGCACCAGAGGCCTGGGCGTGCTCCGGCCTGCCAGTGCTGCACCGTGGTGATAACATTTTTACCACACAAGAAGCCGCATTTCGGGTGATGAATGGCATCGTGCACAGCGCCCTGCGGCACCCAATTAGGTTGTATTTGTTTAAAAAAATAATAATAATAGAAGGCATGACAGGTGGCAAGTGACAGGCGGTGGATGGTGTCTCGCAGAAGGCATGACAGGTGGCAAGTGACAGGCGGTGGATGGTGTCTCGCAAACGCTGCACTGAGCCTGCTGAGGGAAGATCGACTCCTAGAAGATCCTGCTTCTCAGAGCCCGGCAGTCGGGGAGCCCTGGGGAGCCCGACCCTCTGCAACGTGTAAACCTCATTCTCCCCTGAGCAAGGCCACTCAAGCCTTCTCCTGCTGGGGCCTGCAGCAGCCAGCTGCAAGGACAGAACAGGGTGCTGCATGTGCCCCCATCTTTACCAGGGCAGCGTGGCCCATGGCAAAGGCCCCACAGGCAATGCTCTGCCTTGGACTGGGCACCCTGGCGTTGCATGCTGGGACGCCTGTGTGAAAGGGAGGGGCAGCTGCAGGAGACGTGGGAGCATTTATCCTGGGAGCTGCTTCCTGGATGTTGGCCAGGGCTCACTTGCTCAGCCCCCTGCCCAAGAGCCCTGTGCCCCCTGGCAAAAGAGTAGCCCAGGGTTTGTTTTTGAAGGAATAGGGGGAGAGCGCACGTGCACACACATGCACACACACGTGCACGCGCACGCACGCACTGTCTGTGTGTGGGTTTTTCAGGACACGCTAGAAACGCGGGCCCGCAGGACTCCAGAGGGGACGTGCTGCGGGAGAGAAAGGGGGCAGGACACTGTCTGAGCCGCCCTGCTACCAGCAGGCGGGGAGGCAGACATTTCAGGGGAGTGTGCACTAGCCCCTCAGGCTTGGGCTGGGCTGGAGGGCTGCAGCCACCATCCTGCCCAAGAGTGTAAAAAGCACCTGATGACTGTGGGTGCCCAGCACGGGACGACCACAGAGGATGGGTGCTCAGGGCTCTCTCACACTCACGCCCCCTTTCAGGTGCACCTGAATCACTAGCCCCTTGGGACAGCCCTGGGCCCTCTCCACGTTACGGCCTGTGTAACAAGCAGTTCTAGGGATGCGAGGGGGGGATGCTGCAGCACCTCCAGGCCCCCGACCGTTGTCCTGCGCACCAGGGGTTCTGCCACTGGCCCTGTTAGCCTCTGCACCTGGATTCCCATGTGCCGGCTTTGTTCCTGGCTTCAGCTGGGGCGAGTGGTGGACGGGGGAAGGGGACTGGATTTCGGCACCCCCCGCTCTTCAAAATGTCCCCGCCGCCGCCAGAGACAACCACCGCTGGAAGCGCAAAGAGGCTTGTTAGCATTGGCCTCCCCCTGGCTTTCTGAGTCCACTTCAGGTCAGCTGTGCTGAGGCTGCCGGAGAGGCCTGGGGAAAGTGCCTCCTGCTAGGCCAGACTCCGAGGGGATCTTGGCCTCCCCGGGGCGGGGGAGAGGTTCTTTCCCAGGGCTTTGGACAGGACATACTGACGGGTTAATTTGTCTTTGCATTTCTAGGCAGAGGCATAACCCAGTCAGAAGCTGGGACCCTGACGCTTCTTTCTTCTTCCTGCCGCCGAGCTGAAAGGAACCATAAAGGGAGAGGCTGAGCCACGAGAGCTGGAGTTCGGACGGGTGACAGGGAAGCCAATGAGACCTCGCCTGTGGTGTGCTGCGGCTGGGGGGCCCCTTCCCTTTGGCTCCTTGGTGGGCTGGCAGAGAGCTCCCACGCCGCGAAGGAGCCCAGGTGCGACAAGGGTGGGGTCATGGCGGCGGGTTGACGGCTCCCCTCACTATTCGCGCTAAGTGGCTCCCGGGATGGTGGGCTCAGCACAGCAACCCCCGGCTCTGAAAGGGCGGTGGACAATGGGCTCGCCTCTCAGCCCCTGGGGTGGTGTGGGCAGGGCAGGCCCAGGGCTGTCAGGGCAGCCGGTTTGGGACCCCTGGGACAAAGCCAGTGGCTGGCTGTTCTTTGGACATCGGGTTCCTTTCCTCAGAGAGCCGTGCCGCAGCACAGGGCCTGCAACTTCCCTGCCACGTAGACTCTCGCCCCCTCCTCCGCCCGTGCAGCTGCTACCCACATCCACACACACGCACTCAACCAGCTTGCAGTACTGGGGCAATGTCCCGCATTACAGGGAGATTTACGATGGGGAGCCCTGTCACCTTGGCCAGGTGAATCTGTTGGGTTTGATTTTTCTGACAGGGGTTCAGCCCTGCCCTAGTGTCCTCCACAGCAGCAGTCCTGATTTCCACCCGCTGAGGGCTATACAGCTGGCATAATTACCCCCCTGAACAAACTCCTCCTCTGCCCCAGCACCACTGCACAGCTGGGCTCTCTCAGGAGCAGCTAGGAAAACACGTTGCACGGACAAACAGCTGCCTTCCTGGGACACGTCCATCTTCCGCAATGCAAATAGCTTGGAACACAATTCCATTTTGCTTCAGCCCCCTCCCGTCAAGCAAGGAGCTAGTGGCCCGCACGTTGCGCAGCGCGCTGCAATTAGCTGGGCAATCGATTCACCTCAAACGGTGCTTCTCCAGCTTCAGCGGGGCCGATCGCAGCCGAGCCATGTGGCCACCACATGTTGGCAGCCACAGAGATCTGGGCACATTTTTTCTCTGCGCAGCCTTTAAGCGGTGGGAACCATTTCAAAGGAAACCGTTCGCCCCAGAACATGCTTGTGATCTGAAGATGTCCATTTAAATGGCAGCCCGGCATTAATTTAGCAATTCACGACAGAGTTTGGCGTGATGTTTAAAGCGCTAAAATAAATTGTGGTGAAGTCGCTTCCCTCAAACCAGATTGTGTGGTTTACATTATTTGTCAACCCTAAGTACAACTGGCATGTTTGTATCGCTCATGCAAATCCCCAGTGCGCCTCTCTCAGGGGGAGACGATCCGCCAAGAATCTCAGCTGGAATTCCTGCCCTGGCAGGCACATGCACCCCTGGAATTTGCACCTCCAGGGCACTCAGCCCAAATAGCTGGGATATTGCTGGTGCTTCTGTAACCACAAGGCCCACATCCCTGCTTGTAGCTGCCACCAGGCAGATTCAAACCTGGTGCCTCTGGAGCTTAGTGTAGGAACCACTACAGCTTGAGCTATAAAACCAGCTGGCTCCTAGCGTAGGCTGTAGAGCTCCCTTGTTCTTATCTCTCACTGTAAGTGGTCTGAGTGCCACTACATGGGACAGTGATCCACACCCACTAGGCATGTGGGTCACACTTCCCCAGCTGAGGCGGGGGTTAAGCAGTGTGCCCTGTGTTGCTAAAAGCCGTGTTAGCAGAATGCAGGTTGCACTTGCTGCCGGCGGTCCCTAAAATCCACGGGCCGTGAGGATTTTCAGCCACGCACGTGCATGCGCACAGACACGCACGTGCACATGAGCACGCACAAGGATTGTGGGCACCCGCCAATGCATGGACACATTGTACAGACACAGTCACCGAAACTAGGTGTGCACACATGGACTGTGGGAACACCCTCCGCACTCTGCACGGGAATACACACACACACACTGCGAGCACTCCCACACATACGGACTGGGCACACACCATACACCCATTGCATGCCACACTACATATGTATGGGTGGTAATACATGACCCAGCGCTTGGCTGGACCACAACTGCAATCAAACACCTTCTGTCCAAGAAAGCCTTTTTGGAAGCTAGTCAGTGCCATTCCTTCTGGAGATGGAGGGGTGGGGTAGGACCCTAGGAATGGAATGGGATATTATTTCCTTTCTACTGCCTCCTTCTTGGCCCAAGGACTCAGTAAACTCAGTAACTACCGGGTCCTCCCTGAAGCAGTTTTCCAACAGGACCCTGCCATGCTCAGGAAGGGGTCCTTTGAATAGGGATGTGCAGTTGGGAGGTGAACGTCAGGACAAGATGAGTTAAGCCCTGCAAATCTGTGGTTACCCGCTTCCTATCTGCAGGTATCCACATGCACAGCTACAGATGTAGATACTCACAGCTCATTTTGACAGATATGGATGCGGGTACTAATCCTGTATCTGTGCAGGGCTCTAAACAGAAATAGGCTACGAGACTCAGGTTATGTCTAGACTGCAGAATTTTTCCATGGGAGTGTTCTTTCAGAAGCCCTGTATTCATCATTTCATGAGGAATAAGGGATCTTCCAAAAGAGGAGGTTTTCCCCACATTTGGCTCTATGTAGAGGGGCTAAATGTCGGAAAAGCCTCTTCCGGAAAAAAAAACAGAAAAAGGTACACGAATTGTGAGCTGCGGCAAAAGCCAGCAGGGAGCTATTTAAAGAGCTGGTAGGACCCAGATTGCCTGTAAGAAATTGTATGTTATTTTCACCGCTGATCCAAGTCATGTTTCCCAGGAATGAGCTTTTCCATCAATTTAATCAGGTTGGGAGCAGAATGGCAGAAAGGACTTTTTTTTTTCTTTCAGTTTATGTGTCGTTATGAAAAATTTCAGAGAGAGAGATTGGAGTTGCCCGAAACGATGTGGTTAGATTTCAAACACCTTTTCACGTTTAAACATTTTTTTAAAATTAAACCAAAAGAAAATAAATAAGCAAAAAGCCTCTTCAGTGCCAATCATGGAAACGTTTCATTTGCAGAAATCTCAGAAGGAAACAGTCTGATTTGCTCCGTTTTTTTTTCCCAACCAAAACAACCTGGGGAAAGTGACAAGAATTCACAAGGCTTTGCAGTGTTGCCAAATCCACAGTGTTCGGGGGGGAAAAAGTGGTCAAAAGTGCTGCCTAGCTCTAATCAGGACCCTAATTAAAACTCTAATCATGGTGAGCTTTCCTAGACCTGGGCGCTGCTGCTAGCCTCCTGTGTCCAGTCCTGGGTTCTTAAGCATCCAGTTGTCTCAAACCCAGCGGCTCTGGGCTGGGTTGGCAGTCTGGTGGTTTGCCATCTGCTCACCTTCCATGTCAGATAGTCATGTTCAGGGGAACTTTCTCGAAGACTAGAACTCTGTGGGCCCGCTCGGCCTGGGCTGCAGGCCCTACAGAGCCACCGTAGCTGCAGAATGTGTGGGAGGGAAAGGTGCAAGATGCAGGGCAGAGTCTGGAAGTGAACACAGAAGCTGCACACGGGATTTCCCATGTTCTACTGCACTATCCCAGCGTCCGGACCCCAAGGGAAGGGAAGGCACCTTGCCACACAGGGCCTTGTCTGAGGTGAAATGACTCAGGGAGGAACTCAACTGAGCTCCTGGCCATGACATGTCATAGAATCATAGGGCTGGAAGAGACCTCAGGAGACATCGAGTCCAGCCCCCTGACCAAAGCAGGACCAACCCCAACTCAATCATCCCAGCCAGGGCTTTGTCAAGCCAGGACTTCAAAACCTCTAGGGATGGAGATTCCACCCCCTCCCTAGGGAACCCATCCCAGTGCTTCCCCACCCTCCTAGGGAAATAGCTTTCCCTAATATCCAATCTAGACCTCCCCCGCTGCAACTTGAGACCATTGCGCCTCGTTTGGTTATTTGTCACCACTGAGAACAGCCTCTCTCCATCCTCTTTGGAACCCCCCCTTCAGGTAGTTTGAAGGCTGCTGTCAAATCCCCCCTCCCTCTTCTCTTCTGTAGACTAAACAAGCCCAAATCCCTCAGCCGCTCCTCGTAGGACATGTGCTCCAGCCCTCTCATCATTTTGGTTGCCCTCCACTGGACTCTCTCCAATGCGTCCACATCCTTTCTGTAACGGGGGGCCCAGAATTGGACGCAATACTCCAGTTGTGGCCTCCCCGGTGCCGATGAAAAGGAGTTAATCGCTTCCCTAGATCTGTGGGCAATGCTCTTCCTAATGCACCCCAATCTGCCATTTGCCTTCGTGGCTACAAGAGCACCCCATTCTGCCCAGGACCGCACTCCTCACACTTGTAGTAAGCCCTGGATCATTCCTAGACTTCTCCATTGTCTCCTCCCTTATGTCTCCCAGGGTATGTCTACACTACCCCGCTAGTTCGAACTAGTGGGGTAATGTAGGCATCCCGCACTTGCAAATGAAGCCCGGGATTTGAATTTCCCGGGCTTCATTTGCATAAGCAGGGAGCCGCCATTTTTAAATCCCCGCTGGTTCAAACCCCGTGCAGCGCGGCTACACAGGGCACGAACTAGGTAGTTCGGACTAGGGTGCCTATTCCGAACTACCGGTACACCTCGTTTCACGAGGCGTAACGGTAGTTCGGAATAGGAACCTAGTCCGAACTACCTAGTTCGAGCCCCGTGTAGCCGCGCTGCACGGGGTTTGAACCAGCGGGGATTTAAAAATGGCGGCTCCCCGCTTATGCTAATGAAGCCCGGGAAATTGAAATCCCGGGCTTCATTTGCAAGTGTGGTATGCCTACATTACCCTGCTAGTTCGAACTAGCGGGGTAGTGTAGACATACCCCCAGAGTCCCAGGTGCTGCAAAGTGCTCTCCCCTGAATCCTGGGGAGATGCCCTGGGAGGGACAGAGCTAGACCCTCTGCTCCTCCAGCACAGAACAGGTGGGTGGCCCCCAGCGTTGGTTTGGATTTTTCCACCTCCAGCTCACAAACCGGAGGCTGGCAGCTCTGCGGCATGTGACGTGGGGAAGGCTTCTACATGGGCAGGGTTGCTCGGTTGGCCTCTCCTGGAAAGCACCCCCAGAGAATCAGCACAGCGTGTGTGCATGGGCGGGGGGGGAGGGGAGACACATGAGGGATCCCAGCACTCAGAGGGCAGCCAGCATGCTATGGCTTCATTCTCACATAACAGAGAGAGTAGGGACAGCAATCTGATTGGCTGCCATCCTACCTCCTTTGGTCAACCAAATGGGACAGGTGGAACCTCTGTAAACCGGGACTCTCTGGTCTGACCACACCCGTGATCCGGCAGGTGCCCTGCGGAGGCCGGTGGCCCTGCCAGGCTGGCTGAAGATGGGCCAGCAGCCAGGAGCCCTGCTATGGGAGTCTGGTGGTGGCAGGATGGCTGGAGCATCAGCAGGTTCTGGGGGCTGTTGGTGGAGCCGGCGAAGCCAGGAGGCCGGCATGGCAGTGGGCTGCCAGCAGAGCAAGGAGCCCAGCAGGGCTAGCAGGGCAGTGGAGCTGGCAGTAGGTAGGGAGCTGCCATGGAGGCTGGAGGCAGGGAGCCAGCAGCCCCGCTGTGGCTGTGAGCCCAGTTGGACAGGTGTCGGACGTGGGGAGCCAGCCAGGAGTATGGCGGCTGGGCCAGGAGCGGAGCCAGGGTGGGGGCTGATGGCAGCGGGGCCAGAAATGACCTCCCCTGGCTGAGCAAACTCCCTTGCCGGACTAAGGAAGGTCCAACCTGCACCCCATTTCCTGGTTCACTAACCAGGGCAGGGTACAGCTGAGAAGCCGGCACATCTCAGTGGGACAGAGCACGCACAGGGGCCCAAGAATGCAAACAACCAGTTGCACAACACTGTGCCTCGTCGGCATTGTTAACCCGGTTCCAAAGCCCGACTGGGACATGAAATAATGGTCAGTTTTCTTCTGTGAAGATTAGTGGTTTTGCTAAGGTTGCAGAGCCCTCCCTGAGCTACCAACGCCACCCGAAACGCCGCACAATCGCCCAGGGATTAGCCTGTCTGCGCAGCTGCCCGTTTGCCCTATTATATGACCCCCATGATGTGCAGAATCCTGCGGAATCAGCTGGTAAGTCTCCCGCGACCAGGACGCTGGCGTCCCATGGTCAGAAGTGCTGGAATGGGGCTGCGGGAGAGAGTAAAGTCAGGCAACTCTGGCTGCTTCAGGGAGCCATTCCTGGAGCTGGATGCAGAGGCTGCCGGCCTTGTCCTCACCTAAACTGGAGGGAGGAGCACAGGAGAACAAGCCACGTTTCTGTGCTAATACTCAGCAGCGAGGCCAACAGCCATCACAGGCCCCAGGGCAAGGTGTGGGGGGAATGCCCCCAGAAGGGGCGGAGTTTGGATGGAAGGGGCGGGACTGAAGGCAGTCATCTCTTAGCGCCACCTGGAGCACAGCATAGGGCCCTCCCAGTCCTCAGAGCCACGCGGAGCAGCAGAGTGGCAATCTCGTGGCATTTCACAGGGGTCCAGAGCTCCTGGCAGTGGCAGAGTTCCCCGTCTTGCAGCAGTGGCAACGGCTGGGTGCTCTGGGCCCCTATGCAATTGCTCCCTTTGCTCCCCTGTCGGTAGGCCTGATAGTCAGATCCAAAAACCAATTGATATGCCAGCAGGTTCTCACTGTGAGGACCATTATCTCTCAGATGGGGAAACTGAGTCACGGAACAATTCCGTTCCACATGGTGAGACGAGGCAGAGCTGGAGGTAGACTCCAAGATGCCTAGCTCCCAGTCTCACTCTCCCTGTCAAGCAGTTCAGTCTCTGCTTTCTTTTCCGTCCCTTGTTGCCTCTCCCACCCGTTGAATTCGCTTCCAAAGGCCCTTTCGCTTGGCTATCACCACAGTTGCACTTGGCCCGTGGAACGGGGTAGACACCAAGTTGTAGCTGAGTCCTCGGTGTTATTTCTCCAAATTGACTGGGAATCTTAGGCAGCCTGAGCACTGTGAAAATGTAAAGCTCCGGAGAGGACTTCTGGCCTGGTGAGTAACCCCTCAGCAGGAACTAGCTGCAAGGGGAGGGCCCTGCACCTGGCGTGGATGTTACCACGCTCCTTTGGCTGCCCTCTGGCAGGGGGTCAGCCCTCGGGAGTACTCCAGCTCTGGGCACAGGTGGATGGGAGACTACCAGCAAATGGACCGCTTAGTTCAGGAGTGGGCAAATACTGGCCCCTCAGACTGGATGTGGCTCCCCAGGGTTAGCCACAGGCAGGCTGTTGCTGCTATATTTACCTTCACCTCCACAGGTATGAGCGATTGTAACTCCCATTGGCCGTGGATCGCTGTTCCTAGCCAATGGGAGCTGTGGGAAGTGGTATCCGCGTTGCTTCCCGCAGCTCCCATTGGCCAGGAATGGTGATCCACAGCCAATGAGAGCTACAATCACCCGCACCTGCAGAGATGCAGGCAAACAGAGCGGGGACAACCCTCAAGGGGCTAATCTTTGCAAACTGCCCCATTGTATTGCCCACCCCAGGGTTAGTCCATCATTTCCCCACCACCTTCCCGTCCTCTTCGCACACACTAGAACTTCTGCAGGGAAGCAGGGTATTCTTCTAGGCTCGCGGGTGCATTTAACAGCGCTATCTTCTGCTTCCCCATCTGTGGCTAATTCAAGGTGATGAAATTCATGCCGCAGGAGTCCTGGTTTGCCTTTCTGCAGCTCTTTTCGCCTGGGGATCTGAAAGCAATTCACAAGCACTCGCTACGCCTCACAAACTCCCAGTCCAGTATTGCTAGCCCTGGTTTACAGGTGGGCAAACTGAGGCACAGAGCAGTGACTTTCTCCAGATTGCACTCAGGGATTTTGGAAGAGTTTGGGGACTAGCACTGTAGAGCCTGGGCACACCCCCCTGCCCTAAGCCCATACAGCCAACTCCCCACCCCGAGTAAAGAATACAAGAAGAGATTTGTGAAAATATTTCTAGGCTTGTGGGAGCTTGGAAGGAAGATGGCAGAGATGCACTCCTGCCCTGCAGGTGGGACCCTGGTTTTTCCCAGCTAGATAGCCTCTGCCTGTACAAAATAAACCTCCCTTCGATCAGCTAGCGGAAAGATGGCGACATCATGTGAATGAGGCAGCCAGGTTCCGGCCTGTGCAGCGGTTCTAGAGAAGGAGCTGAGAAGGGGCAGACGGAAGGATTTCTGGAGGAGAGTGCACAGATCCCCAGCGTTGGAGAGACAAAGCAAGGGCCAGGATCCAGCGGACTCTGCTGGGAAGGAAGGGAGGAAAGTTTTGAAAACCAGGAGGGCAAACGGGAACGGATTTTGGAAATGGCTAAACCCCCTGCACTGGGACATAGTGAATGTCCAGCTAAAATGTGCAGAAGGAGGAAAGTTCTGCATCTTTGAATATGTCGTGAGGGGCTATTTGCAGAATGCTGGAAACCCAGGCCGGAGATGAAATGATTTGGTGGGGGCAACTGATCTCTACAGCAGGATCCCACTACACTGCAGACCCCAGGACCTGGGCTTCTGGGACAGAGTGGGTCCCCAATCTACGTGGCTGAAGCAGGGATAAGGTGTCGGCAAAGCTTTTAAGCACAGGGCTGTGTCTGTCTCTATTCAGCAAAGCTTCCAGACACAAACTCGGACTTTGCTGACCTGGGTTGGCTTGCTGAACCGGGACCTTTATCTTACAAATATGCAGCATGAGAGGGCAGAGCCAAACCCCCAGGCCAACATAATCCTCATGGGATTGCTAGGTAGCTGCTGGCCAGCAGGGCATTTGCCATATTGGGAAGAAAATAGCTTAATTTTGCCCCATGGATTGAGATTTCATAATAATTTTTTTCAGAAACTCAGCATGATCTCCTGAACAGAGCAACAGAAACAAAAAGACTTCAGCTTCCTTGAGAGTAACCAAGCACCCAGGGCAGTGTTCCCTGTAAGCTGAGTGCTTGGGTGGCCACTCAGGAGAGATTTCAATGCCACCCAATTGATGAGCAGAGTGCTCACTTCTAGGTTATTTGTGTTTCTACTGGTGGTGCACATTCACACATGCCTTGGTGCACATAGAAAAAATTATTCCACACATGGATGAGAGAAAAACTGCACATGGATAGACATGATTAGAGAGAAGAGGGGTGCTGATAGCATGATGCAGCTCACTGTAAGTCACAGGCAATGGGTTATTTGCTGTAAATCACTGACTGTTCTCCTGCAGAGCAAAATGTGCCATTTTCTTCACCTGGGGCTATCACTGGGATACAAAATGAAGAGGTTTGGTGCAGGTGACTATGTGGCAGGTGGCAAGGAAGACTCTGTTCGTGTTAGTCTCTAAGGTGCCCCAGGGCTGCTCAATGTTTTAAAAGATACAGACTAACAAATGTATTAGGCCATGAGTTTTTATGGGTAAAACACACCTCATCAGATGAGTTGGAGCGGAATTACAGAATCCAAAGTATTTGCTGTTATATATTCCCTGGATTCTGTCATTTGCAGTCCAGCTCCTCTGATGAAGTGGGTTTCACCCAAGAAAGCTCATGACTGCTCGTTTCAAAAAAAGGGTCTCTTGCATCCAGAAGGACAAGCATGAAGCCAGCAAGAACACATGCTGTCAGTTTATCAAGACACAGAAGGCACATCTCACTGCAACAAGAGACCCAGGTATTCAGAGTGAAACCACCTGATGGAATTAATGAGATGGGACAATGCACCCCCAAAGCCCGAACGCCATGAGGCCCAAAGAAATGGGAACTTTGGTGCCCAAAGGCATCAAATGTTTAATTACATCTGTTCTCTGGCAATTTTAAGCACCTCTGTTTTTAGGAGCCCACCTTGAGACACCCAAGCAGGATCTGATCTGCAGGGAGGGCTCAGCACATCCTGGAATTTTGGTATTTAAAGTGTCCCAAAATTGTCAGTGGCTTTTGGAAATGTAGGCCATGATAGGCACATTCCCTTCCAGCTGGTCAGCCATCACCAGCTTCCCCAGGGCTGGAGCTAGCACCAGCTGAATGGGGGGGGGGGGGCCCTATAGCCTAATGGATAAAGCATCAGCCTTTCCCAGGAGGGAACACCAGGTTCCTTTGCTAAGTGCCGCAAGGAGCAGCAGCTTAGCAAGGAAAAATCCGAGGCCAGAAATGCACTTTCTGCAGGCTCAGTACGACTTTAACGGGGATCGTGTAGGTCAGCGGTTCTCAAACTTTTTTTCTCATGAAGAAAAATGTTGATGCCGGCGACCCAACATAATGTGACTAGAGTTTGGGCTCTGGGGCGGGGCTGAGGAGGGAAGTTTGGGGGCGTAGGACGGAGCTCCAACTTTGGGGGGTCAGGATGGGGGCAGGAGGGACTTATTTTGAGCAGCTTTTGCTCAGCGATGCAGCGGGAGGGAGGGGGGGGAGGCTAAGGCAGCTTCCTGCCTCTCCTGGCTCCTGGCATCCCAGAAGCAGCCAGCAGCAGGTTCCCAGCCAATGGGAGTGCAGAGCTAGTGCTCAGGGCAGGGGCAGTGCACGGAGCCCTGTGCGCTCCCCCTCACTCGCACACCCCTAGGAGCTGGGCCTGCTGCCGGCCGCTTCTAGAGCACAGCGCAATCTGGGGTGACAGGAGAGGTAGGGAGCTGCTTTAGCACCCCTCCTGCTCCCCTGATCCCCCTGCAGCGAGTCCCAGCAACATGCCACCACCCAGCCTGGGTCGCACCCCCTTGTTTGAAACCCCCTGGTGTAGAAGGTAGGCTGTAGGATGTCCAGCGGCATGTGACAAAATGGTCCAGCGTGTTTCCTTTACTTCCTCTGGCTCTGTGGCTGTTGCAGCAATCCAGCCAAATCAGTAGAGACTGCCTCCCGTGGCTGAGTGAATTGACCGAGTGTCATGTACGTTGCAGTCCATCGGGATGTATTTGAAACCAAGTCAGCAGGAGCGGAGGAGAGCTCAAAATCACCCTGTGCATGAGGCACATTGGGTAGGGGTTGTGTTTCTGTCCAAGCAAAAGATCGCAAATCCTTGGGAACTATCTGGTGTCTGCTAACAAAAACCAGCCCGGGTTAATTCAACCACTACTTCTGCCAATCAGAAAATGCCAATAACACGAACTGTGCCATTCCCTGACTCATTTTCCCCCTTGTAAAAACAACTGGACACTTTGATTTGTTTCACAAATTGCAAGACCTCGCTTGTTTCCAAGTACACTTCACACGAGCCTTGCAAAAGCCTGGCTCCGGTACAGGCATGTCTGTGGTGACATTCAGAGCAGCCAGAAGAGGAGCAGCGAAAGGGATTTCAAGAGGTGAGGACAGGCCCCTGGAAAAACTGGGACATGGGGACAGGGGGTCACCGCTTTTGCAGAAGCACGGGACAGGGAGGGGAAAGGGCATCTCAGGACAGAGCAGCAGCTTGGATCAGGTTCTCAGCACGAGCCCAGCCAGCAGGAACTATGTCCTAGGAATAAAGAGAGGGGCGGGGAGGTGGGCTTTTAAGGAAAGAATGAGAAACACGGACTTCACCTTTCAGCAGCCTGAAATGCAGCTGTCTCCCCTCCCCTCCTAGGTGACTGGGCTCCGGATGGGGGAAATGGAGACCACCCATTTTCCCCTCTCACTTTGTATCCGAAGCTGCCCTTCTTGCCAGTTAACCCCAGGGACCTGTCTTATCCATCTCGGCCTTATCTCCCCTGGCAGACAGCAAATATTTAGGGGCTTTCTGCAAGGTTCTGACCTACAAAAATGTGCTTTCATTTCGACTTTCATAAACAAGATAACAAGCTGGCGCGCAGGCCGGCCAGCTGGGGAGAGATACCTGAGCCGTGCAGGGCCGAAAGCTGGCAGCATCTCAGACCAGGCTCCCAGAACCGCCAGGCCCCTCGGTGGGAGGAGGGATCCAAGGGCTGTCGCACCCCAGAGGCGGCAGGCTGCAGAAAAGGTTTTTTTATGAGGATACAGAGCGGTTTGCAGATTCTACACCGGGGCTATTTTTTCAGCCACAAGAGCGCGAAGGTTTCTTTGTGCTGCCGCGCTATTAAGAGAGAAATGGAATAAACGCAATGGAAGCCTCGTGCTACCAGCCCACCGGCCGCACGCCCCGATATGCTGCACTGCGTGTGAGCAATGGCTTCTGCCAAACGGAAGCGCCATGTTACTGCCTCAGACGCAGAGGTGAGAGCGCCTCAGACTCATGCAAAAGGGGAAAGAGCGGGAAAGCCCAGAAGGAGATGGTATGGCTTGAGAGCCTTTGGGTCACTGGTCCAGACGCGGCTTCGCGCTGTGGTGACTTGTGTCTGCCATCTGAGCCGTCACCCGTGAGAAATAAGTGGGTGGTTTCGACTGATTTCCTACTGGACGTGTGTTCGTACTCTGTACCGCGTTTACAGTGACGCTGGGCCCACACGCAGAAGGGACCCTGGCATCTGGACTGTGGCCCTGCCCTACCCACCTCTATGCTCGCTTCCTGCCATGGGAGCCGCGGGCAGGGCCTCAACAGGAGGAGGCCAATCCAAGCAGGAGTTTGGGGCGGGGGGGCAGGGCCACAGTCCAGGTGCCAGGCCCACCAAAGATTAATCCAGTGATATCCACCTTCCAAGAGCCTCCTGACACTCCCCAGGAATTGTCAGCATTGGCAATGTCAGCAGAAGCCAGGCACCTGTGTTACACACATACCCGTCTCTGAGGGCTATTCCTGCCATGTGGGCCCAAGACCATTGTGTGGGGGGTGGCTTCTCTGACACTGCTCATGGGGGTTCTGTATTTTGAGGTAAGGGAAGGTTTCATCTCCAGCAATGTTCCCTCTAATCTTCTCTCTCCACATGCAGATTTTTTCCGTTCATGTGCAGAATAATTTTTCTCTGTCGCACCAAGGCATGTGTAAATGTGCACCACCAGTGTAAACAAAAAACTAGCTGTGGGTATGCTGCTAATCAGCTGGGCAGCATTTTAATTTCTTCTGGGTGGCCACACACATGCACAACGTACAGGAACACTGGTCTCCAACACTGTCATTCTAGCACCAAAATAAGCACTTTGGGAAAACATCACCAGCTCTTCCCTTTGTCACTAACGAGAAGTGCTGGAGGGTCTGAGTACATTGGAGTTGAACTGCTTCCATTCCCATGGAGCCTACCATTGTGAGTCTATGAGATCACCCCCTTGAGTACACGTCTCGTTCTGCGGGCTGACCTCTGGTGCGGTATCAGCAACCTGAGAGAGAGAAAAAAAGGCTCCTGCCAGTGGGTTTGGGGGTAAATCATTAGAAAAGGACAAATACCAGAGATGCTGTATATGGCGCGTTGTTCTTAAAGGGATGGCCAGGGAGGCGCTGGGTACTGGTGTTCCCTGTAATCTGAGTGCTAGGGTAGCCACTCAGGAGAGATTCAAATGCTGCCCAGCTGATTAGCAGAGCATCCACTGCATGTGTTTTTATGGGTGGTGCACAACCACACATGCCTTGAAGCATATAATAAAATTTATTCCACACATGGATGGAAAAAAATAGAGGGAACATTGCTGAGCACCTTCTTTGGCTTCAGAGCGGGAACAGGCGCTCTGCACCCCATAGGCCTGGAAATCCTCCCTTTTTCTAGGATGTCCCGCTTGTGCTGGGGATGAATTGGGGCCCAGGTTTATAAAGGAAGAGGATGGGAAAGCTGAGGTTTCAGCCCAGCAGGAGGTCCCTTGAAGCAGTGAATAATGTCCCTGAAATCACTGAATAACGCCATTAGGATGTGAGTGAGAGAAAGCTGATAGGCTATTGGAAAATTCTGTGCTATTAAATAATTGCTGACAGGCATGCAGGGCAAAGAAGTCTCTGCAAATCCAAACTGATTTCTATACGTTTTCCACAGTCCTGCTGTTTCAGCTTAACCTCGTGGAGGTCGGTTTGTCCCCATTCACACCTGGATTCCAGACAATGAAGCTGAAGCCTGGATTTAGGGTTATCCGTGTGTAAAGCCGCTGGACCAGGGCTGCTGGGATTGAACCTGTGATCTTAGGGGCTAAAGCCACGTGCTTTTAGTGCACGAGCTAAAAGCCAACAGATGTTCAGCTAAGGCTACAGAGCTGATGTTACTCTCCTGTCTCAGTGGTTACATGTGATTTATGCAACTTCAAGAGAACCCAAGCCAGGGCATTTCTGGGATCATTTTCAGACCACCAGTTGCCTTCTCTTGCTAGCTGTCTGTTGAGGATCCACTGCTTGGTTCAGGCTGGAAATGCCTGGCACTCGGTGATAGACACCTAGCCATAGAATCCTAAGGCTGGAAAGAACCTCAGGAGACATCGAGTCCAGCCCACTGCCCAAGGCAGGACCAATCCCAACTAAATCATCCCAGCCAGGGCTTTGTCAAGCCAGGACTTCAAAACCTCGAGGGATGGAGATTCCACCCCTTCCCTAGGGAACCCATTGCACTGCTTTCACCACTTTCCTAATGAAATAGTTTTTCCTAATATCCAACCTAGACCTCTCTCACTGTAACTTGAGACCACTGCTCCTTGTTCTGCCATCTGTCACTACTGTGAACATGCTCTCTCCATCCTCTTTGGAACCCCCCCTTCAGGTAGTTTGAAGGCTGCTGTCAAATCCCCCCTCACTCTTCTCTTCTGTAGACTAAACGAGCCCAAATCCCCCAGCCTCTCCTCTTAAGCCATGTGCTCCAGTCCCCTACCCATGGATCTAGGGTACATATTTGGGTTCCCTGACCATAGACTCTAGCCGTCCTTTCATCTTTTCATGAATTTATCCTCATGACAGCCCTAGCGAGGCAGAGTAGTGCTATTGTCCCCAGTGATGAGCAATGTTCCCTTGAAATTTTTCTACCCCACGTGCAGAATAAATTTTGTTATATGCACCAAGACATGTACAGATGTGCACCACCAATAGAAACACATGAGGCCAGCTGTAGGAGGCTGTGGGAGCCTCACCCACTTGTCTTTCACCATGACAGTGCTGTGGTGAAAAGAGACTGCTCTTCCAGTGGGTACAGAAGGGAAGAGTCTGCTGAGGTGAGCTGGGAAGCATTTTCCATCTTTGCATGGTGGCTATGCAAAGGATGAGCCAAACCAAAAGGCAGATTTTTAATCTGCTTCATCGGCAGCTGTGTTGTCCAGATAGCTACATATGTACAGCTGGCCAGTCTCCCAGGAAGTCTAACAGCAACAGAAGACAGATGCTCCCATTGTTAGGGTTACTGTCTTGGACTGTGGGAGACCTGCAGTCAGTTCTCCTCTGCCACAAACATCTTGTGTGACTCTGGGCAAGTTTCATAGCCTCTCTGGGCCTCAGCTCCTCACCAGTGTACCCTGTGAGCTGAGCGCTTGGGCAACTGCCCAGGAGAGAGTCAAATGCCACCCAGCTGATTAGCAGAGTGCCCACAGCTAGGTTTTTGTTTATCCTGGTGGTGCACATTTGTACAATCTTTGGTGCACATAACAAAATGTATTCTGCACATGAATGGGAAAAATCTGCACACGGATATAAGATTAGAGGGAACATTGTATTGCACTCAGAAGCCCTAGCAGTAAGTGGGAGCAGAATGTGGTCCAGGGTCAGGCTTTCAATTTGCTTCCCACCCAGTCAATCAGCACCATTCTCCTTTTAGGACAAGCAGTGGTACTAAACAGGGAAGGAACTTGCCCAAGGCCACCCAGTAGGACAGTGGCAGAGCCAGGTCTTCTCATGCCCACCTCCACAGGCGCTGAGTTTGGTCCAGCTACAAGAGAGGAAAAGCTGTTGCCTTCTCTGGCTGCGGGGATGGTTAGTGCCTGCAGAGTTGGTGGAAAGTGTCACATCCTCACCTATAAACACTTCCAGCTTAATACATTCATAGAGGTCTGAAGAGACCCTTATGATCTAGTCTGTTCCTTGCATTGAATAGGCCAGAGAGCTGCACCATAAGCCTTGCTAGTGCTGGACTAAAGACACCATCCCCTGTAGAGGGCTGTGCCGCGCATCAGTAAAATGGAGCCCATCATGGGGGAAGGACATAGAGGACCAGAGCAATCTTTGTACCATCTGATTGTATTTAGCACTGGAAAAAGTTCAGAAAAGGGCAACAAAAAAGATCAGGGGATAGCAGCCATGAGGAAAGATTTACAAGACTGGGACTTTTCATCTTAGAAAAGGGATGACTAAAGGGGAGGGGGAATATGACAGAGGTCTATAAAATCACAGCTGGTGTGGCAAAAGTGAATAAGAAAAAGTTGTTTACTTGTTCCCACAACACAAGAACTAGGGGTCACCAAACAAAATTAATAGGTAGCAGATTTAAAACAAACCAAAGGAAGTATTTCTTCATGCAATGCACAGTCAACCTACGGAACTCCTTGCCGGAGGATGTTGTGAAGGGCAAGACTATAACAGGGTTCAAAAAAGAGCTAGATACATTCATGGAGGCTAGGTCCATCAATGGCTATTAGCCAGGATGGGTAGGAATGGTGTCCCTAGCCTCAGTTTTTCAGAGCTGGGAATGGGTGACAGGGGAGGGATCACTATTCTGTCCATTCCCTCTGGAGCACCTGGCATTAACCACTGTTGGAAGACAGAATACTGGGCTAGATGGTCTGATCCAGCCTGGCTGTTCTTATGAAGCTGAGGACTGGGGCTAGCTACCCCACAGCATCTGTGGGAAGATGCTAACCCTCCTGCACAGGTGACAGGGGGGATCACTTGATGACCTATTCGGTTCATTCCCTCTGAAGCACCTGGCATTGGCTAGTGTTGGAAGACAGGTTACTTGGCTGGATGGACTTTGATCTGTCCTAATATGGCCGTTCTTATGCATCCAGAGATCTGGCAGCTTTTTTAAACCTCATTTGGAAGCTGCCTGGGGTCGGTCCTGGAGAATACACCACAGTTTCCAACAGCCACTTGTCTCTGGTTTAACCTTGGGAAAGTGATAGGGCTCATGCTGTTTACCTTTTGAGGCAAAACACCAACCTCCTGGAAACAGATTTTAAAAAAAAACACCCCAGGACAGAACTAGAGCATCATGTGTTTTCTCCCTTGATTCGTTTCACAATATGCCAGACAGGATGGCTTGAGTTAGGGCTTTGGCAGCCGCTTTTACCATGATGGATATAGTGCAGGTTGGGAACGAAATCTGGTTATCAAAGGAAGCCAGGATTCAGCTTCCCAACACATACACTTAATAATGGAAAAATTTCTCCTCAAGAGCGTGCCCTAGTCATCACAGACTACACGAGATATGCTAGATTACCTCTTAATAGTGGAGCCCTTGGTCCCCGCCCTAGCGCAGCAGCGAAAAGCGTGTTTTCTGTTAGACAAAAGCGGCTCCATCTCCCAACAAATTCCTTTCTGCAATGCAAGAAAAGGTCAATAAAAACTAAACAATTCCGCAGCTCCGAGGACAGAGGCACTGAGAAATACTTTCATGCTTGCAGTAGATTTCTAGCTGCTAGTTGTTGTGTGCTTGGGATATTAGATACTAAAGGAGCCAGGAAACACCAAGAATAAACTCTCTCTCTGACTTTATCATGCACCGAAAAGCAGTGTTGTCTTCAAGTTGTCATTGTCAAGTCCAAGTCGAGTCTCAAGTCACTACAGTTCAAGTCTCAAGTCGAGTCTTGAGTCCCTAAAGTCACTTTCAAGTCAAGTCCCAAGTCAAGTCTCAAGACTTAATTTTAAAAATGTCAAGTTATTTTTGTACAAGCCATCAATATCGGCATTTTCGGGCAATTTTTTCACCAAGTCAATTTAACAAAATTAGCAAGTCTCATGGGGTATGTCTACACTACCCCGCTAGTTCGAACTAGTGGGGTAATGTAGGCATACCACACTTGCAAATGAAGCCCGGGATTTGAATTTCCCGGGCTTCATTTGCATAAGCGGGGAGCCGCCATTTTTAAAACCCCGCTGGTTCGAACCCCGTGCAGCGCGGCTACACGGGGCTCAAACTAGGTAGTTCGGACTAGGATTCCTATTCCGAACTACCGGTACACCTCGTTCCACCGGTAGTTCGGAATAGGAATCCTAGTCCGATCTACCTAGTTCAAGCCCCGTGTAGCCACGCGGCACGGGGTTCGAACCAACGGGGTTTTAAAAATGGTGGCTCCCCGCTTATGCAAATGAAGCCCAGGAAATTCAAATCCCGGCCTTCATTTGCAAGTGCGGTATGCCTACATTACCCTCCTAGTTCGAACTAGGAGGGTAGTGTAGACATACCCAAGTTGAGTCTCAAGTCACAAACAATGAACCTGAGTCGAGTCTCAAGTCGAGTCACCTAGGTGACTTAAGTCGGACTCAAGTTCAAGTTGTGGGACTCGAGTCAACAACTCTGCAGAAAAGTAAAGGAAATCAATGCAGAGTTACATAAACCCATTCCAACAAATGAGATAGGTAGCACAGGCGACATGCTAACACCTACACCTAGGACAGTACACAAGATATTTAACTTTAAGGAGATAAGCAGACATGTACTTATTTCTCTAAATCACACACGCAGTTCCACCGTTAGCAGTTTGTCAGATGGAAGGTTGTGACCTCTTTCTTTCCCCACGTGTGGAGATGTCCACAATGCATTTGCCGGTAGGAACAGACACCAATTTTTTAATTGCACTGAGTAAGGTAGTGGGGACCCCCTTACCGAATCCCATCCACTGATTATGTTTCCTACACCTATATTTATACTCAACTTAGTTATTCCAATCATATCTACCAATCGATTACATAAGGGCTGTGTCTACACTGCACCCCTTTTCCGGAAAAGGGATACAGATGAGACAAGTCGGAATTGCAAATGAAGCGGGGGATTTAAATATCCCCCGCTTCATTTGTATAAACATGGCTGCCGCTTTTTTCCGGCTCGGGGCTTTGCCGGAGAAAAGCGCCAGTCTAGACGGGATCTTTCGGAAAATAAACCCTTTTCCGAAAGATCCCTTATTCCTTATTCCTCTTAAAATCAGGCTTTATTTTCCGAAAGATCCCGTCTAGACTGGCGCTTTTCTCCGGCAAAGCCCCGAGCCGGAAAAAAGCGGCAGCCATGATTATACAAATGAAGCAGGGGATATTTAAATCCCCGCTTCATTTGCAATTCCGACTTGTCGCATCTGCATCCCTTTTCCGGAAAAGGGGTGCAGTGTAGACACAGCCATTGTGTAAAGTACCTATTATGCTCATTTTGGGGGTACATCCTGCTACTCAGGATGTCGCAAAAACTACATGAGTAGTTAACAGTTTTATAGCTGTATTCCGTATTTTTTGCTTATCAGGAACAGAAGAACCTGTACACGGTTTTTGACGTGGTCCCGCTGTCCCATGCTTAATCTGCATTGTTACACAAAACATTCCTGCCTCTCAAATCTCCCCCAACCTTGCCTGCGTGCTTATGTGCACCAGACTTGAGATAGGCCTGGGTTTTGCTTGTTAGAGATCCATACTGTGGTCAAGGCAGGGCCCCTACACTAGTATAGTCACTGGAATATTCTCCTCCACCCTCAGAAACCCAAAGGCAACCCCGAGGAACAAAATATCTGTGTACTCCCCGGGAACAAAATTTGGAAATAGTTTGCAATGCCATAAATGAAGTTTGTTCCGTGAAATCCTGCTCCTCCATAGGGGGAAATGATACCAAGCAACAATCTGCTACACTGAGAAGCAAGCCCCTGTGCGCACACATCTCAGAACTCCATCGGCACACACATGAAAACGACACGCAACATGCTTTCAATCACAGGTGGAGGGGTTGGGTTCAGTGGCACAAAGGGGAGTGAGGTACACAGCTCCCATTCACTTTGATTGGGAGTCAATTCCTAGCTGTGTTGTGTATCTTCAAATTCCACTCCCCTCATCGGGGGTATTATCCTTGTGGGTCACACAGGTTTTGTAGCATCATGCCAGCTAGACAACGCTTGGCACGCAGTGCTCACACTCAAGCTCTGCCTTCTGGGTTGTACGTTTTTGTCAATTTATCCGTTACAGCCCAGATTCTTCGCTGACGTAATCTAGGATTATTCTACGGGAAGTCAACCAATGACAGCAATTGAAGAACAGGGCCCAGATGGGTCAGCCATTTCTCTCGCAGTGATAAAAGCCTTCCGACTGGCTGAACTATTATACAATGCCGTAAGAGCAAGGTGCGTGGACACCCTTTTAAGTCTGAGCATTGTGTATTGCATACAGTAGCTAGTATGTGCTCCTCACCCCATCCTGCCAGTCCTAACACGGGGCATTCCAAGTGGGATTTTCCAGAGCATCTAACGGCTTCAGATTCTTCCGTCCCAAGGGCAGGACTCTGCACTTGTCCTTGTGGAACCACATCAGATTTCTTTTGGCCCAGTCCTCCAAGTTGTCTAGGTCTCCATGGACCCTATCTCCAGTGTATCTACCTCTCTCCCTCGCTTAGAAAACATTTCCTAGAAGTGGAATTAGCTGCCAGAGGGGGCTACACAGGTGAGCAAAGGCAGCCTGCAAGGCAGTCCCCAAGGCTGGTCTCTGCTTTGTGCTGACCCCCACGAGGCAGAGATGCAGGACAAGAGGGGAAGTGTTTTCATTTGCAGGAGAAGAGCTGGGAAAGTGGACACAGAAGGGCAGTGGCAGCTTTACCGCTCGCTGTGGGGGGAAGCAGACGGACTTCAAGTGTGTGCCTATTTCTCAGCAACGGAGCAGGCAGGGGGTCCATGAAACTTTCCTCCGGGCTAGAAGACCCTGAAGGCTGCCTTGAAACTCATGGCACTAGCCCTGCTTCTCCTCCTTCTTCCCCTGGGCCGGGAGCTGGTGCCTGGTACCTCGCTGGTGAAGGCTTTGTCCCAACATTGCCCTGCTCACAAGGCCTGCCCAAACCCCAATTCCTGCACCCACTCACTTGGCCCTTAGCCAGGAGGAGAACATGGCCTCAGCCCAACCATATGAGCCAGTAGCCCCCATGAACCCGCTGCAAATGGAGCCGTGATGACAAGACTTAACTCTCCGATAACCTCTCCCATGGACACTAGATAAACTCCCCGCTGCCCATCCCTCTGTGGGTGGGGGAGTCCATGACCCCACGCTTTACAGGTGGCAAAGCCATGGGAGGTGACTCGCCTAGGGTCACCCCATGTCAGTGCCCCAGGTGCCTGTGACAGAACGAGGCACTGCACAGTAATGAACACAGTACCTGAGAGGATATTGGGTTTCCTTGGCCTAGGAATGAATAGCCTTCAGATCCCCAGGCCCCCGGAGCTGGTGCATCAGAGGAAGGAAGAATGAACAGGGAGCGACAGTGTCAGCTGTATTGTTCCTCCTCTCTGGTGTCAGGACAGAGAAAGCTTGGTGGTCCCACAGGCTGTCTCCCTTTAGGACAGCATGTTTCCTGGGGAGTGGAGTGGGGGAGGAGGGGAGTCCCCACAGCGAGAGGTCCCCAGAGCCAAGCACTTCTTTGCTTCAAGGAATCTGCCAAGATCCATCCCACCACAATGGGCAATTTTATTGAGATTAAATTAGCTTCCCTGAGCTCAATGTTCAATACCACAGTGAATCCAGCAGCCTAAAGAGAATAGAAGCCTCTCCACATTGGGAAAGGAAAACAAAGGGGCTATTTGCAATCAAATCAAACAGTATTCCTCAAGCACTGCGGAGACAGGCCTTCCTAGAAAATCAGCGTTTCCACGTGCAACCTCCGCCCTTCGTAAGAACATAAGAACGTCCATACTGCATCAGGCCATGGGTCCACCTAGCCCAGTATCCTGTCCTCCAACAGTGGCCAATGCCAGGTGCCCAAGAGGGAATGAACAGAACAGGGAATAATCAAGTGATCTGTCTCTTAATACCCATTCTCAGTTTTTGACAAACAGAGGCTAGGGACACCATTCCTACCCATCCTGGCTAATAGCCATTGATGGACCCTCCATTAATCCATCTAGTTCTTTTCGGAACCCTGTTAAAGTCCTGGTCATCATAACATCCTTTGCCAAGGAGTTCCACAGGTTGACTGTGTGTTGGGTGAAGAAAAACTTCCTTTTGTTTGTTTTAAATCTGCTACCTATTCATTTCATTTGGTGACCCCCTAGTTCTCATGATATGGGGACAAGTAAATAACTTTTCTTTCTTTATTTTCTTCATACCAGTCATGATTTTATAGACTTCTATCATATCCTTCCTTAGTCTCCTCTTTTCTAAGCTGAAAGGTCCCAGTCTTTGTAATCTCTCCTCATACAGCAGCTGTTCCAAACTGCCCTTTTCTGAACTACAAAGAGTCAGCAAGGCCCAGGGACACCCAGAGCACTGAGCCAATGCAGCCAAATACCTCAGGGTGGGATGCACCGTTCTGAAGGTGCCCCTGCAAAAAACACTGCATGTCCTTCCCACTGCATTGCATCTGAGATGTAGAGAGGAAACTGCTGTTTTTCCAGTGCCCACAGTCATGAGCTGCTCCCCTGAGCACTGATTTGCAGCTCTACATCAATACACAGGCATAGAAACTTTCTCAGCAGAAATAAGCCACAACGTTCTACACAGCACCCCAAATCCAGATCTGCATGTCCCCAGGCAGCAGGGCTATGCACAGACACCGTCGGCTTTCTGAAGAATAGGAGCATTACAAACGGAGGACACCAGCTAAGGATTGGACCTTTTGTTCTACAAGAAAGACTTTTGTCTGGAGGCAATTTTTACTAGTCCAACACCCCACTGCTACTAACAGCTTAGCCCAGTTCTGTCTCGGCAAAGAAAAACAGCCTATTCCCCTCCTCACTGACCTATTAGTGCAACGCTCCAAGGCAAAAGCCACTTTGAAATTGCAGGAAAGATACATTTCACAGCAAAACCCAAAAAGCATATTTGTAATAACCCATTTCAGATGCTTAAGGAGCTGGAAAGAGAGGAAACTGCCTCTGTGGCTGTGTGGCAGAGATACGAATCTCCGGCCTTCTTTTTCACAGATATTCATGTCTAAGACATCAGCCTGTTTGCCCCCCATGCATGACCCTCTACCGGAGCTCGTGCAAGTTGTGTTAAGAATGCGATAGTTATTTTTGCAACTGGAGCTGTTGTTTGTGTAGTAAGTCAGGCATTCCGGATAACTTGTATTGCTGGGGACCGGAGACCGCAGGTGTTCAGCTCTATTAAAAACAAATGCCTCGCCTGTCAATCATTCTCCGTGAGATAATCATTTTGAAAAGGCATGCAAGAAATGCCAGATGCAAGAGTGTCAGTTTCCAACCGGGTCAGCTATTTTCAAGAGCATCCTTTTAGAGCCATATTCTTCCTTCCCACCTGGTTTCCCTTTGGAGGACTATTTGGCTTATAGTTTGACAGATGCTATCAAAGAGGGACATGGAGCTGGGGATGGGTAATACATCTTTTCTGCCAGTGATGGACTGCTAGCCAAAGACCTGTAAGTGCTAGTGCATGCCTGGACACAATGGATTGAAATTATGCTACAATATGCCTTGTTGGGTGGAGGGTGCAGAGGCTGGTGGTCCAGGACAGATGTGATAAGCTGATAGACCCTTCCATAGCTCTAGGACTGTAGTGCAATCAGAAGTTTATTGGGTTCAAAGCAGGAAGCAGTGGGTGGAATTCTACTGCCCACACTATGCAGGAGGTCAGACTAGATCAGAAGTGGGCAAATCCCAGCCTGCAAGCTGGATCTGGTCCACCAGGGTTAGCTCTTGGCTGGTCACCACCGCTATATTTACCTGCACGGCTGTAGATTCCGGCGATTGCAGCTCCCATTGGCTGCAGATCGCTGTTCCCAGCCAATGGGAGCTGCGGGAAGTGGTGTCCTGGTTCATGCTTCTTCCCGCTGCTCCCTGGTACAGCGGTCTGCAGCCAATAGGAGCTGCAATCGCCGGTACCTTCAGCCGCACAGGTAATATAGCAGCAAACCACCATCGCGTCATTGTCCCACCCTGGACTCGACAGCTGGAGCAGTCCATTCTGGCCCTGGATTACAATGAAAGACTTACGAATAGAAGGTGAGGAGGTGACTTGATCACAGCGTACAAGCACCTGCATGGGAGAAGATTTCTGATAACACCGGGATCTTCAGAACGAGAACCAGTGGCTGGGAGCTGAAGCTAGATAAATGCAAGCTGGAATCAAGGTGCAAATTTTGAACAGGAAAGGGAATTAATCACTGGGACAGCATACTTGGTAACATGGTGTATTCTCTGTTTGGGGCCTTTAAATCACAAGCAGGTGCCTCTTTCTAAACAACATGCTCCAGGTCAACCAAAAGTTACAGGTTTGATGCAGAAATCAGGAGGTGAGAATCTCTGGCCTCATTAAAAGCGAAGCCCAGTTCTTTATAGAGGCAACGCTTGGCTCTGGTAGTACCAGGGTTAGTTTCTTTTCAGTGTGACTGGAGCGTATCACTGGAAGGAACGCTGCTGAAGTCAACAGAATTAATGCAGGGCAGAGCTGATGGAAGGGTGATCCCGGTGGGCCCTGGACCCTTCAGATTAGCACAAAAAAGGGACAAGCTGATGGGAAAGGGAAAAAAATGTCCAGACTTAGGCTGCTTTCCATAGTCAAATGTTGAGATTCATAGAATTGGGAGCAGCTCCATTCTATGGTCAAACTCCAAACACCTTTTATTGAGAATTTAGCCCACAGGGGTAGCTGTTTGTCTGGGGGCGGGGGGTGCTGGGAGGGACAGGCAGCTGTTAGTCTGTGGGGGGGTGTTGCTGGTGGGGCTGGCGGCTGTTTGTCTTGCGGGGGCGGTTTGCTGGCAGAAATTGCTGTTAGTCTGGGGGTTTTGATGGTTTTTTGTTTGCATTCTCAACATTAAAAACTGTGTCACGTTCTCAGATTTTGGAACCTGATGGCCAGCTCTAAAACACCCTTTACCTCTGCATCTCCAGAAGAAGAGGACAGGGCTGAATTCATCCATGGCTGCTGAGCTCTTGGGAACTGCCCTGAAACAAAGCTGGGATGAGAGAGCCCAGACATCATGATTCCACTCCCATCTCTTCTTCTTCTAGCCCCCTGGACAGTGCTCCATGCAGCTGCCTCTCTCCCTGGCTGTGTACCCAACTCCCATTGGCATCTGCCTCATGACAGGCTCCCTACCATATCTGTGCCCAGCACTTGTAGGAATACCAGCATCTGCTTTTACCCAATAGGTGTCGGGTCCAACCTGGAGGGACTGTCACTGTCCCATGGGGTCTGTGGCAGAACAGGGATCCTTCCCCAGGGCTCAGCCCACCTTTGGCCCCATAAGACATAGATGGCTCCCTCCAGTCGGTGGAACCACCTTGCTGGAAGACAGGGAGGCTGCTCCCCCGGGCTACACAGAGGGACACGAGCCGGTACTGAGCTCTGCCTGGATTGTGCCTGCTGTGCCAGACGGGCCTCTCCCCTGCCTGAGTGCAGAATATCCCTTGTGGCGAGCGCTCCTCTGCCCCTTGGCTCCTCTGCCCCTCTCCTCAGGCAAAGCACCTCCTGTCTGTCGTGTCGGGGCAGTCGGCCTGCCCCTCAGAAGTGAGGTAGCCCGGTGGTGTGTCTCCGGCAAAGCCCCTCCTCCCTCTCCCCTGTCTGTCCTTAGAACTCCCTACTCAGAGGCCTAGTGAGGGTGTTATGCACCCGGAGGCAAAGGCAAAATTTGTGCCTCCCCCGCCATTTGCCGCCACCACGTGGTGGGGCCCTGAACTTGGCGCACGGCTGAGCCCAGCCCTGGGAGGAGGTGGGGGGGAGCTTGTACCGCATCTTCCCCCACCTCCTCCACTTGTGGGGCTGGGCCCCCGCATGCACTCACCTGCTGGCGGAGATGGAGGAGGGTCGGGCCGGGGGCAGAGAGGAGGCTCCAGCTGGCGGCGGTGGGTGGAGGAGAAGCAGGTGAGCCGAGGGATGACGGGGGGAGCGGAGGGGGACTAAATTGGCGCCTCCCTAGCATGGCGCCTGGGGGCAACTGCCCCCCCCATCCGCCCTCACTACGCCATTGTCCCTACTCCCCTCCTATTTCTCACTCTGTAACCATGAGTCTCTCTCTCTCTGACAAGGGGCTGTCTCAGGCAGGGTGGGGGTCAGCTGAGACAGGGCTACCTTCAATCATTTAGAGCCAGCTTGCTGAGTCATTTCCTAGCCAGGAAGAACCTGCTGCCCAGCCCTAGCTACCGAGAGTCCTGGTGGGGGAGCAAAGGAGCTTTGCAGCCACCCCATCCAGGGAGTGCACCTCCTAGGCTGAGACGAGCACTGGGGAGTGATCAGGCGCTGGCCCTACTACGGTACCTGGGTGGTGGGGGGAATGACCTGCCCTTCAGCCTGGCTTGGCGCTTTGGTGCTCAGTGCTGAATTTGTGCAAGAGATGGCTAAGGCTGAGCCCCAGCGCCTCCAGGCCTGGCAGCTCAGAGTCCCACCCCTCTGGGCCTGGCAGCTCGGGGCCCCAGCCCCTCTGGGCCTGGCAGCTCGGAGCCCCAGGACCTCTTTCATTACAAATTAGGCACTGGCTGTGCTACCTTCCCCAGCAGCGTGGCCTACTGCTCTCAGTCACCCTGGGACTGGGCAGCAGCGGGTGAGTCCTGGCCGCAGAGGCATCTCGTGCAGGGCCCTCTCCATGCATGGTGGGAGAGTTGGGGAAGGGAATGCCTGCTCGAATTGTAATAGAGATGTAGCCGTGTTAGTCTGGTCTTGCTGAAACAAAACACAGGCTTATGCAGCACTTTAAAGACTAACAAGATTGTTTATTAGGTGATGAGCTTTTGTGGGCCAGACCCACTTCCTCAGATCAAATAGTGGAAGAAAATTGGCACAACCATACATACCAAAGGGATACAATAAAAAAAAAGTGAGCAGATATAAATTTGACAAATCAGATTTTAGAACGGGGGGGGGGGGGTGAGGGAGGGAGGGAGGGAGGGAGGTTGGTGTCTGTGAGATAATTATATTAGGGGTGATAATTGGGGAAGCTATCTTTGTAATGGGTAAGATAATTAGCATCTTTGTTAAAGCCCATTCGTAAAGTGTCAAATTTAAGCATGAATGACAGTTCTGAGGCTTCCCTTTGTAATCTGGTGTTAAAGTCCCTTTGAAGCAGGATGCATGTAATAAGGTTGTTGAGACAATGCCCAGTCTGGAAACTCATGGGAGAACAATTCCTGCCACTCCCAGGAGAGGGGGATGCCTCATGGCCAGAGGCACCCGACAAGGTACAGTGGCTGTGGCCTCACTGGCTCCATGAGGACCTCTGTTGGTTGCAGTACAACAATGCAGGCCAGCAGCTCTACTTTCCCACAGTAGCCTCTTGGACGCTTATACCCAGCTATCTGCAAAATCACGTGTTGTTTCCTTCCTGGACAAAACAGGTCGTTTAGGGTCAATTTAGGATCAGGCTCAACAGTCATTCATTGTAGGGAAGCAAAGCTGTAAAGTAGCCTCCTATCAGAGAGAGAAGAAATGTGGGACTTGATTCTAAATGTGTAGCAGCTAGACAAGCTTTGACAGCAACGTCAGTGCGACATACTGCTGTTTGCAAGGGTGTGTCCCAAAGCAAGGGGACCAGGGAGCTTGTCTCTGCCTTTGACAGGCTCTATTACACTGCTCATAATTCCTGGGGCATCCAATAGCCGGGTCCCTAGGGTTGGAGTGTCAGAGTTCCCACTTCAAAGCTCTGTCTTCAGGGGTTTATTGCTCAGCTGTAAACATTTGCTCCAGGCTGAAACTTGATCTAGTGTGGTTGGCTGGGAACTGCAGCATTTTCAAGAGAAGAGAAGAGAAGAGAAGAGAAGAGAAGAGAAGAGAAGAGAAGAGAAGAGAAGAGAAGAGAAGAGAAGAGAAGAGAAGAGAAGAGAAGAGAAGAGAAGAGAAGAGAAGAGAAGAGGACAAGTTTGATTGTTCTATGCAAGTTTAAAAAAATGTCATCCAATAAAATGTTGAATAGGTGAAGAAGCAGAACAGCCGTTTAACACAGAAAACCATAACAATGAGCATGTAGCATTTTGGCAGTTGTCTTTACATTAACAAACCTGCCTGTGGGGTAGCTCTTATTACCTGCTTTTACTGATAGGAAAAGTCCCGCCTAGAGAAGGTAGGTGATACCCTCAAACTCAGGAGGAATTTCACCCCTCCGCAGAGGGCCAGCAAGAGGTCTTGGGTGGGTGCCTTTGCACAGAGTGATTTTCATCTCCAGTCTGTCTTATGCTCAGCTAGTCCATTGGATACGGCTGCCTCTCGAAAAGCAGTCTTGATGGATATCCAAGGGACTATAAGGCAAAGGAAAAGTCACACAAATTCCTCTTGATCAGTCCCCTTGTCTTCCTGTCTGAAGCACGGTGGAGAGAGATGTTTCAAGACATCTGTGGGTTTGGATTGACACTTGGATCCGCGGTGTCTGCAAAGGGCCTTTGGAGGTTTCTTCTTGAGCCCTTCCAAGAAACATGATTGGGGGAAAATATAAGATTTTTAGACAGTAGAAAACAATTTTGGAATTAATAAGAACCCCATTGTGGTTATTTCTAGTGGCTTGGCTTCAGCCAGCCAATGGCACACACTTCAGCAACAAGGGGAAAAGCCCAACTGGCAGAACTCCTCTAACAAACCTAAAGGCTCCGCACTTGGCTCCTTGGGCCAGCTTTGCCGCAGTTCACACATTTTTGGCAAACCAAGGCTGTGGTTTTGTTGGATGGGCTTTGGGGGACCTTGGCGCTAAGTCCCTCAGCACAAAGGGCAGTGTTTGAGGGGAGACTGAGGCCAACTCAGGATGTCTGTTGTGTGGAAAAGTTGGCCACTTTGAGAGGAGCCCTTTGCCCTGGGTTGGGGTGTGAGGTGATTCATGGGAATCCACACAGTTCTAGGTTACTGAGCTTCATGAAGGCCTGACTAGACGTGTAGGCCTACCCCATCCTGTGAAGCCTCATTCTTACAGACCCCTGTCCTAACAGGGGAGCAGAGCAATGAGAGCAACAAAGGAACCTCGCACCCCGGCTCAGAATTTCCCAGCTTGTCTGAGTCTTCTCAGGGTGGCCATTTTGGAAAGACATTCCCATTTCACTCCCAGTCATCTCGCCCCTCAGTTTTCCTCTGCACCACCTCAGGCAGCCATGTCTCACCTCTCCCCCACCTCCAGCAGATGATGCCCCCGCAGGCTCTCACTCTGACAGCTCTGAGCAGGCCTGAGGGCTGCCCTGCCCAGAGAAGCACACAGAGACAATGTTGTGTCTTCTTTTCCAGCCTCTTTCTCCGAGCGCTCGGTGGTGAGTCACCCTGCTTGGCTCTGCTAATAGGTCACCAGCATTTGCGCCATCCCGAGGAGAGCTGGAGACGGAGCATTGCTCATTAAAAAAGAATTATGGCCTCTGCTTAAGTGGATCTTAGACCTAAAATAAATACCCAAATGTGTCCAGACAGCCTAAAATGTCAGCTCACTTCCCTGGGAAGAGCAGAGCCAGCTGGAGTCGACAGTTATCACAGCTAATGGAATGGGGGGTAATCACCCTCCGGCACCGAAAGGCATGGCATGCCGACAGCGCGCGTGAAAACGCCTCCGCCCCACATGAGTAGCACAGGGAAAAACACTGGCCAGGCTGAGTGTAGGGGATGGTCAAAGCCTGGAGACAGGCTGCTAATCTCTGCTCCTCCACCATCTACAAGGTAGCGAAGAGGACTGCAGGGAATCCCTTTTTCAGCTGATGAGGGGACTGCCCCTTCAATGACAAATGTGATGACGAATCCAAGCCGTGGGAAGAAATGATGAGGATTCTGGCTCTTTTGGAACAGGCCAGACAAAGGAGGGGAATGAGGCGGTTCAGGGGAGGAGCACCAGAGTCAAGCTACTGGTGCAGGGATGGGTGTCCAACTGCGTGGGTCAGGTGCCTATGTGCTGATCTGAGCCCCCTCACAAGGAAGGCCATTCACTCAGGGGTAGGGGGGCAAATGATCCAGGTAAGCACCACAAAAGAATCATAGAATGAGAAGGGACCTTGAGAGGTCATCAAGTCCAGTCCTCTGCACTCATGGCAGGACCAAGCACCCTCTAGACCAGTGTTTCTTAAACATTTTAAGACTGAGGAACACAAAACAATATTTTTTATGAGGAACACCAGGGATTTTTTGTTGAGGAAAAAAAGGTCAGGGGCAGGGGAAAGAGTCAGGGGAAAAGTTACTGAAGGAAAAAAGGGACAGGGGAAAGTTATTGAGCAAAAAAAAAAAAAAATCGCCTGCCCCTTTAAGGGCGGCCATTTTGAATTCTGTTGTTCTCCATGGCACACCTCCAACTGCCTTGCAGCACACCAGTGTGCCACGGAACACAGTTTAAGAAACACTGATCTAGATCATCCCTGACAGGTGTCTGTCTAACCTGCTCTTAAATATCTCTAGGGATGGAGATTCCACAACCTCCCTGGGCAATTTATCCCAGTGTTTAACCGCCCTGACAGTTAGGAAGTTTCTCCTAATGTCTTAATGTGATCAGGTGCCTTCCCTGCCTTTCATGAGCGGGGCCCTGTGCTGGAAAGCAGAGACTCCAGAAAGGATTGGGAAGTCAGAGCAGCCAACAATGCCACATGAGCTTCCAGGGCAACGCTGGGGCAGGAAAGGGGCCATGCGATGGGTGGATGTATGAACAAGGGAGCGGGAGCAGAGAGGTGGTTTCATCTTTCTCTGCGGCATAGCAGAGATCAGGCTGGGATACCGCATCCGGTTCTAGGGGTTGCATTTTTAAAAGGAAGTTGAACAATTGGAGAGGGGCAGGAAAACGACTGGCAGGCTGGAGAGAATGAGAGTGACGTAAAGAGCTCAGTGCAGTGAGCGCATCAGAGAGAAGACCAACGGGGGACAGCCCGGAGCCTCGGCAGGGAGAAAATCCCAGGTACATTTAATCTAGCAGAGAAAGGCAGGGGAATTCAGGAAGCAGAAGTCAAACAAATTCACAACAGCAATTAGACACAAATGTTTAGCAGAGCCGAGGAGTCCTGGTCCAGTTGGACCAAGCTCCCAAGGGACATGACGGATCCCTCAGCTGTTGGTGTCCTCAGACCCAGGCTGGCTGCTGCCTTGGACCGTGCTTGGTCCTGCCGTGAGGGCCGGGGACTGGACCTGACGACCTCTCGAGGTCCCTTCCAGTTCTAGTGTTCTGTGATTAAGTCAACCACATGGACAAAGGCATTTGGGAGCAGGGTTATCCCCACATTCAAGGCCTCCTTGCGGTGCCATTGCTAACTCCCTAGAGTGCAGCCTGCCCTATGTCACACCACAGCCATGATCCCTGCAGCATCCAGGGCTGCTGTCGCTGCCATTCATCCTCCCCGGGTCCGTAGATGTTCCACTCCACACGCTGGGCCTTCCCTCCCACATTTCAGCTGGTGGCTTTTCTGAGCAGGTATCAGGCGCTGGGCAGTCCTGTGCATCTCTGGGTGAACTCCATGCCGCTCTTTCCAAGATAAGAAAAGTCGCCGCCAGGAGCAGCCTTGGGACCTGTTGTTTTAGCATAGAAGGGAACACAACCAGGGAGCAGAAGATAAAAGGAGGATGGTGCAGACACAGCATAAAGTGCCACTCATGTTTACAACAGTTTCTACGCCCTGCAAGCACCTGTCCTGGAACAGCAACAATCACAAAGAGCATGCAGGGACCTTCCGCCTGGAAACTAGGGATGTAAACGATTAGTTGACTAACAACTATCCGATAAGCAAATGCTTATCGGATAGTTGACATGCTAGTTGACTAGTCGCTTCCCCTCCCCCATTGCTGTCTCTATCAGAAAGAGGCAGCAAGGAGGGAGGAAAAGAAGGGGGTGCTTCAAAGCGACAGCGCTCAGACTGCATGAGGTGTTTCAAGGTGGCAGCACAGCGTGGAGCCTGGGGGTCTGCCACTTTGAAATGTCGTGTGCAGCCCGGGGCCAGCTGGGGACTGGACTCCCAGCTGGCCCTGGGCTACACAAGGCATTTCAAAACAGCGGTGCCTGGTGGAGCTCAGAGTCAGCTGGGGACTTCCCGCTGACCCCATGTAGCACTGCTGCTTTGAAATGCCGTGTGGAGCTTGATACCAGGCTCCCTGTGGTGTTTCAAAGCGGCAGTGCCACATGGAGCCCAGGGTCAGCTGAGGATTCTGAATCCCCAGCTGACCCTGGGCTCCATGCGACGCTGCCGCTTTGAAGTGCCACGGGAACACAGGCTGGCCCCGTGATCCCCGCAGTGCTTTCACCTTTCAAGTGTAGCAACAGCCCAGGGACTATTGCTACACTTCAAAGGCAGAGGCTTATTAACTAATCGAATAGTCGATGCAAATTGCATCGACTATTCGATTAGCCAGTTCATCAAAATTTAACATCCCTACTGGAAACTCAGTTCAGCACCAGGGTCTGGTTCTTAGACAGCAAGCCCAGCTCAGGAATTGGCTCCCATTAGTGATCAAGACAGAAATTCTCCAGCTCCTTGTACTGCTCCAGCCTGAGAACTCATCCCCTCTACATGGAACCTTGCCTAGCAAAAACGAACAGCCACACAATGTGTCTTCCCAAGTCTGACCATTTGCTCTTGTGCAAAGGGAAAGAACTGAGGGAGCATGACCCAGCCCTTTTACTAGTATCTCTATCTTATGGGCCTCCTATCACCAGAGTTTCCCATCCTCGCAGGCCACGGTAGCTATCATTTCTGGCTATGTGTATTGCAGTCAGGGATTGGGGCCCTGCTGTGCTTGGCACTGCACAGATACATTGAGCAGAGGATTGTGGGCAGTTTAATGTAAAGGGAGAAATCACTGGCAGATACAAGCAACCAAAGAGACACAAGGTAGCAGGCAGTGTTCCCTGTAAGCTGAGCACTTGGGTAGCTGCCTAGGGGCAATTCAAATTCCACCCAGCTGATTTTCAGAATGCCCACAGCTGGCAGCATGTGCATCTACTGGTGGTGCACATAAACACATGCCTTATTGCACATAACAAAATTTAATTCACACACGCCAATGGAAAAAATTAGAGGGAACATTGGTAGCAGGTGGACAATTTTGCTCCATGCAGTGAGCAGCAGCCGTCGGACAGGCTCTGAGGCTGAAGTGGAGCCGAAGTGGTGCCCAGGCCTTAGGCTCTCTGCAGAGGGACAAGTTCCCTGACAAGAGCTTTGCTGCGTTGTCAGTCCCGGGAGTGTCCTATAGTGAGCGCAGGGTACACGCAGGCACCTAAGCCAGTGGTCCCCAACCTTTAGAAGCTCCCGGGCGCCGGACCGTGCATCCTGGGGCACACCAGGGGACTGGGATGCCCTTGCACCCGGCGCTGGCGTGTGCCCTAGGGCCGGGACTGGGGCCACCCGAGCGCCTTGTGCCGTGGGCCCGGGGCTGGCGCTGCCGCCCGAGCCACGCACCTGGGGCTGGCACCGGCGCCGCTCGAGCACTGCGCGCCCGAGCGCCCGCATGTGGCCCGGGGCTGGGGCCGCCCGAGCACCGCACACCCAGCGCCGGTGCGTGTCCCGCGCCTGGGGCCGGCGCCTCCCGTGCGCCGGGGGTGGGGCTGGCCCGGGTTGTCGGCAGGCACGCACAAATGCCCCGGTGGGTGCCATGGCGCCCGCGGGCACCGCGTTGGGGACCACTGACCTAAGCCAATTCGCTGGCCACTGCCTTCTGCTGGAGCAGGTCTTGGAGCTTTGCCCCCATTTCACGCTATTGGCTCCAAGGGGGGCGACGTGGGCACAGTGCCCCGCGAGGGTGACTGACCTACCGAGGGCTCCCCAGCAGCCCGCAAGCAGGCCAGGATGTTCATGGCTGCTCTAGGTGGTTGAAACGTGGGGGACTCCGTTCTCCGAGAGCAGCACTCCTGCCAGCTCCTGGAGGTATTGGACTCCCCACGGCAGGCGTCATGGTCCCCGCCTCACGGGGCTGATGTTGTCTGTGCATGCGGGGCAGGAAATGGACCCACAAGGGGAGTCCCATCTCCGCCAGCCATCCGGCCTCGCTGGTGCCAGGGAAACACTTTGTGTAGAGCGTTGTGCAGTTTAGAAATAGCAGCACTGGGGCAGGCGACTTTTAACCCACTAGGGCCAGAGGATCGGGCAGCTGCTGCCAGGGCTGCTCCCCCAACATGAAACAAAGAACCTGTCCAGCTCATTGGCCTATGCTCCTCTGCTGGCTGGTAGGGGAGGGGGAAAGACAGGTGCTTTACGGCTGCTGGGTTTCATTTAGACTGGATGGGTCATTTAAGTTATATAGTACAACACAGACAGCGCGCGCACACACACACACACCCCGCATAGGACATAGTGCTGGGAGGTGACACCGACACATTGAGGAGAGCGTCATGTGGGGCCAGCAGCAATGTTCCCCTTAATCTTTTCCAGCAATGTGCAGATTTTTTTCCCCACTCATATGCGGAATAATTTTATGTGCACCGGGGCATGAGCAAATATACACCACCAATGGAAACAAAACACCTGGCTGCGGGGGACTCTGCTAATCAGCTGAGGGGCGCTGGAATCCCTCTGGATTGGCCGCCCAAGATCCCAGCTTACAGGAAACACTGGCCTGCAGTGCTGGCAGTAAGAATCTCCTTGCTCTCAAACATTCCCAAAGTACTCGACACCCATTTTCTAGCCAGCTGGATCGCCCGCCTTCCCCACCCCCGACTGTGGAAACGAAGGCCCTTGCTGGGTGGGACCCTTGCAGGGTCGGAGAGGGAGCGGAGGAGAACTCTGCATGGAAGGAAAAGGGCACGGAGGCGTTAGGTATGCAGAATGCAGTTGCCCAATGTGAAAGCTGGCCAGGGTCCAGGGGATAACCTCCCACATGACAATTTTAATGAGCCCAAATTACCCAGGCTTCCAGGTTGTGTGTTCTTGGAGAGCTCCCAGTCCAGGTCCAGGCAGGCCCAGCCTTGCAGAATCCAATGGGTTCACGCAGCCCAGCGCAGGGTGGCTGCCGGTCATGCCGTGACACATCCTTGCACCATAGCCCGGCCTTTGGCACGACCCTGCTGCCATCAAAGCCAGGGGGGCGTTTGCCATGGACGACACTGGGCGTAGATCCCTGGGCAATGCAGCAACGGAGGCAGGGAAAACTGATTGGACACTGGTTTCCTAGCATGATGGAATTCATCCGTGATGCTAAATAGAGGTTAGCCATTGCTCTCGGTCCATGTAAATGAGAGGCAAGGAAGGGGATACTGCATGGAGGAGGAATGAGGAGGAACGGAGGAAAGGCAGCAATGGGTGCAGATTCGATTTCATGGCCCACAGGTATGGAGGCCCAGCTCCCCGCAACAGCAGGGTTGTTTTCCTAAGAAAATCTTTTTTAACTTCCTACGCACGACTCCTTCCTCCTGTTGCCCAGTTGCAGGCTGAAAAATAACTAGGCTTTTACGCTCGTCGGCTTAGATTCTCACACACATACACACACACACACCCCCGGAGAGGATAACAAGCTGCTTTTAATATTTGTCATGTTTATTAACCGATGCAATAGCGGCGGCTGAAGACTTCCCCTGCCAGTTACCACTGAAATGTAAGTAAGGCGTCATAAATAAACCAGACTACAAAGAGCCCTCTCTGCAGCGATTTACTGAGACACTCTTGGCTCTGGATGTTACATCGGATGGTCCTTTGGCGCGCTCCAGTCCGGGTTTTGCAACAGTCACAATATTTTGGCTGGATATTGTCTTAGGAGGTGGTACTAGTAGGGTGGAATTCCCTCATGCTGGAGTTTGCACAAGATGCTTTCACAAAGCTGGATCCTCTGGTAATAATAATAATTAAAAAGCCCCGCCACCATAGACTCCTTGAATGAGGACGGCGTCTCTGGCCTTGTGGGCAGGCGGTATGGAAGTCCCACTTGCTCTGATCTGATCACATATACAGGGAGCAGTGGGGGCTGATGGAGTGTAAACCAGCCTGGGCAATCTTTACGAGCTGAAATCCTGCACATCCCAGAAGGGACCGTTTCTCTCCGCAGAGTTTGTGGGCTATTCGAAATCTGCTTCAAAACCAACCAGCCACACAACCCGCAGAAGCCCCGCTGCACCAGACTTCCCAGTGAACTCGCAGGGAATTTTTTTTTTTTTTTTTTTTTTTTTTTTTTGACAGAAACTCGCGTGTCACTTTCCCTGGAGGAACAGAGGGGTTTTGGAGATTGTTCTTGTGCAAGTATTTTGAGACACTCGAAGAGTCTCTTCAGCAGTCATGAGTGGCTGACAACTGAGAGGTAAGGGTTTCACCGTGCATGTTTGTTTGATTAAGCTTTCGCACGGCGGGCTCCTAGCTAGGACTGAGAGCCTCGTCCGCTTCTGACTTGCAGGCTTGCCTCATGCAATATGGCTAATGAATTCGGACAATGGAAAGCTGTAAGGAATTACGGCAAACCCTGGTGGGATTTCCTCAGTCCCCCAACCACTGACCTGGGAGAAGCGTTACGGGGAAGGGAGGTGATTGTGTTCTGTTCTCTGCTTGTGCTTTGCATGACAGATCTTAGGGTAGGACATCAAGAGAGTTTATTCAGCATATAGATAATAGGCTCTTAAAGTCAGCCGCTGCTACTGCTGCTGCTGGTCCAGCCACAACACCCCACCAGCTCCAGCGCAGGAGCCTAGCACTTTGCAACTGGCCGGTACTGCCACTGCCAGTTCCACCCTGACGTTGAAAGACGGTAGCAAGTGTCATGGGGAGCTGAACAATCAGGAGCATAGTTAACGGAGTAGGAAACTATTTGCATAGTTACATTGCCATGGCTAATTCAGAATGTGGAGAAAAGAGCCCACTGTGCAGGGCACAAAAGGCTCTCGGTGCCAGCTGCCTACGGCTAGACGAGGGCAGAACTCTGGGAGTTTGGGGACTTTCTGCCCCGCAGAGTCCTGTTGTCTCCTGCAAACCTAGGGCTACGGGATTCCCTTGGGATGGAGAGCCAGGCCCTTGGGAGAACCTGCTTGGGCCAGGTGGGCATGTGAAGTACAGTGCTGCTGGCAAACGTGGAGGGCACAGAGTGTTCTCTCCCTGCCTGGCGCCGGTAGGCTCATCGCTGTTTGCATGGAGAACCGCTGGAAACCTTTGTCTCCTGCCTGCGGGTCCATGCGCTCCGCGGGAGAACGCCCAGGAGTCAGGACTGCTCAAAGGCATAGCTGGTCTGTGACTGTTGCCAGCTGAGACCCCTGAGAGATGGCCGGCTTGCACTGGGGTATCAAAGGTTCCTATTATTTCGGTCAGTCTATTATTCCTATTATTAATAATTATTATTTTATTATTAATTATTATTATTATAAAAGATTCCTATTATTACGGTATTTATGCCCTGAGCAGGTCGGGATATTTACTGAGTCTGCCCTCAGCACTCCTAGGGTGTGTCTAGACTACAGGGATTTTTCGAAAAAAGTGGCCTTTTTTCAAAAAAATCTTTACCTGCGTCTAGACTGCAGCCGCGTTCCGTCGACAGTAAATCGAAAGAACGCGGCAGTTTTTTCGACAGCGGAAAACCTCGTTTTACGAGGAATAACACCTTTTTTCAAAAGTACTCTTCCAAAAAAAGGCGCTATGTCATCCAAACAGTGCTTTTTCGAAAGAGAGCATCCAGACTGCCTGAGTGCTCTCTTTTGAAAAAGTGGCTTGCTTTTTCGAAAGAACTGGTTGTAGTCTGGATGCTGTTTTTCGAAAGAGGCTTGCAGTCTAGACGTAGCCCTAGTGAGGCAGGGCTCTCCCCACCCTTGTCACATGGGGAAACTGAGCCACGGACAGACTGAGGGATTTGCCCAAACTCACATCAGACATCTGTAGGAAAGCAGGAAACTGAATCTACCTCTTCTGCAGCCTAGGCAAACACCTGACCATGGGACCATTTGGGTAAAACACCAGAGCATGAAAAAGGCTGCACAGGTTTGCACTCAGATAGACCTCTGCTCCCCCACCCTCCAAAAAAAAACAAAACCAATTCCGGGGGCATAAATGGAACATCCAACAGGGAGACAGGAGGGATGGGGCAAAGAGAGAGAAAGTTTAAACAACAGGGAGTAAAATATGCTCTCAAGAAAGGCCAGGTTCTCTGCTCTCAGCTCAGGCTCTGGAGGTTTACCCAGACCTTCGGGGTCTCGGTAAAGCAAATCACAGACAGAATAATCACGTTTTGCCAAACACAGACAGCCCCAGCTGACAGCCCTGCTCTTGGGAAGGACACCTCCCAATTTTAACTTCCCCAAGTCGCTTTTATATGCTGCAGAGAACCTTGCATTACAGCCCCACCGGGGCACGTTGTGTGAGCAGCGGAGCAGCACCAGGTTGTGGGGGCAGGCCGATAGCATGCCCTAGGGTTGTGCGGCTGGAGTCCTTCCTGCATCTCTCCTGTCCCTGTCCCAGCCCTTTCTAGCCTCCGGATCCCTCTCTCCAGTGACTGTGGAAGAGAGATTGCAAATTAGTCCACAGCTCAGCTTGCTGGAACTCTTGGATCAGATAAAGCACAAGTCCCCCATCCTCACCCCTATCCTCTGTCCTGCCCCCAAACAAAGCTGGAGAAACTTGTTTTTCTATCGGCTTTGGAGGGGCAGCCCAGGACTTCGGGGCTCTGTGGGGTTCAGATGTGCAATCCAGGAGGCCAGTTAGACAAGAGTGGTGGGAACCTTTTCGGGAGCTTGTGTTTATAGACGCGTCCTTGGCACGGGGCTTCGTCATCTGCCCAGACGGTGCGGCACACGGCCCCGGGATTCCTAGTTCTCTATTTCATCCCTGCTTTGCTCAGTGAGCAGGTAGCGCATCAGCTTTTGACTCACGCTGGCTTCTCTCAGGGTAGGTCTATACTGCAAACTTTTGCCAGCAGGCACTGTTGGTCAGGGGAGTGAGGAGAAGTGAATTTTACCCAGCATCGTGCTGCTTCCCAAAGGCCCTTGTACAGAGCAGCATGACTGTGCTTGTGTTTTGCTCAGGGGGCTGGAATAAGTGATACCAGCAAAGAGGCAGCTTTGGGGTATAAGCCACGTCCACACTCAGAGCACCTTGCTGATGGAACAGGGTTTCCCAGCCTATGGGCCAGGACCCAAATATGGGTCGCCATTACATTTCAAAAGGGTCGCCAAGTGGCTCCCCAGGTGGCTCTGCCCCCTCTCCTCCCCCCGTTTTTTAATTGCTCTGGGTCACCAAGTCTTCCTGAATTGTCAAAATGGGTCCCCATCTGGAAAAGGTTGGGAACTGCTGCGATGGAGCATACCGATGTTCCTCTTCTAGCGAATTGCTCCTAACGGAGGCCTGGATTAAGCCATGGCGGGTTGGTGTGGATATATTTAAACTGATGCAAAGCGATGTGTGGATGCTCTTACCCCAAAAGAACAGGAGCTTGCAGCGACTTAACAAAAGGGGTGAGTGTTTGCGTGTAGACCGGCCTGCGGCCTTGGGCAGTTTGCTCAGAATTGTTTCAGGCTTTGCACTTGAAAACACTTGAAAACTTTGCACCCTTCCTAGTTCTCTTCTGGTCCCGGGGGAGAGGGGATGGATTTTGTCCCCATGAGCATGGGCAGGTGCCTCTTGTCTTTCTGTTTTTAACTCTGCTAAGTATTTCTGAAGCTTCAGAGGGGTAGCTGAAAATTAGACTGTAACTGGAAAAAAATTAAAAAACAACGACTAGTCTAGCAGCACCTTACAGACTAACAAAACATGTAGATGGGATCATGAGCTTTCATGGGCACAGCCCACTTCAAGAGGCTGATAAGAACATTTAGCACCTCTGAGGGAGGCAAGACTGGCTTTCAGGGACTGAGGTTAGCAGAAATATTCAGCAGGTGCTTAAGGGAACAGCCACATGTTTAGCCCTTTGGAAATCTCAGCTGAAAACACCTCTTCTGAGTCCTCCGCCTTTCCCCTGGGCATCTGCTTTTCATCTGTAGTTTGTGTTTTGTGAGTGCGCTATGTAACCCAAGGCCAGTGTGTGTACTGTAGATGATGCTGAAACAATGCCATGTAATGTGCTATTGTGCAAAAAACAGGGTGTGTGTGTGTGTGTGTGTGTGTGTGTGTGTGTGTGTGTGTGTGTGTGTGTGTGTGTAATAAGTAACACTTGAGTTGGTCCTGTGCCAAACAAAATCCCCATGCATTCTCCTAAACTGCCCAGTTCCATGTAATGTAACCGTGTGTGCAGGGATGCCAGGCGACAAGCTAAGGTGCAAAAGGAGGAATGCAGGTGCACGCACCGAACTGCGGCGCCACTCGCGGAATCAGGGCTCCCTTTTGGATTCCGAGGAGGGGGAATGCCTGCCACACTTGCTGTCTTTGTTCTTGCTGCCGTCATGAAAGCAATCAGAGAAGATGATGGGAGTCTTAGGTGGCGGTTTATATTGTGTGGCATCACAGGCGACCCTGGAGCACTGGTACGTGTAGTAATGATTCTAATGATTATTTTTGCAGTACCATGTTGCTTGCTAGAGGTGGCACAGACGCCTAGTGAGGGGCAGTCTCTGCTCTCAAGGGCGTACAGTCTAAATCAGCAGTTTAAAAAAAATGTCTCCTGACCCCGTTGCTGCCCATGACCTCACATAATGTGACGGGAGTGTGGACTCTGGGGTGGGGAGGAGGAGGAGAGGTTTGGGCTGCAAGAAGGGGGCTCTGAGGTTTGGAAGGGGGGTCAGGGCTGGGGCAGTGGGAGCTTCCCTTGAGCAGCTCCCAGTTAGCAGTGCAGCAGGGCGGCTAAGGCAGCTTCCTGCCTGGCCTGACCATGCTGCACCCCAGAAGCAGCCAGCAGCAGGTTCCCAGCCCATGGGAGCGTGGAGCTAGTGCTCAGGGCAAGGGCAGTATGCGATGTTCCCCTCCCCACCCCATGTAGGAGCTGGGCCTGTTGCTGGCCACTTCTAGGACACAGCGCAGTCTGTAATGCCAGGACAGGCAGGAAGCTGCCTGAGCCCCCACACTGGTCACCTGATTCCCTTGCAGGAATGAGACCCAGTGCCTGACCCAGTCCTGGATCACTGGTCTAGTTTGAAAACCACTGGTCTAAACCGGCCGGGCAGAGGAAGGGTGGAAGAAATGGAGCATTATCACCCTCTTTTCACAGATACGTGACTTGCCCTAGGTCCCCGGTGAGTCTGTGGCAGAAGCAAGGACGGAATGGAGGCCCAGTCTAGCACCCTCACCACGCGGGCCTCCTTCCTCATCAGTCTCATCAGCGCGGTGGCATCTGAGTCCAAAGCTGCTACGTAGTGACAGAGTGAGCAGGCGCCTGGAGGGCGAATCTGGACCCAGCTCAAGGGGGTGGGTGGATGTGAAAGTGAGGTGGTTAACGCAAGGTACATGCACGGAGGTGGGACCACTGGCAGGCAGGCGTCTGTTCTAGACCCACTGCCTGTTGGTGTATCTAGCACAGACGGTGCAGAGCCGATGTGAGGGCTTTGCAGGAGCTGGTGGAAGGACTCAGCCGGCAACAATGCTGAGAAAAATTTTGCTGCCAGGTTTCTTTCTTTTCTTTTCTTTCTTTCTTTCTTTTTTTTTCATTGCTTAGCTTGATGGTTTATGGTTTTGGCAGAACTTTGGCTTTGAAATATAATATCAAGTAAAGGCCTTCTGGTTAGTACATTTGACTTAACGCTGCCGATTTTATTGCCTGAGGGATTAAGCAGAACAAAGTGGCTTTGCGTGTGGATGTGGACGGATGTTTACTGGCCAGAAGCATGCCAGGCACCCTCTGGTAGTTAAATGATCCAACTATAAATATACATGGCACTCTTCACTGGAATAGCTTAAAAGCACGTCTCTTGGGCTGGTGCTGGCCTTCGCCCAGTTCTCCAGATGGGGAAACTGAGGCTTGGAGAGGAGAAACCAGCAATGCAGGGGCAGCGTCAGAGCTAGAAGCCAGATCACCTGCTTCATTTCACCTTTTAAAGCAAACCTAACACAGCAGTGGGCAACTTGTGGCATTCAGCCCATAGGGCAGGGGTGGGCAATAATTTTGGAAAGGGGGCCACTTCACAAATTTCAGAAGTGGACGCGGGCCAACCTGGAAGGGGCGTGGCCTTGGGCAGAAGGGGCGGGGATGAGAGCTACCTTACTGGGAGTTTTGCTTGGCCTGGGGTCCCTGTTCCCTGACTTCGGGCCAATGGAAGGGACCTGGAGCAGATGGCAGGGTGCAGGGGGCTAGCATCCTTCCAGAGCTGTCTAGGGTGGAGGCTTAGAATTCACAGAACATGGCTGGCAGCTCCTGGCCCTTCTGCTAACCTGTTGCCTGGCAGCCGCCCGGCAAGCACAAGTCCTTTGAATAGAAGCAGTTCAAAGGGCTCATACATCTCCGGCTCCCAGGCGATGCATTAGGGGGCGGGGCCTGGAACTGCCTCGTGGGCTGAATCAAAGCCCTAGGCGGGCTGGATCCGGCCCTCTGCGAGGCTTTTGCCCACCCCTGCCATAGAGGCGCCACATGCCACCTTGTGGTCCCCCATGCAACTCTTGCACACTGGGGCACCAGATCCCCACGCTTACCTGCTCCTTTCCCAGCACTTTCGGAGGAGTCTGATTCGCACTCCGTCCCTGCTCCTCCCCCTCTTTCCCAGAGCCGGAATGTGGTGAATCAGCTGTTTGCGGTGTTCCAGCTCTGGGAGGGAGGGGGAGGAGCGGGGACAGAGTGCGAATCAGGTGATTTGTGTGCACCAAAAGTCCTGGGAGGGAGGGAAGGGGAGAGGAGCAGGTAAAGGCAGGGCTCCGGTGCCTCCGTGCGCACGAGGTGTGGGGGGAGGGAGTAGCCAGTGGGCTGCAGGTGGAGCAAAACCGGAGCTGGTGTAATATAAACACAGGCTGAATCACTGCGTGAAAGGCTGTCGTTTTGCTTTGTTTAACTAGTGAAGATTTATTTTAATCTGTATTTAGGTTTATTTAACAAAGCTGAGGACTAGGCGCTGTTGGCAGAAAAAGATTTTCCTGTCCACACCAAATTTCTCCAATGATTAGTTGAGCTTCCCGACAAGATTTGTAAGTTTATAATATCTGGGCTTTGCTGCTCTTGGCAAGTGACTCCAAGCACTGCACAAGCAGCTCCAAGTATGGGAGGGAAGATGGAGCAGAAGCAGAAAATGTAGGAAGCTTAATTTCTAGGCCCACCCCACTTGCCAGGTGGCCATTGGTAGGTGTCTGTGTCCGTGTCTCCATCCATAAAATGGGGGTAAGGGAAGCTACCCAAGCTTTGTAAAGAGCATCAGGGCCTAAGGATGCTACATTTGCATGAGGCATAGAGTTTAAGGCAGTGATGGGCAACCAAGACAAGTGAGTTGGTAACATGAATGGCCTTCCTTCGTCTCAGTGGGCCAGAGGTATGCCCCCTCCTGCACGCACCTCTTCTGCACTGGGGCTCCACACTTCCGTGGGCCACAGGTGAAACCCCAGTGAGCCCATCACTGGTTTAAGGTCATATGGGACCAGATAAGCAAGTCCAGCCTCCTGTATGTGTCAGGCCAGCACCCGCACACTAAACCCAACGACTGAAATGAGCCCAAAGTATCACAGCGCTCCAGAGACCGGACTGTTCTGTGTCCCAAGGAGAGAAGAGGAGGAGCCGAGGCCCCTATAATGGCAAGGTGATGATTACATGACATACACACACATATTGTCTTGGCATGCAAGCTGCATCCCATGCTGCAAAGGAAAGCAACCCCACTCCCAATGGGGAGGCACTGCCAATGTGACTTAGGGGAAAATTCCTTCCCAACGCCACATGTGGCAATCAGTGAGACCCTGAGCATGGGGCAAGAACCAGCAGGCCAAGCAGGGCCGTCCTTAGGATGTATGGCGCCCCACGCAATACCATTAAACCGGTGCCCTTCTGCCTGACGGCAGCTGAGGAAGGAACGATTTTTCAGAGCTGTGATTTTATCATCTTCAGCAACACACCAATGCAATATTTTTAAAGCAAATTTTAAACCCAGATCCTGTCGATTGACAGTCAATTCAGAAACGGACAGGATGGACTTGGGGTTGGCAAATGCCTATTAAATGGCTTCATCACGACTGGAATGGCTCTTTCACAAGGTCCAGCGTTCTGCTGGCAGGTCCAGCAGGCGTTGTCACTTAGGGCACATCTAGACTGCGGCGCTATTTCGGGACAGCTATTCTGCGTCTTTTGAACCAGCCCGTTATAGACTTTGAAATAACAGACTCGCTATTCCCTGTACCCTCATTCCACGAGGATACAGGGACGTTTTGGAATAGCAGTTTATTTTGAAATTAGAGCGAAATAAGATATGCAATTTGCATAGCTCAAATTGCGTACCGTAATTCCTCATTTAACACTATAGATATGTTTCAGAAAATGATCGTGTTAAGTGAAAACGTGTTATGCGGGGTCAATTTTCCCATTGAAAATAATGGAAAAGGTGGGGGTTGCATTTCAAGCGGTCGTGTCTGATGGGACGGGACATAAGGTTGGGGGGGACAGGAGACTGGGTTACAGCAGGGAGGGGAAGTGTTTGGCTCTGGGGAAGGGGAGGGGAAGAGAGGGGAGGAGAATTGGGTTGTAAGTATGCCCCGTGACAGGTCCGGCGTGGGTGGGTCGCCAGGGAACGGCGCGGCAAGTGGTGAATCCTCCGTCGCTTTGCAGGGAGGTGGGGGAAGCCCCGCGCAGCTGCCAGCAATGGGCCGGCTGAGGAAATCATGTTATTCCAGAGACGGTAGTGTAATTCAAAAAACGTTCCTTTAAAAAAATCGTGCTATCGTGAAAACGTGTTAAGCGGGCACGTGTTAAATGAGGAATTACTGTATCTTATTTCAACCTATGGGTGCAGCGTAGATGCACCCTTAGTTAACTTGGATCCTCTCCGGAGGAAGCAGAGCCACAGGACAGGGATAGGAAGAGGCAGGCGGGTGGACATTAAAACCCAGTGGTGCCCCAAATTTTCAGGTGCCCTACGCCACTGCATATTCTGCTTATGGGCAAGGACAGCCCTGCTGCCAAGCACCAGAGAGAGAGAATGTTCAATGACAGCTCAGAGCCTGGCTCACCCCATCCCATCCAGTGGCCCATCACATCAGAGGAAGGAGATAAAACAAACACCCAGAATACAAATCCCTTCCTGACCCCTGCAGCTGGCTGCCTGAAACCCTGAAGCATGATCTTTGAAGATTACAAGACAAACTGGGAGCCCAAGGGCTGTTGTGCTCTATCCCCACCATCATTAGAACCCACCATACAATCACACACATACATTTATCCAGCCCTCTCTTAAAACTAATTAAGTTGTTTTCCCCCCCCCATTATCTCTGACTGGAAGGCTGTTCCAGAACCTCTTCCCTCGGGTGGTGAGAAACCTTCTAATTTCCAGCCTGGATTTGCTCTTGGCCAGTTTATCCCCATTTGTTCTTGTGCCAGCTTTTGTGTAGCTTCAATAGCTCTTCGCCCTCCCTGGTATTTACCCCCACTGTATTTATAGCAGTCAGATTCCCTCTCAGCCGGCTTTATGTTAGACTAAACAAGCCGAGCTCTTCCCGTCTCCTCTCAAAGACAGCTCCTTCATTCCACTGCTCCACCTAGGAGCCCTTCTCCCCCCACACATTGTTGTCATGCCCCCCATGCTTTATGAAAATTGGCTTATGAATAGCAATATGCATAACTTGAAGATGTTTTATGTAAAACCAGCCATGGAACACATCATTTTTAAAGTTTACTATCTGCTGGAGTGGTATATTCAATTTTTGTGCATGTATCATTCTTGTATGTGAAGTTAGAAATATGAAGTGTGGAGCCAGTTTTTGTTCTAAATATGCTACTTTAGAAACTTAATGGCTCAGTACTCAAACCAATGGCCTGTGAATGATTTTTTTCCTGTAAGCCCAAACTATGGTCGGTCCTAGAAAGACATGTGACCATGACATCTGGTACTGGAATCTGTCTTGAATCTGGTACTTTTCCACAGGAGACACTTAACAAAGGGTTCCTGCTCTAGAGGAAAGTCTATGTAAAGAACGGAAACTAATCAGGTCTTTGTCTTCAGCTGGCTTTTGAAATCACCATACCACACTTCCCACATGAAGAAACCTATAAACAAAAAACTCTAAAGAAATCTGAAAAGCTGCAGACCCAGACCAGAGTAAAAATCAATTCTGACTTGTTCTTATTTCAAGTAAAATGCTTCAATTGTTTTTAGAGTAAGAATTTGCACGTAGCAAGTTTCTTAGTATATTAGAATTAGCTGGCATCTTTTTTTTTTTAATTTTAACTTAGTAACTTACTTTGAGCTGACTGTTTTCACTTACAGCCACTGAAATCCTTCTTTTTATACTTGATAAAAACACTTTATCACACCCAGTATTATTATATTTGTTACTGGGGGCAGAGAAGCAACCACTGTGCATCTCTCTCTTTCATTGATAAAGGGGACAAACATTTTATGAGTTTTCTCTGTGCAAAACTTTTAGACAGGGTAAGACGGATTTATTTTGGGAGGAGTTGGTCCCTTTTGGGGGGTGGTTTCATGGGTTCTATTAGTGGTCTTATAGCTGAGTCCTCCCAGAGCTGAGCTGGTTCAGCATTTGTGCTTCTCTGCAGGGGAGGTGGTAACCCCAACTCTGTGCCTTGACTGAGGGAGACCAGAGCTCCTCGTCCAGCAGGACAGGGTGGTGGGGAGTCCCAGAAGGTGGGCATCAGTGGCTTGACCAGCACATTGGGGACTTCTGTGATCCAGCCTGTCACAATTGTGTTGTGGGCTGTCTGCATCAATAGCGTTACTTCACTCTCGGGGTCTGTCAGGGAAAACACCCAGGAGAGAGGGGTGGCTCCTGAGTTTCAGCTGCTGGCAAACGCTGGGGACGTTTGCTTTTCTGCGCTGCCTCAGTTCCCTGCTGGGCTTGCCAGAGCGCTGTCCCCAGGAAGGCTCACTCCCTGTGATGGGATGAGGATCAAAAACCCACCGAGGGGTGTAAAGACAAACACTTCCTGGAGCAACGGGTCAGGTGCTTTTGGGGCAGAACCTGCCTGCCAGAGGCTGAGGACTTTGGCAAGAGATATGTGCTGGGCTGGAGGTTCCCTTGCTGTGCTCCCACTGTTCAGATTAAATGCTATTCTGTGTAAGAAGGCTGTTTTGGGGTCTCTCTGTTCACCACCCCGGAAGGAAGTGCTGCCAGTGCCAGACCCACAGAGCTGTAGGCCTGAGCCTGGCAAACCATGGCAGTCCCCCTAGTGAGGTAAAGACTCAAGGCCTCAGACCTGAAGAGTCACAGCCAGGAAGACAAGACGAGGGGTGGAGGCGCAGCCAGCCCTGCCACTGGGACACAAGCTTCCAAGCACTTGTGAATGGCCCTATCTCATAGAACTGGAAGGGACCTTGAGAGGTTATTGAGTCCAGTCTGCTGCCTTCATGACAGGACCAACCCTCACAGATTTGCCCCAGCTCTCTCAATGGCTCCCTCAAGGGCTGAGCTCCCAACCCTGAGTTTAGGAGGGTAATGCGCAAACCACTGAGCTATCCCTCCCCCCAGCAGTGCTCCCAATAACAGTGTTCAGGTTCCTGCAATGGCATCTGGCTTCCCCAAGTTCCCCCTGCAGCTTCCATAGGCAGCGCAATGCTCCCCTGCTCGTCCTGAGCCATGGTGGAGTCTGTCTGAGTGTTATTCAAAATCCTTCCATACAAGAGGTGGCTGCATTTTAAAGTCGGGGGACATAATATCTCTCTATTGGGCCTGATTCTGTCCCCCTGGCTCAGGAAAAGTGCATTGCCTGGATCTCCCAGCTCGGACAGGCAGCAGCAAAGCAGCCAGAGACGAGGACATTGATACAGCCGTCTTTAGGATTTGGAGCTTAGTGGGGCAGGACTCACTCCTCTGAGCTACTGAACCAGGATCTGTGCAGTGTCAGGCGGCCCTGGATCAGTCGGCCACCCGGCTCAGCTACTGGAACCTGACGAAGACCAGGAGAAGGGGACAATCTCCTAGCAAGCTGCCTGTGGAAGGAGGCACTTTTGCAGGCAGGCCAGTATACACCCGTGGAGAACTTGGCCCAGTGTTTTAGGCAGCCTCCTTTTACAAGGGGTCCATGTTTGGAAAGTGTCTTTCATCACCAGGTGCACAGTACTGTAGCAAGGGGGCACCCAGGATAGCACAACCTGTTTCCTCAGGGAATCCCATGCAGCTGCTTGCTTTTTGTGCGGGGGTTTGCAGGGTGGGTCTGGCTCCTGGTCCCATCACACCAGTGTCTGTCTCCTGGGAAAGAGTGTTGTTCTTTGCACTGCGGGTGTAAGGGACTGTCCTTGTGTAGCCGCAGCATAGGAACCCCCATCCCCCACCACCACCCCATTCATTATTATTATTCCTCACTGTCTATTGGACAGTAGGACATCCAGGCCCTCCTCACAGGCCAGGGCCCCATTGCAATAGCGGCTGTAAAAAGAAACGTAAAAGCCAGTCCCTGCCCCAGAGGTCTCACAGTCTGCAGCCTGGTGTGTTAATAGTCCGGTCTGAGGCATCCAATCTGAACATTTCACAGGGGGAGACACAGACGTTGGTGCTATAGAGAAGGGAGGCAAATGTAGGATGAAAATGACAGGTCCGGTTGTCCCCCAGCTAGGACCTCTGGAGCTTAGTGCCGGAGCCTCTATCGCATGAGCTAGCAGCCAGCTGGCTCTCAGCTAAGGCTGTAGAGCAAATTCATTATGTTCTCTGTAAGTGGTCGAAGTGCCACTGTCTGGGACGGTGCACCCCACCCTGTAGGTGTGTGGGTTACACATAGTGCGCGAGGTGCCCCGCAGCCAAGCCAGGATGACAGCACGTTCAGATCCGGCCTGTGCCCAACGCTAGCAGGACAAGCCCCAGGGGGGTGGCCTTCCAGGACACTTGTGAACTGGGGAGTCCACCCAGTACCAGGCAGAAAGTTCCATCATTGTCCGTCTTCAACTTCCCAGTCTGGCTGCCCGCTGGAACTCATTCTCCACCGCAGCCCTGGGCATGGCAGGCAATGGAGGCTTGTCTGGCTATGCTGAAGAGGGTTTGGTCGACTCCCATTGGCTGACCAGCTGTCAGTACCAGGGGGCTAATGGTGCAAAACTGGACTGAGACCACAAAGTGGAGAGTCCTGTCAAACACAGGGCAAAACAAACCCCTCCCAAGGCAGCAACCTGCTACAGCCTGGCCCCGAACAGCAAAGGTCTGAGCTGGCTATTTTGGTGCAAGCTGACGTGCAGAGGAACATTGGTTTCCCTGTGCAGGCCTCTCCAGCCTGGCGCCTGCCTTTAGCCTTCACCAAGGCAGTTCCTCATGCTTCAGAAAAGCAGAAAACACCATCATGGACCTAGCAAACTGTGCCGTGCTGGGAGCGAGGGAAGAGAGAGGGAGGTGGGGAGAAGCTGGGATAGCCAAAGCTCCTGTTTTAAAAACAAGGCCAGGGAGTGTGCAAAGGGGGACTCGGTAGGCTAGTGCTCTAGTTCAGTGAGGGTACGTCTAAACTACATGCCTCCGTCGACGGAGGCATGTAGATTAGCCAGATCGGCAGAGGGAAATGAAGCCGCGATTAAAATAATCGCGGCTTCATTTAAATTTAAATGGCTGCCCCGCTCTGCCGATCAGCTGTTTGTCGGCAGATCGGGGCAGTCTGGACGCAACGCGCCGACAAAGAAGCCTTTCTTGATCGGCACAGGTAAACCTGGTTTCACGAGGCATACCTGTGCCGATCAAGAAAGGCTTCTTTGTCGGCGCGTCGCGTCCAGACTGCCCCGATCTGCCGACAAACAGCTGATCGGCAGAGCGGGGCAGCCATTTAAATTTAAATGAAGCCGCGATTATTTTAATCGCGGCTTCATTTCCCTCTGCCGATCTGGCTAATCTACATGCCTCCGTCAACGGAGGCATGTAGTCTAGACACACCCTGGTTGTTGAACTACAGGGCGTGACCCAGGACCGCGTGGTGGAATGTTGGGCACCGGGTCTCTTGCTGCAGGGGGATCAGGTCACCAGTGGGGGTGCTAAGGCTGCTCCCTGCCTGTCCTAGCACCGCAGACTGCATGGGAGCCCTGGCTCCTAGGTGGGGGGAGGATGAGTGCACAAGGCTCTGCACACTGCCCCTGCCCTGAGCACTAGCTCCGTTCTCCCACTGCTGCTGGCTGCTTCTGGGGTGCAGCATGGTCTGTGGTGCCAGGAGAGGCAGGAAGCTGCCTTAGCCCCCTCGCTGCATTGCTGACCGGGAGCTGCTCAAGATCACCCCTCCTGCCCCAGCCCTGACACCCCCAAAGCTGGAGCCCCTCCTACACTCCAAGGCTCTCCTCCTCAGCCCCACCCCGGAACCCTGGAGCCAATCAAATTATGTTGGGTTGCGGGCAGCAACAATTTTCTTCAACTGGGTCATGAGAAAAAAAAGTTTGAAAAGCACTTCTCTAGGGGGTGTTGGGTCTGTCCCGTGTCCGACACGCATGATGCCGGCGCCTCTCTGCCTGGGAAGAATTTCACCCGTCTGTTCCAGTCATCAGCCATTTTCCTGGACTGTGTTCCCTTCGTTCCTCCAAATATCCCAGCCAGTGGCTGAGCTGTACAGGCAAGAATTCTCACTGGAACATTGAATTTTAAATCAAAGTTGCAAAATATTAGTGGAAGGCAAATTCTGAATGTGTAAGAGCGAGTATTTGCGTGGCAAACCTGACACTAAGCGTTACAGTCATGCAGTCGGGAAAGGGCTGTACTGTGTCACCCAAATGGCCAATCAAAACGGCTCAGCAGCAGTGAAACTATTTGGGAAATAACATGGAAAAAATGAATAAATTCCAGAAATCTGCCCTTTACACCAAGAGCCAACACGGGAAAATTCATCAGATAGATCATCCGTTACAAATTACAAATTATTCAGCCAGCTCCAAGCCCTGATGCCATCTTCCCCTCCCTCAAACATTCCTATTGTGTATCCAGAAGGGTCTGTGTTTGCGAACCAGTGGGCCGGCGGATGGATCTCCCCAGGGGGTTGTATGATGGTGCCATTGGAATATTATCTCCTTTGTCCTGTCTCCAGTCCTCACACAGTCCTCTAGCCCTTCTCTCTCAGACTTAGAAACCCTTCAGGAGAGCTCATTCACATTATGCGTTGCTTGATACGTTCAGCCATGGGCAACAGACCAGCAACTTGGGTATTATGAATTATTTCTTCAGTCTTCCCAGCAGATCACGTGGGCCTATTTCATTTTATGTGGAGAGGGCTAGTGGTGAATTCTGGAGGTGGCTTACATTAGTTGGTTTGAATGGGGTTCTTAGGTACCAATTTATCCTGACACAATTGCAAAGAAAGTGCTGTCATCCTGGATGGCAGGACAAGTCTCTCCACAAAATGACCATACAGCAATTCAGTTTATGTTAAATTCTCCCCATTGATGGGAGAACGACATACATCTCTTACCACCCTGCCAATATTTAGAATGGGAATCGTTTGCAACAACCGGGGCTTGATGGAGGTCTTCAGTAGCCCGAAGGATGGCCCAAGATTGGGAGGAAGCATTGGAGACAGGCCCTCCTACCCCATCCGTTGACATTCCTCCTTCGCTGTGTGACGGATGAAAGCACCTCAAGAACCTACACCAGTGCCTTCAGGAAACACTGGAATCTGTTGTTATTGACTTCTCCTGGGTATTTTAGACGTACATTACACAGGAGATCAGGCTCAAATGGTCCCTTTGGTTTCAAATCTCTGGAGTATCTGCAGCAAAGCAATATTTTAGCTAACTCTCTCAGCGTGCCCCATCTCCAGTCAGGACACAAACTTGCTTGCTCAGCTAGGCCGGCAGCCAGCCCTGGCATCTGAGGTTTAGTATGGGGGAGAACATGGAAAATGCTGCAAAAAAATTTTTTGCATTGTGAAAGGAATGCGCTTTGAGTGTGCTGGCATCCTCTGAGGTTGCTTTCCGGTGAAATGTCAAGGCCTGTGCATGGAAGAAGGCGCAGTTGGAGGGTTTGAGTGGGGCATGTAAGCAGGGCATAGATAGACATGCTGCTAGCTCTCTGCGTGCGGGGAGGTTTCCCAGTGAAAGTTCTAGCAGCTGTGTTTACAGCTAGGAATGCTTGCCTCGCCAGCTAACTCTGCAGGACTGGAGACAGCTCTCAGAAGCCAATTTTGAACCCAGAACCCTGAGTATTTGAACCAGGAACCTGCTAGAATCAGCAAGGGGAAAGCAACCCAGGGACCTGTGTGTCCACTGGAAAGGAACGGTGCTGGAATTTCCAATACTGAACACTTGGAATGAAGCAGGGCTTCATTTGGAATGGAATAGGAGCAGGGCTCAAGCAATTTTTTTACTGACATGGCAAGCCCAGAGGTGCAGGAGCACCTTGTGACCTTGTGAGAGGTTAACAGCATGCAGAAAGGGTTCGGTGACTGATTTTGCACTGGCAACTCTTTTGGGAAAATTGGACCCTGTCTGCAGGCAAAGAGGGAGGCAGGACGTGCCAGCTGCTCCACCCCGCCATGTGTTTCACCTTTCTTCTGAATCTCAGAGTCTGCTGGAGCAGCAAGAGAAATGCAGCCCAGAATCCAGCCCTCTTCTCTCCCTGCATATTCCCTGTCTCTGGCCTGCAGATGTTACCAGGATCTTCTCAGCAGTGGGGCACACATGGGGAGATGAGTGGGTTTCACAGTCAGGTCCCAAGCCATACAAGGCTTTCTGGATCAAAGGCAACACACAAAACTGCAGCGGAAAGCCAGTGCAGATGTCGAGGAATTGGAGCAAAAATGCTCCCTGCAGCAAATGACCATCTAGCTTGAGTCACACACAAGGGGCGGCTGTGACTGTCAGGAAGTATTGAGCCGCCGTATGCACAAGTCAGTATCGCCCAGTCCAGTGGTTTTCAAAGGACAGGCCATCACCCAGTGCTGGGTGGTAGAATGCCAGGCACTAGGGGATCAGGGGGTTGCTGCAGGGGGATCAGGTGACCTGTGCGACTGCTCCCCGCCTGTCCTGGCACTGCCCACTGCTCTGTGCCTCAGAAGTGGCCAACAGCAGGCCCAGCTCCTAAGTGGGGTGGGGAGGAGAGAGCACAGGGCCCCATACACTGCCCCAGCCTTGAGCACTAGCTCTGCACTCCCATTGGCTGGGAACCTGCTGCTGGCTGCTTCTGGGGTGCAGCATGGTCGGCGGTGGCAGGAGAGGCAGGAAGTTGCCTTAGCACCCCTGCTACACTGCTGACCAGGAGCTGCTCAAGGTAAGCCCCTCCTGCCCCAGCCCTTAACCCTTGTCCAAAGCTGGAGCCCCCCTCTACACTCCAAAGCTCTCCCCCTCAGCCCCATCCCGGAGCCCGCACTCTAATCCAGTTATGTTGGGTCTTGGCCATCAACAATTTTCTTCAACTGGGTCACGAGAAAAGAAGTTTGAAAACCACTGGCCCCGACTGTGATCAGAGCCCGGCTGCATGTTGCTCCAATATGAACCCCGCTGTGAGTGGGGAGACAACTGCCCCTTCCCTGTAGCTATGTTCTGTGTTGGGGGTGGAGGGACCCAGAAGCCACCTGCAGCAGGTGGGATCCTGCCTGGAACCCCAAATGCTTGTTTGGAGCAGAATGCTTGTTGCTGCCTTCACTAGCCCTACCTCCCTCCCACGGCGCCTCAGTGGAGGACAGTGACTCCCTCTGGCGAGGACAGAGCCCGAGGAGGTGGGTACCAGGTGTGCCCAACCCCACGCCAAAGGCTGTCTCTCTGGCAAGCTCTGTGAATCCCAGTGGAGTACAATGATAACTGGGCATGGGAAGCCATTGTTAGGAGCTGCTGGCTGCTGATGCTGGAAAGGGTATTGCAGACTAGAATAAGTGCACAGGGCGTGCCCTTTGCTGCAGAAGGGGCCAAACTCAGCCTCAATCCCCCTCTGCAACAAGTCTCTTCTCCAGACCAGCTTGCGCCCCGTGTCCCTGTGCACCCTCCCTTCATAGGTGTGTCCGGCAGGCTGGGGGAAGGGGCTAGTTTAGCACAAGGATCACCCCTCCTTCCCCCGCCTGAGTAAACACTCCTATGGGGAGCTGGAGCACTTGACAGTGTCTCCATAGCAGCAGGCAGCAAACAGCCTTCAAAGCCCAGCACAGGTGGGTCTTTACAGAAGCGACTCAAGCCCATGGGGAGCACTGCGCTCCTGCCAGGGCAGGGTTTTTTGGGGAGGGAGGGAGCATAACAGGGCTGTGGTAAAGTTCCAAGTTGTGAGGAGAGCGGGGTGGCAGTGGCCCTTGGCACGGGATGTAAGTAATGGTCCATTGCCCTCAGCATTGTTCTGCAACCGAAACAGCCCCTGGTGTTCCATTTTAACATGAACACCACAACCTCTGGATGATACAGGAGTTGTGCTCCCCTCTAGTAGCTGATCCAATAAAGGATGATGGTCTACTACTGCCATCAGCTAAAGGACTTCCTCTTCCAGCTCAAGTAGTAGAGGTCTGTACTTTAGTGCTGTGTTCAAATCTGCTGCCAGACAGTGCTGGGGGGTTGTTACAAGCTGGTGCTGGAGATTGTTACAAGCATGCAAGATCTCCTGCATGCTCCATGCTGGCACTCTTCTGCGCCCCTGGGAACTTGTGCCCATGGAACTTGAAGTCATGGCCACGTGTGCTGCTCCAGTGTAATGCCTGCTCTGAGGTGCGCTCACAACGCTGGCCACATGGGAAATGAAATTCAAATTCTCTCAGGGCTTTTAGGGTGTGTCTAGACTACAGGGTTTTTTCGAAAAAAGTAGCCTTTTTTCGAAAAAAAAAAAAAACCGTCATCTGCGCCTAGACTGCAGCCACGTTTTCAAAAGTAAATCGAAAGAACGTGGCAGTTTTTTCGATCGCAGTAAACCTCATTTTACAAGGAATAATGCCTTTTTTCGAAAGTGCTTTTTCGAACAAAGGCGCTATTGAATGCAAACTGTGCTTTTTCGAAAGACAGCGTCTAGACTCTCTTTCGAAAAAGCGGCTCGCCTTTTCAAAAAATCTGCTTGTAGTCTAGATGCTCTCCTTCGAAAGAGGCTGGTAGTCTTGACGTAGCCTTGCTGTTCACCTGGAGAGCAGTAGAGGTGCAAGTCCTGGTCAGAGCAGGGTACTGGGGGATGCTTCCTGGAGGCCAAGAAGCTCGACTTTCTCTACGCTGGGTCTACACTACTGTGAATTCAACCATGCCAGGTTGCATGTTGCATTACTCCTCGTGAAAAGGAGGAGAACCGACACTGACTTCAGCACCCTTCGAGGCGACGGAACGGGCTCGGTAGTGTGGAATCCCTGTTTAGAAAACCAACCTTAAGTGGCTGAACTCTATCTAAACTAGTGCAGACCAGGCCTCAGAACAGAAACTTTCCCAAATCCAGCTCCTTTGCACAGATTTCCTCGGGCTTGTGCGGTGCTGGCCCTGTGACAAAAGGAGATCTCCCCCTTTCTGGTCATTGCTAGAGACCTCCTTCTTTCTTCTCATGCTGAGCTGCCACAGTAGGTAGCCCCGAATTCCTCTTGGCCTTAGAGCCGGTCTTCAGCAATGGAGTTGGCTTTTGCCCAGCATTGACCCTGGGGCACATTCCCACCCTCAGCTGCTGCGTCAGAGTGAATCTGCTCCTTCCAGATGGAAGCAGGCCAAGCCACAATGAGCAAGGAGGAAAAGGCCTTCAGTGGCCTGAGAGGCTTCCGCCGGCTGTACTGGGCTTTGGTTTGGGTCTCAGGATCATGGATGAGAACCTTGCTGTCTGGGCACCAGGTGGGACAAAGGACTAGGGCATGTACTGGGGCTGGGGAACTGTTGTTCTCTCTGCACACCAAAGCCAGCCTGGGAACTGCCAGCTGAGTAAGAGGAGTCGGACTGCCCAAGACGTGATATTTTAAAGTAGGTTTAGTGCACAGAGGAGCGTAGTGAACTGGAGTGGGGAACCATTTTGGGGCTGACCCACCGAAACATCAGTCGGGGCTGACACACAAGTGAGCAGCGCACAAAAAAAATCCCGTCAGAGACGTGGTCCCCGCCTGAGAAGGAGAAAGACACTCCCCCCATACCAGAGCCTAGAGGGATCCAGGCTAGTAGACTCTGTATGCTCCAGCCCCATGGGGGAATGGCGTGGGGGCTGGAGCACCAGCGTGTGCTCCTTAATGCTGGGGGGTGTGCCCAGAGCATTGGGGACCAGATCCAGGCAAGCCGGGGGCTGCATATGGCCTCCGGGCCTTAGGTTCCCCTCTCTTAAGCTCTTGGTTACTATGGTGACAGTGCAAAAGAGACCTCTGAGAGAGCCAGGGGGCAGCCACAGGAATGCCCATCAGAAGGCTCGTCAGCCATTGGTGTCTCCAAGCCAGGAGAGGTGCCCAGGAGAAGTCCCTGGGGGGAGGGGAGACCAGCGAGGTGACCCCCCCCCCCCCCAGGTAATGGGTTTGAAAGCTCCGCCTGGCCCTCTTCTCCGGGCCGGCGTGGCTGGTTGGTACCTGCCTGCTAGTGATCTTGGAGGCTGCATTTGCAAGCGCTGGTAGGAAGCCAAAGCTTGCGCACAGCCCCCTGGCTGCTCCCGGCCGAGGGAGGGAGAGGCTGCTTCCCTGAACTGTAGGCAGCCCCTGAGATTAGCAGCATGGCGCTTGGCTTGGACTGATTACAGAGTCACTGTGGAGGCCTCCAGCCAGCTCCGCAGCTGATGCAAATGGCCAATGGAGCAGCGCTGATTTACGCCAGCCAGGCACCTGGGATCCTAGTCTAGAAACTCTGCCAAAAGCCCATTGCCCGCAGCGTGAGAGAGATCCCTCACCATCCCAAGCTCCTAGTGGTTTAGAGTCAGCATAAACCCATTTCCTGTTGTGCCATAGAACTGCTGTCCCCACCAAATGCCTGTCCTGTCTAGACGGGCCCTGGCAGCATCGGTGAAGTGGAGTTATTTTAAAGGGATTAAAATCCTTTTCTGTTTCATTTGACCTCACAGATTGAATGTCATCCCCTTTAGACCCACACAATAGCAGCCATGGGAAGGGTGTTGCTTTGCCAGCTGCCTTCAGAAGAGCTGTGTCAGAGCTTTCTATTTAGCCAGGATGTCTCGCTTCCTCCCAGACACACAATACACAGAGGGAAAAAACACCTCCTCAATCATTTCCAATTGTTCCCTGGGTGGCACTGTCTGGGCAGTGTGCATGTGTCTGGAGTCTAAGCCAAGCCTGCTAGTTCTGCAGTTACTATCAAATGCCGTAGCTGTTGATTACATTTCCTATCCGTAAGTGTACCCCCCTTTTATCTGTCTTTGCTCAGTCTAGGAAGTGTCGTGCTAGAGCCGGAAGGAAGCTGCTTTTATAATGAAAACCTGTTGCTTTCCTCAAAATCTTTTGTTCAAGGATCATCAAGATCTTCTGTGTGTGACCATGGAACTCACTGCCACATGATGCCACTGAGACTAGAAACTTAACAAGATCTGAGGCTCAATTAGGCATTTACCTCAAGGGCAGGAATAATCAGAGACATTACAGTTAATGATGAAAGAAGGATATTGGAAGGGAGGTAAAACTCCCTGCTTCCGGGCTTAAAGCATTCAGGAGTTAGGATGAGACCATCATAAGGACAAATTATCTCACATCTGCTACTGCAGGGTTTCTTACCCTGTCCTCTGCAGCAGCTGGTGTTGATCCCTGTCTGATGTAGCCTGGCAATTCCATGATCCTGAAATCATTCTAAATATGAATGAATGAATCTGCTCTGGGGCAGGTTAGTATCACCGGAGTGGAAAAGTTTCTTGTGGTTAAGACACTGGTCCTGGACCAAGGTGATTAGGCATTGTTCCTTAGGTCTGTGTCAGGCTCTTCATGGCTTCAGGCAAGTCATTTAATCACTCAATGCTTCGATTCCCCAGCTGCAAAACAGGGATCATAATTCTGCCTTGTCTATTTAGGTTTTAATGTCTTGGGATAGGGGCTCTCTTACAACGTGCCCAGGCACATCAATGCTGGGGGAGCTGCCCCTACAATGGCAAGGGCAGTTTTCAAAGCCCTAGCTCCTTTAAATTGCCACCAGAACCAGAGAATGACAATGTTTTAATTCTAGGAAAACGTTGGACCTCGTTCTGGGCAGAGCTGACTGATGTGTGCTGTAAAAGTCATTTTGCTGCACGTTAAGAGGGAGTTAAATTTTGTTGTGCAGGAAATGTTGGCTTGTAATTCTGACCTGGGATTAACAGACATTTCAAAATGTGATTTCCGGGGGACCAGAACCTTTGAGTTTTGATCTGCCTGAGGGACAATTGTCCCTTTTCCATGTGAGGGAGGGCAAGAAGCATTATTCCTCCATGCAGCCGTGAAACCTCAGTGAGCTAGGATCAGATAAATGGCCACTTGCCCACATTAAGTCACTATTCAGCAAGGCCACTTGACAACGCTGCATCTGGCAGCTTACAAGGGCTTCTCTAGAAGCTGATGAGACAGGCTCAGGCTCCGAAGCGTCGTCAGGAAATTCTAGCCAGAAACAGGGCATCCCTTATTATACTTAGTCATGTTCACTTTCTCAAAGGAAATAGGCTGCCATTGGTTCTTAAGCAAATGGGAACTTGAGGATATGTTTGTGAAGTAATTTTACCTGTCAGTCTCCTCCTTGGGCCCTTCTTTCTGCCCTTCCAAGGCTCTGTGATGCTGTTATTCCTCCCTGCCCCTTATTTCAGTCGGTGCTTGTGTGTCAATTCTTGCAGCGTCCAGCCAAGCCGTTCTTGCACAAGACATACAATAACATTTATTATTACCACCAGCTTAATCTTTTCCTTTTCCCTTCCAGTTTGGGTGTGTCTATTCGGACGCTACAAGCAGCTAACGCTCACGGAGTGCCGGCCCCCAGATGGGACTAGATCCAAGCTCCTCTGCTCCTTATGGGGTTGAAGGTAGACTCATGTTACCTGCTACCTAAGTTTTCTGTGGCTGTTACTATGGTGTGCGGAGATGGTCCTGTACCAGGCACCGTGTACAGACTTTCTGTTCTGAGCCGGCCCAAGTCGCACTAGCAGGAGCAAAGCTAGACACCACGCTGTGCAACGGACTCTTCCAACCACCCTGCATTCTAGGCACTGGGAAGTTACTATGCAGCTTGGACTATTTCTGGTGGTGGTTTTTCTAAGCTTGATGGATCTAGCAGGCAGCAGCAAGGTGGTGAAGGGCAAGAGGCAAAGACGAAGTATGTATGAAATGCTTTTCTCCCCCGACTGCCTCTCGCAGTGCTGAATGTAAACTTCTGTACATAACATGCCCCCGTGGTTCGCAGGCACCCAACGGGCAGGGCTGGGGAGGAACAGTTGTCTCAGGGGAAGTAGCACAGAAGAGGGTGGCAGCATGAGATCGTTACCACTCCCAAAGCATAACAAATCCCACAAGGATTCTGGCCTGCAGGATCAATCCCTTTTCCTTGCTCTCAGGAACAGAATATTTCTAAGGATCTCCAGTTTGCTTCTGCTGCACACAACAGTTCCCTAGTCAGGGGTGCCATTTCAGATTTTGGTAGGGGAGGGCAACCTGTGCATGCCATGATGGAGGGGAAGAGAGTGATAACATGGGGGAATGGACTAAGGACAGGGGCTTCAGCAGTGTTACTGAGCCAAGCAACAAATGGGGGTGAGGAGCAATCCCATCCACTCATCTCTCCCCCAACACACATCACCAGGGGCTTCTACGGCACTGGAAAACTCTACTTTTTTGGCAGATGACTTAGGAGTTAGCTGATATGAGCACTGTATCTAATTCCTATACAAAAGAAATAAAAATAAATACAAATTAGACCCACTCAGCTCTACTCTGACATCTTGTGGTAAATCACTTAAGGGACACTGGCTAGCCTTAAAATGTTTGGCTGTGTCTAGATTGGCATGATTTTCCAGAAATGCTTTTAACGGAAAAGTTTTCCGTTAAAAGCATTTTCGGAAAAGAGCATCTAGATTGGCACGGACACTTTTCCGCAAAAGCACTTTTTGCGGAAAAGCGTCCGTGCCAATCTAGACGCGCTTTTCCGCAAAAAAGCCCCGATCGCCATTTTCGCGATCGGGGCTTTTTTGCGGAAAACAAATCTGAGCTGTCTACATTGGCCCTTTTGTGCAAAAGGGACTTTTGCCTGAACGGGAGCAGAATAGTATTTCCGCAAGAAGCACTGATTTCAGGCAGTAGGAAGTCAGTGCTTTTGCGGAAATTCAAGCGGCCAGTATAGACAGCTGGCAAGTTTTTCTGGAAAAGAGGCTGATTTTCCAGAAAAACTGGCCAGTCTAGACATGTATATTCTTACTTGTTACTAACTCTGTGGAGACCTTCAAACCCTGTCAGGATTCCTGGGTGCTCTCACAGCTCTGGAAGGGGTGGAGGGTCTAGTGGGTTACAGCAGTGGGCAGATACATTTCAGCTTTATATAAGAACATCAGAAAGGCCATACGGTGTCAGACCAATGCTCTTTCTAGCCCAGTATCCTGTCTGCCAACAGTGGCCAACGCCAGGTGCTTCAGAAGGAATAAACAGAAGAGGTAATCATCATGATCCGTCCCCTGTCATGCATTCCCAGCTTCTGGCAAACAGAAGCTAGGAACATCATCCCTGCCCATCCTGGCTAGAAGCCACTGTGGACCTAGCCTCCCTGAACTTATTTTGTTCTTATTGTTATAGTTTGGACCTTTCCACCATCTCCTGGCAAAGAGTTCCACAAGTTGACTGTGCAAAAGTTATTCTGTTTGTTTTAAATCTGCTGCCTATGAATTGAATTGGATCAGCTTCATGTGTTATATTAGTGAAGGAATGAATAACATTTCCTTATTCTATGTTTCCACACCATTCCTTATTTTCTACACCTCTAAAGTATCTCCCCACCCTTTAGTCATTTCTTTTCCAAGCTGAAAAGTCCCAGTCTTGTTAATCTCTCCATGTGGAAGCTGTTCCTTACCCCTAATCATTTCTGTTGCCCTTTCTGTACCTTTTCCAAATACATCTCTTTTTAGATGAAGTGACAGATCCGCATACAGTATTCAAGATGCGGGCATACCATGACTTTATATAGAGGCAGTATGGTATTTCCTATCTTATCTGTTCCTTTCCTAATGACTTCCAACATTGTTAGCATTTTTAGTTTTTAAAATGGCCACTGCACACTGAACAGATGTTTTCAGGGAACTATCTACAATGATTCCAAGATCTTTTTCTTGATGGCAACAGCTATTTTAGACCCACCATTTGTGTAACTACCGTTAGGATTATATTTTTCCATGTGCATTACTTTGCACTTATCAACTCTGAATTCTGTCTGCCCTTGTGTTGCCACGTGCCTGGTTTTGTGAGATCCCTTTGTAGCTCTTTGCAGTCAACTTTGGACTCGTTACTATTTACTCCTTTTTCAAGAACATTTATAAGTTTAACAGCTGTGGTCCAAATGCAGATCCCAGCAACACACTCATTCCAATTCTTCCCCCCCCCTCCCATCTTTTAAGTCAGGAGTGGGGAACCTCCGGCCCAGGGGCCGGATGCTGCCCACGGCTTGCCTGGATCTGGTCCCTGAGGCTCAGCACTAGGGCTCCAGCCCCCCTGCCACCCACCCGCAGGGCTGGGGCATCACAAAATCTACCAGCTTGAACCCCACAGGCTCTGATGTGCAAGGGGAATATGGGGAGTGTCTTTCTCCTTCTCAGCCAGGGGCTGCTCACATTGCTTCTCATTAATGTGCAGCCCCCAACTGGTTTTTTTATGGATCAGTGGCCCCTGACCCAAAAAAGGTTCCCCACCTCTGTTTCAAGTGGAGTACCCAGCAATGCTTTAATGATGATCTAACAATCTTTCAACAACTTGACTGCCCAGCCTGTTGTTATTCTGAATCCCTTGCCTCCCTGGCTACGTCTACATTGGCAAGATTTTGCGCAAATACTTTTAACAAGAGTTTTTGCGTTAAAGTATTCACGCAAGAGAGCATCTACACTGGCACGTGCCTTTGCACAAGAGATGTGCTTTTGCACAAAAGCATCCATGCCAGTGTAGACGCTGTCTTGCGCAAGAAAGCTCCGATGGCCATTTTAGCCATCGTGCTTTCTTGCGCAAGAAATTAATGTTGCCTGTCTACACTGGCCTCTTGCGCAGAAACACTTGCACAAGAGGGCTTATTCCTGAGCGGCAGCATCATAGTTCTTGTGCAAGAAGCACTGATTTCTTACGTTAGAATGTCAGTGTTGTTGCGCAAGAACTCACGGCCAGTGTAGACAGGTGGCAAGTTTTTGCACAAAAGCAACTAACTGCTTTTGCACAAAATCTTGCCAATGTAGACACAGCCCCTCTGTTTGTAACAAACTCCCTGCCCCAAAGTCAAAGGTGCAAACAGCTCAAACTCTGCTGCAGTTAAGAGCTGCCTCTGGAGTCAGGGCACAGGCTTTGAGAAGATCTCAAGTATGAAATCCAGGTATTCAAACTTTAGGAGCAGCAACTGCCTCCCTAGCCCCCCCATAAACAGCACCCTTGTCCCCAGTCCCTTACTGAGAACAGAACAGGAGCTGGTTCCTCCAGCCTGTCCCTGCCAGGGACAGCACAGTCTTGTGCCCCCCTCCCCTTCCAAGTTGCCCCCTAGCTCAAGGGAGGCCTATTGGGCTCCACTCTTCCTCCACCACAGAAGTGGTGCAGTGGTAACAACCTGCAGGCCAGTTCCAGATTTCTACTAAGAAACCTGCACTCGGGGGTCAGGGAGAGGCTGTGGCAGCTATAGCCATGTGCCAAAGAGGTCAGCAGCACAACACAGGCACTTGGCTTTATATAGGGAGAGAAGTCACAACAGAAGCTGCAGGTGTACCAGGAAAATTCACTGTGCCCAGGACTGGTGAGTTCAGCACAGAAACTGAAAAAGGGAGGTGCCCCTCTACTCTTTGCACTAGGAATTACGAGAAGCTCAAGCCCTGAGCCCCTTTCTAACAAAGCACACACACTCTGAGCTAGTGACTAAACTTTGCAGATGCACTGGTAACTCAAAGCAACAACCACCTGCATTTCAACCTAAAGTGCTTGCCTCAGACTAGCAGAGCCCAGGGATGCCGGCCACTACTAACCCTCTGCTCCAGGTCCTTCCTGTAAATCCATTCCCCTCCCCCTTCCTCCTCTCAAGACCAACAAGTTACACCACGTCCTCTTTATAGCCCAGTGAAAATCAATTGAGCCCACCTGCCAGCATGACTCAGCAGTAATTACCCTGCCTTTCAAGGGGGTGTTAAAAGCTGGGCCTCCTTGTGCTGGGTGGGGGGTGGCTGTCTTGCCTATAGGTTTGGAGGTCTGCTATGTGTGCAGCCTTCATGGAAATAACAAAGAGGTTCACTCCAAGCCCAGGTAGTTATTTTAGAGCAAGTCAGTGTGGAGCATGCAAAGGGGCTGCTGTTTGATGTAGCTGGTCTTGGTTCTAGCTTTGCAGCCTGCTCTCTTCCCAAAGTGGCTCCAGTTTAATGAACTGGGCATTTTAAACTGAGGTTTTGACATGGGTGCCTCTTTCTGTATGAGCGCTCTTAGATGACTTCAGCAGCACCAGGGAATAGGCAGGTGCAAGTTAACTCTGTCTCCAGTTTTGAATGGAAAGAAGAGCTTCTATGCAGGGGTATGCACAGAGTTAACCATGCTGGCTTTTCAACTGATTTAAGTTAAACTGGCACAATTAGCTTGTGTCGGTGAACCCTGGGTTGCTTTCAGCATTGCTTGCTATGAGGGAAAAGTGCTTGCGTGGTTAATGTTACAAATTACAAATGGGTCTCAATTATATACTTCAGGTAGGAATAAGAGATCCTCTGGAAAAGGGCTTTATTCTGGAGGATTGTGCCAGTCTGGATGCTCTTTTCCGGCTTTTCCCCAAGCTGGAAAAAAAGTGGTGGCCATGTTTATTTAAATCCTGTGGGGGATATTTAAATATCCCCCGTGGATTTCCCTATTCCAAAGTTAGAAATTAGCATGCCTCTTCCAGAGAAGGGGCCAGTGTAGATGTAGCTCCTGAGTATTTCACAATCTTTGTCATCATCCTGGTCAGGTGGTCAGTAGTACTTTCTGACTGCTGGACTCTTCTCATTCAAGCATGGAATTTCTAGAGAGATTCTATGTACTCTTTTATTCTTTTTTTTAAATTATATTTGATTATATATTTTCCTTCACATATAATCGGAGTCTCCTTCCAGCACTTGTATCCTTTGTATTCAGGACTTACCATATCCCAATGATTAACATTGTTCCACCAAGTTCTGTGATGTCTATGATATCAATATCCTCATTTAATACCAAACACTCAAATACACCCATCCTAGTACTTAGACTTCCTGCATTTATGTCCAAGCACTTATAAAAGTGTCAAAATTTAGTTGTCTGCCTTCATGGGACATAACTGAATATGATTCTGTTTCTTTGACTGTTTCTCTTCAGTTCCTACCTGTAATTTATCAACTTCCATATTCTCTTTGCTATAATATAGAGCATCCCTATTAATAAACTCTTCCCTAGAGTAGTGGTTCTCAAACTTTTTGGCCTGTGGCCCACTCTGCTAAATACAGACCTTTCTGCGGACCACCAGCCAACCACCCATGATGACAAAATGGGTGCAGGAGAGGTCTGGGAATGGGGGGTGGGTCTTGCCAGGGAGGATGCAGGAGCAGGATGGGGGTGTGAAGTCTGGGCAGGAGGGAGGGTGCAGGAGCAGAGTGGGGTTGCAGGATCTCGGCAGGAGGGGCATGCTTGAAAAGGATGGGGATGCAGGGTCTGGGCATGAGGGGATGAGGAGTGCTTTCCTGGCTCTATGCCTCCTGCCGCTGCCAGGCACTGCCCCTCACTGCTCCCATTGGCCATGATTCCAGCCAATGGGAGCTGCAGGGAAAACTGCCAGGCAAGCAGTTTTCTGCACTGCTGTTTCCCAAGCCAGGGGGAGAGGGCGTGGCAGCACACAGAGCCAGATCCAGCACGAGAGGCTCCTCCCCCACAGCAAGAACCGGTGCTGGCACTCCAGCCGTGGACCACCCTTTAAGAACCACTGCCCTATAGGATGTGTTGGGACCCTGTGCTCCTCTGCACCACTCCTTTTCTGACATAAGTAGCCTTTGCTCTCCAGGTAGAATAACTATCTTCCTGTTACAGACAGCCTGGGACTCAATGGCTTATGAGAGCAACGCCAGCCCGGGACATTGCCTCTGGAGCTCGGTGCCTCTCTTGCATGAGCGAGGGCTGGCTGAATGAAAGCTGTAATCTCTCAGGAAGGGCTCAGCGGGGTCGCCGCACTGCCAGCGGAGCTGGGAATTAGTTCCCCTTTTCAGCTGTTAATCCGGGCATATCAGCTGAGAAACAGACAGGATGAGCTTCCTGAAACACCCCCTCTTGGGCAGTGCAGAGGGTGTTGTGGCCAGAGAATGGATGCTTGTGTTCAGCCTCTGGGTTTCTGTTTCGGAAACAGCCTCCCATGCCAGCATGCAGGGATTTCACCTGCTTCCTCAGTCTTGTCACATGCTCTCACCTGCCTCCTTGGATCTTCCTGGGAGGAACCTGGTGCAGCACTAGCATTGCTCAACAGGACATGAAGGACAAGCCCAGGACTGCAGCAAACAAGAGATCTTGCTCTCAGTGGAGCGTCCCAATTCCGAGCCTAACCCAGCATAGACTGAGGGGATGTGTTATCCCGACTCTCTACCTCCTCCTTCCAGAATCTCACCTGTGTCTTTAAGGAACAGCTCTTAAGGCAGGAATATAACTGGTTACCTGATAGCCTCAGACTTGGTTACATGCAGGGTCCTACAACCTGATACCCGACACAGAGACCTTTATGTATTGCATGGAATAAGCCAGGTACTGAAAGTGACTGGCCAAGAGTTAGGAGAAGTCACAGGTACAAACCACCCCTCTCCTGCACCCCACTTGAATCCAGGCTGGGTTGGGCACTAAACTCAAAGCCTTGTCAGGGTGACAATATACACCAGAGATGTGAAGTTGATTTTGTCCTGGTGATCCACTGGCGTTTAACTGATAGTGCTTGGTTATTCACTCATGCAGGATGCACACCCACTTGTGCCGCGGCCATGCTAGAGCCTGGGATGGGGCCGTTTCCACCCTGACACCATACCATTTTCGCAGTGAAATTCTGCAATTGAGACCGGGGTGGGACCTTGCAAAATTTGAGCCTCGGATGGGAGAGTCAGGGAAGGTAGCTCCAGGAGTAGGGATGTGACCAGGTCACCCATTCCAGTCCAGACCTAGGTCAGCAGTCGCCACCATCTGCAATGAGGTGAACTCATTCCGCACGGGCACAGATACCATGCTGACAAGGCACAGTGCCAGGCTCAGCGCAGACCCCAAGGGCCGGATGGACCTGCTGGGGAGTAGGAGGCAAGTCACTACTCAAGTCACTGCTTCTTCCCCACCGTTGCCTGTCTAGTCTCTAGGCCGGTCTCTGACCATCCGGGAGCAGGTCCCTGAACTTGCTGGAGTTTTTAGGTGCTATAATAATAAGTAGCAATAATGGACAAAGATATGGGATCCCCTTAGCCCCAGAGGTGATCCCTGGGGGTGAGGGCGGAGAGTGGAAGTGGACTGGTGAGGGCTGTGGGAGAAGCATGCAGTGGTGCTGCCTGTGAAGATACAGAAGAGATATTGAATTCTAGCACAATGCACCCCAAACCCTGATTCAAACAGCTCCATTAGCTACGTGGAACGGTGAGATGTCCCGGGCTGTAGCTCCGTTGCACTGAAGCTCCCCGTCTGTGGAGCATAGGGCTGGTTGACATAACCCATCATGTGGTTTCCATTCAGGGAGCAGAGCAGGGTGTTAATAGGGAGCAAACAAGACTGGGGGGATTAAAACCGTGGCCTCCAGCTGCTTCCCAGCGGGCTGTGAAACGAGCCCTGCGTTCGGAGTCTGTGGCGAGAGGAGCGGGTGTGTGCCTGAGGCTGGGGCTGCAGGCTCTGTGGCCCCTCTCCAGAGGACCAAGGCAAAGGGTGGGTTCATTGCTAAGAGTGAAAATGAAGGTGGTTTTCTCCCCGAGAGGGCAGTGCAGCTCCACTGCTCTGCGGAGTGGCAGGGAAACAAGATTCAAAGGCAGGTGTATCCCAGCTTTAAGGGAACCCCTATCCATCCCCACAGCCAGCCCCATACAGAGGAGCAGGCCTGCTCGAAACACAGGGAAACAGTTTCACAAAACAGTTCAAAATGTTTCCTTGTCCTGTCTGAGTAGGCACAAAGCCAGAGTGAAATCAGTGCATCCTCCTCCCCCACACCGAAGGCTAGAACAGGGCTGGGCAAAATATGGCCCGCGGGCTGGATCCAGTCCACCAAGCTACCAGATCCGGCCTGCAGGAGCCTCAGCTCACAACCCAAACTCCCTCCCAGATCCTGCACCCCAATCCTGTACCTCAAGCTTCCTTCTGTAGCCAACCTCCATCTCAAACCTGGCACCTCCTCCATTAATATCGTGGACATTCTTGGAGTTGCCCTCCATCAAAAATTATTGCCCACCCCGGGCTAGATTCTGCCTCCAGGCCCTCCCCAATGGCTCCCTCCCATGCTACTCAGGGGAGCCTTTAGATGAATCCATGGAGGAACTTGGCCCTAATGGGGAGGAGGGTCAAGTCCCAGAGTTAGCAAGAATTCAGTCCTGACCGGTCATTAGAATTTTTCTGTTGAATCAGGACTCTGCTCCAATTGTTGTTTCATTTTCCGTGCTTCGAACAGCCTGCGTAGCCCAACCAGAGCAGATGCCAGCAGCAGCTGTGCGGTTCTACCAAGGCAGAGCACAAGGGCTACTGAAGGGATCTGTGGGGTTTGCAGATTGCTCTGGGAGCAAGCGTGAGGTTTTTCTTTTCCTTTGTGAATCCATGTCCTTGCTCCTCAGTTACTAGCCTGGAATTTAAAGAGTCTGTTGTTCCAGTGCTTGCTTTTGAGGCATAATAAATGCAGTATTTAAAATAAAAAAAGATGTAGACTTTCTCTAAACACAGGCAATCTTACATAATTAACTAATAAAAATAACCTGCATTCTAGCCTGCAAAAAATATTATTTTCAAGACAAAGCAGAGTTTGTACGATAATTAGAAGCAGAAGATGGGCAGACATGAAAGTGGACAAGTTTCTTGGCCTGAGGTCAGGGCCTGAGAACTGGTCTCAGTTTGGGAGGCAGTAGAATCTCCCTGATGTAACTGACATAGAAAGGAGGTTTGGGACCTGAATCTGCGCCAAGCAGAGTGGAGACGTATTTGGCAGATTTTCCTTTTTCTGGGCTCATCTGGGTTTCCCATTTCGGAGTCTGCAGACATGTGACCCCGGCTTATTTGGACCCTGCTCACTAAGGGGGCTGGTCCTCGGCTGACCTGGCTACCTGCCCGAGAGGTATATGAATGTAGGCGGATGACGGTTTGTGACTGGGCTGAGCAAGTTGCCCCAGAAGACAAGCCAGGCATGTGACTCTCCCCACTTCAGCCCTTTTCAGGGGCATGTCTGGGGACCCACAGAGGAGCAGTAGCCAGAGTCAGCCCAAGTGTTACTTCCAGCGGGAGATGGAGTTGCTGGGTGGGGCTGATGGAAGCTGAGGTGGGTGTTATTCAGGGTTTATTACAGGTTTTGGACTCTGGCCCGAATGGCTGTTGTTTAATGATACCGATCTCCATGCTCAGAGCAATCACACCAACCAGCCCAGGTGTGCGACACCCCCACTCCCTCCCCACCCAGCTCGATGTGGGTGCGTGATTCCATCCAACTGTGCATCAGTGCAGTCCAAGAGGGCGTGCAAGATACCATCTCTTCCACGTGGGGAGTGATGGCACCAGTCCCAGATATTGCTGCTGTTGCATGAAATGAGGTTGAGAAGAGTGGCAGGTTCACGTTCAAATCACTTTTTCCCAGGGCATCGCTTCTTGCCTGCTCAGCCTGGGGACAGGGAAGCAGAGAGCCTGTCTCTCTATCTAATCCAGTCATTTATCGGGCACTCAGTGACATGGTGTGGGGGTGCCTGTTCTGCAGCCTCATGAAACTAGCTCTGGTGGGAGCAGGGCATACAGCCTTCCTGGGCTGGAAGGATAGGAGAGGAATAATGGGCAAGAACAGGGTTTCAAGTCTCTTTCCCTTGTGCTACAAGTTGAAGACAGAGGAGTGTTGCACCCATCACCTTTCTCAGGGCCAAACATAGTTTTCTCACAGAAGCTCATCAGAAGGCCCGAGCTGACTATGGCAGAGGGGATCCTGAGATCACGAAGCTGGCTAAATCTGCCTGCCCTGGACATCTGCTCGTGTCCCATTGAAGAAGATGCAGACCAGACTTGGAAGGGGCCTCGGCAACAGATGTGCATTGGCCGCAAAGAATAACAGCGCTTGTAATGGTCACAGGAACAATCAATTATTTATCCGGGTTTGACTCATTCTCTCTGGGCAACGTTTAAGTTGTGCCATGAGCTCACTCATCGCATCAAATGTTAATGGCAGGTCTCCGGAGAGAGGGCTGTGTTTCCATGATGCTGCTGATTGGCCAGCAAGGGTCAGTTTTAACCTAAGAGCCAGGGCAAGGGAGCATTTCCCCATGGCAATAAACCATCTCGAAGCAGCAGGAACATTTGTGCTTCTCCCCTGGGAGGATGTGTGAGCGGTTAGGACCAAAGGCATAGGGCTGCTTGCTGGCAAGAAACACTCAGCTCTCTTCACGGGGGCTTTTGGAAGCGGAGATTTCATATGCTCTTCAGGAGCCAGATTGAACTGGGTCACATTGTTGGCAGGGAGGATGTCTCATGATGCTGAGAACGTCCTAACACAAAACCCAGGCAGAGTCATTCCCGGTTAAAATGGGGCAAATTTCAAAGGAGACGCTACAACAGGGAGAGTGGAGTTTCCTCTAACATTTTCCATCCACATACAGAATTAATTTTGTCATGTGCACCAAAGCATGTGTAGAAGTGCACCACCCGTAGAAAGACATGCTGCTGGCTGTGGGCACTCTTCTAATCAGCTGGGAGGCCTCTAAATCATTCCTGGGTGGCCGCCCAAGTGCTCAGCTTACAGGGAATGCTGCCAAGAGGGAACATCAGGTTAGATGGGACAATAAGACTCAGCCTGATTCCCTCATCTCATGGGGCTTCTTTTGTTTCCCATCCTCTTTATTCAATGGAAGTTTATCATTGAATCCTGACCAAATCGATGATGGGCTTGCATTTTTCAGGCTGCATTCTCAATGTTTTGAAGTTACATTTGGCCAGAGGGCAGCAGCTCTGGTAAAGTTTGGCTGGGGGAGCGAAGGGGGGGGGCTCTGATTTGTTTGACAGGCTGCTACAAAGCAGGATTTCACCAAAGATAAGATACTTTGGGTTAGCTCAGGAACAGGGAAGCTAAGGGATTTCCCATTATCTCTCCTTTCTGATAACTCTTGTGTAGGGCAAATCCGTGCCTGTTGACACCCACTGGAACAGCCTCCCCTCATCTTACTTCATCATAATTCTGCCCCATTTCCCCTGTTGTCCACATGCTGGTTTGGCCAAGGCTCCATCCATACTGCAATGTCACTCCCAGTAACTCTGCCAGGTGCTTCACCACCTGGCAGATCTAAAGCTGGAGCCAGGGAACACTCCTGCCTGAAATGCTCCTGGCCTGCTGACCCACGAAGAAGTGAGAGGGAAACAGGAGACTGGGACAAAGGGGGCAGCCTGGAAATGGGGGCTGGGAGGTCAGGGTTTGAGCAACCAGTTTCTCCCAGGCTGGAGCCGTTTGGTCTGTAATGCCTGGTAATTTTTCTCGCAAAGAATTCCACAGTGCGTGTCCGCTGATTTTGACACTTTTATCGTCGGACCCTGGGCCAGACCCACCCTTCAGGAATCCCATGCCTGCTGGGCTGCCCTGAAAGGCAAAGTCTCCTACTTCTCTTTAGAAGGGGCAGCTTCCTGCATGCGCTACCCCTTGCCAACCTGGAGAGAAGAGCGGGTTGATCTGGGTGGGGGCTTCGGTCTTCTTGCTGATCCAGCCCAGGGAGAAACAGTGCGTGGCAGACTCATGGCCACAAGGGCTGAGCCCACTAACCACATAAACAGGCTTTATGACCCTGACTAGCAGATGGAAGCCAGCGCGGGAGCAAGCTGTGTAACCAGTGACTCTTGTTGCCACCAGTCCCCCTGGACCGTCGTGCTCTGCGACATGCATGTTAATCCGCGGGTGTCTCTCTTCCCTTTCCAGTCAGTTCCGAGGTGAGTCAGGGCTGTGCGAAGGGCTGCGACCTGTGCTCCGAGTTCAACGGGTGCCTGAAATGTTCCCCCAAACTCTTCATCCTGCTGGAGAGGAATGACATCCGACAGATCGGGATCTGCCTTCCCTCCTGTCCACTGGGCTACTTCGGCGTTCGCAATCCAGACATGAACAAGTGCATCAGTAAGTGCCAAGGCCTGGGGGAGAGAAAGCTACAAAATCATATTCTGCTCTATGGGCCCTCTCATCCAAGGCCTGCAGTGAGTTAACCCTTGCCTGCCCCTGGGAGGTGGAGACTTGGTAATATCCCCATTATATGGATCAGTAGACTAAGGCACAGAGAGGGAAAGTGACTTGCCCAGAGAATACCCACATAAAGGGATCCCTCTCTGATTGGCTTCTTGTAGCCCTGGATAAGGCATGAGAACAGAAAAGAGATTTATCTCATGTTGGACCTGAGATGGGAATGTAATTCTCTCCCCTGCAGAGGTGGCTGCGTTTCCACCCACAAATGCAATGTCCCACAGGGGATCATTTCAAACAGATTAGAAAGCAGCAGCATGCCTGGGGAGCCTTACGGTCTCCTAGTGCCCCCGGATGGCTCTTGACAAGCTGGGGTCAGTAGAAGCAGTGAAATGAGTTGACCTAGAGCTGGAAACAGCACACACAGACTATTAGGCCTCTGTTAGTTTGGACATCTGCCTCTCCTCTCAGCTTTTGACTTGCAGTTTGGCTTCTTTGACTCTGATCAGGGTCTTATTATGAACAGCCAGGTGCAGCAATTAGGTGGGAGGTGCAGAAATGTGGCATGGAGCTATTGCAAGAGGGTATAAATTGGTACAACTCTGCAAAAGTCAGTGGCACTACATCCAGTTACACCAACAGAACGTCTGTGTCCCACGTGTGTTGGGAACAAAATGCGCTTAAACCCACTGAGTGCCTCAGCTGGCAGTAGACAAAATATCCTCAGGGACCCATCAGCCAGATTCGGTTTGCTAGCATGGAATGTTATAAGATGGTCATGGGGCAGGCGGGGGTGGAGGGAGAGGGCGTGAACTGTCAAACAAAGAATTAGAGACCATCTCTAATTTGGGCCCTTCTGGTTTTGCTGTGTGAATGGTCTGGCTTTCTCACCGGGTCCAAGTGATGGTTATGTACTGATGTCATAGCTGTCCTCGCAAGGTAATCCAGGGGTAGCTGCAGGGGTAGCTGCAGGTGTGGGTACCTACCTGGAATCTGGCTCTTACTCCCAGGGTCTTGTGTGGTACCTGGGGAGCTGGTGCGTCTTCCTTTGTCTACCCATCTATAATCAGTTAGGGTATGTCTACACTAGCCACCCTAGTTCGAACTAGGCTGGCTAATGTAGTCATTCAAACTTGCAAATGAAGCCCAGGATTTAAATTTCCCGGGCTTTATTTGCATGTTCCCGGGCACTGCCATTTTTAAATGCCCCGTAGTTCGAACTGCCTGCCTGCGGCTACACGCGGCACGGGCTACGTAGTTCGAATTAAAGCTCCTAATTCGAACTACCGTTACTCCTTATTGCAGGAGGAGTCAGGTGGAACACCAGCGAGTAAGCTGGACTTGTGAACAATCCTGGGGTCATTTTATTAGCAGCTTCACAGACCCTGGTGCCCACAGCAAGCTTTTGTGGCCCTCACTGCAGCTCCATCAGGTGTGACTGAAACCAGACTGAGCTCCTTGCGTTCTTCCATTTCGGCTGATTGTCCATGAGGCTGAGCCCCTGGGCCCAAGCCTCTTGCATTCATACTGCGGAGATACAAGCCGGCATAGGCTGCTGATGATGCTGCTGGTTACAGGATTACCTCCCAGAATGGCTCTGTCTTGCAAGAAGGGGCAAGGGCAGAAGGAAACAAGTTTCCTTCTTGGTAGCACACCCAGATGAATTCTGATGAGTACTCAGAGGCATACACTGGCTGTTTGCAGATTTCGTGGGATCAGGGGGCCTCTCTAGTGGAGTGTCTAGGCCTCCCTTCTCCAATGGATGATGCCCAGTCTCTGCCGCGAGAAGTCACGACTGTAATTCGTACTGTTCAATTTCTGTGTATAAAGGCCACAGAAGCCTGCTGAGGGTTGCTTTTTTATCATATCCATGGACCTGCTGATCTGGCCTAGGGGCCAAATTCAAATCATGTGTCTGTGTAATGCCGGCAGACCCTGTTCATCTGCAGGTGAAATTGAACCTGAGACCTTGGGAGGTTAGTGCAGGGGCCTCTACAGCTTGAGCTAAAAGCCAGCTGTCCCTCAGCTAAGGCTGGAGAGCAAACTCATAACGCTCTCTGTAAGTGGTCTCAGTGCCACTCAACGGGACAATGCACCACCCCCCGCAGGTGTGTGGGTAACCTCCGCTTTTTCCTTTTTCCTCCCCAGAATGCAAAATTGAGAACTGTGAGGCCTGTTTCAGCCGAAACTTTTGCACAAAATGCAAGGAAGGGTTGTACTTGCACAAAGGGAGATGTTATTCCACCTGCCCAGAAGGCTACTCTGCTGCCAACGGCACTATGGAGTGCAGCAATCCTGGTAAGTGGCAATAGAGCTGTTCTAGCTGTTGCTTTGTCTGCCGGCTCGGCGTTGTGCTGCTTGTCTGTGCGATGGCATCCTCAGACTTGCCTACTTTCCCTGCTGCTCCTCCAATGCAGCGATATCCCGTTAACAGCAGAGATAGGCTGAGTGCCAGGGCGGGCTCTGCAGAAAATACATTCTAGCAGCCCAGAAGGTACATTCTCGCCCCTTCATCTATACAGCAGCTTCAGAAGACCTGGATGTACTCAAAGGGTTTGGCAACAGCCAAGAAATTACAGCTGACATTGTGGAAAAGCTTTCTCTTGCCTCGGAGAACATCACAGTAAATCTGGGGGGAGCTACAGTGTTTCCTCCCAGGAAAGAGAGTGTGTCTCGGTAACCTTTGCTGCCTGGAGACAGGTTTTCCCTGTAAGACATAACCTGGACTCCCCCTGTCCCAATACCTGCTGTGCTGAGCAACCCCAGGCAAACATTCGCCAGTTCGTTGGTTTGTCTGCAGCTGCATATTTGCCTCTGCAAAAAAACAACAACCCCAAACAACAACAACAATCCAGGGCTTAACTCTGCAGAAAACTCTCTGCCTTTGGCAATTTGATTGTTGGTTGTAAAATGGGTGATCACTGATCGGCTTTCCATTTGTGGTTGCTTTAAAGCGTAGTTGTGGTTTGGAAGATGCCAATAGACCCTGCGGGTGGAAAAGGCTAGCTGCAGGAGCATTCCGATGAGGAAAAGTACAGCCAGACACTCAACCCTCTGGAGGAGTGCAAAGCCTTCTGGCACAATCCAGCACACTGTCCCAGTTTATTGTTTGTTAGTTGCTTCTCAGAAAACACCTGCTTCTGAGACTCATGACCTAAATGATGGACTCCAAGATAAAATAGGCCTCAGGAAGGAGCAAAGGAAACTCCTGAATAAAGGCCCAGAGCTGGGGTGCAGTGAGTGACAAAGACCCCAAATGAGCACACACAAAAATTATCCAGGCAGGAAACTTAAACAGCAACTGGCTCCCCTCCCTTCACGCAAAAGGCTCTTCCTATGACCTCGCTCCCGCCAGAGGAATAAATAATGTTGGGCAGTGACAATGAGGGAGCATCACGTCTGAGTGGGGGGATGTGAAGGGAGCTTAAGTCTGAGAGCACAGCCACTGCTGCTCGGCTGCTGGATCCCTAGGTCTGGCTGCGGCAGCCACCAGAGCACCAGGGCTGGAGCATCCAGAGTCCCGCACCCAGGTGGCCAGTCTCTTACCAGTGCACTGCCCTGGGATGCACCGGCTTACTTTCATCTTTGGAAAAATTTAAAAAACAATGAATAGTCTAGCAGCACCTTAAAGACTAACAAAACATGGAGATGGTATCATGAGCTTTCATGGGTACAGATCCAAGAATAAATAAGGGAAGGCAGGGGGGAAAAAAGGGGGGGAGGAAAAAAAGAGAAAAAATAGTGAATTGGATTGTTCACTTTACAAGTGGCTGATAAGAACAATTTGCACCTCTATTCGTGCCTGTTGTTTGTTTGGTTGGTTAAGTCATTAGGATGTGGAAGGCAGTGTGTGAGCCAGCGGATATCTTTATTCATTCCTCTCTGATAAGAATCAAACTTGTAAATGAAGTTAAGTTCCAACCTTTCCTTGTGTATTTGGCTTGTGGAATTGGCCTGAAACAACACTGTGACTTTGAGATCCATTAATGAGTGCCTGGGCAGGTTACAGTGTTCTCCAACAGGTTTCTGTGTGTTGCCTTTTCCAATATCTGATTTATGTCCATTAATTCTTTCCCATAGAGACTGTCCAGTTTGTCCAATATATATAGCAGTGAGGCATTGCTGGCATTTGATGGCATAGATCACATTAGTGGATGTGAAGTTAAATGAGCCTCTGATATGGTGGCTGATGTAGTCGGGTGCAGTGATGAAATCACTTGTGTAGATGTGAGGACAGAGTTGGCACCGGGGCTGATCGCAGGGGTGGGTTCTTGGATGATTATGATGTTGGTGTGCTGCTTGGTTCCTGGAAAGAATTTGTTTGAGGTTAGGGGGTTGTCTGTAGGCAAGGACTGCCTTTTCCCCTAAGGCCTGTGAGAGTGGGGGGTCATTTTCCAGGATAGAATTGCACAGGGATTTCAACAACTTCCACCGCACTATCAATCTCAGCCTGGATCGGTCCACATGAGAGGTCTGCTTCCTTGACACTACAGTACAATTACATAACAAACACATTTCCACCACTTTATAATGGAAACTTACTGACCGCTACACTTACCTTCATGCCTCTAGCTTCCATCCCAGACATTTCTCAATCTATTGTTTACAGACAAGTCCTAAGATACAACTGGATTTGCTCCACCTACAGACAAACACCTACAGAACCTATATAAAACATTCTTAAAACTAAACTAACCACCCGGAAAAGTGAAAAAACAGATCGAGAGAGCCAGAAGAGCACACAGACATGAACTACTTCAAGACAGGCCAAGAAGAGAAAACAACAGAATTCCACTTGTCATCACCTATAGCCCACAACTTAAACCCTCCAGCACATTACCAACAATCTACAACCTATCCTGGAAAATGACCCCTCACTCTCACAGGCCTTGAGGGAAAGTCCAATCCTCTCTACAGACAGCCCCCTAATCTCAAACATTTCTTTGCAGAAACCAAGCAGCACACCAACATCATAATCATCTAAGAACTCTCCCCTACGATCAGCCCCGGTGCCAACTCTGTCCACACATCTACACAAGTGATTTCATCTCTGGACCCGACTACATAAGCGACCATATCAGAGGCTCATTTAACTTCACATTCACTAATGTGATTTATGCCATCAAATACCAGCAATGCCCGTCTGCCATGTATACTGGACAAACTGGACAGTCTCTACAGGAAATAATTAATGGACACAAATCAGATATCAGAACAGGCAACACACAGAAATCCATTGGAGAACATTTTAACCTACCTGGGCACTCATTAATGGATCTCAAAGTCACAGTGTTGTTTCAGGCCAATTCCACAAGCCAAATACACAGGGAAGGGTTGGAACTTAACTTCATTTACAAGTTTGATTCTTATCAGAGAGGAATGAATAAAGATACCCTTCCACATACTAATGACTTAACCAACCAACCAACCAATGGGCACATATAGAGGTGCAAATTGTTCTTATCAGCCACTTGTTACTAGAACAATCCAATTCACTATTTTTTCTCTTTTTTTTCTTTCCTCCCCTACTCCCCTCCTACCACCCCCGGCCTTCCCTTATTTATTCTTGGATCTAGACTTCTAATACTCCAGTCATCTGAAGAAGTGGGTTTTGCCCATGAAAGCTCATGATACCATCTACATGTTTTGTTAGTCTTTAAGGTGCTGCTAGACTATTCGTTGTTTTTTAAGTTTTTCCAGTTACAGACTAACTCTGCTACCCCTCTGAAGCTTTTTCATCTTTGGGTTAGGCAGACATCAAAAAGTCTAGACCCCCCTCCCCTCCCCTTTTTGGTCTCCACCTTCACAAGGGTGAGGAAACAGGTCGCAGTGACCCACGTCTGGGGTTGCGGAAAGGAAAAGCCCACATGAGCATGTATCCAAACCAAGAAGGGACTTTTGCTCAGAGAGGTAGATGTGACGCACTCTGAACAGACTGAGTACAGGCTCAGCATGTTCCATAGGAGGCTTCCCTTCCCTGGCTGGGCCTCCGGGACCCTGGTGGAGCAGAGAACTGTCATGGGGGATCGCTGTCCCCTAGGGAGTGATGCATTGAGCCTTTGGGCTGATGCCAGGTGCAGTCACAGCCTTCTCCCTAGGCTTGTTAAAGTTCCTGCCCTTGAACAGCACAGTCCTTTGTGGTGCAGCCCAGAGATGACATTTGGACCCCGAGCCGCTCGGAACGGGCCCAGAAAATTCCCCTCACAAGAGATTTTTCTGGTGTCATAGACTCTGCCCTAGCGCTCTGGCTGGGGTGGACAGCATGGGGACTATTGCATCTCGCCCCCACACATATGTGTGATCTCTCAAAGGGAGACAGACGTCGGGCTGGGATGGCAGGCAGGCGGTGGCACGAGGGAGGGAAGGACTCCAAGGATGTGTCAGGAGCCCTGGGGAAAGTGGAGTTCCCTCTTGACTCTCTTGTTGTCTGGCAGCACAATGTGAAATGAGCGAGTGGGGTCCCTGGGGCCCGTGCTCCAAGAAAAGGAAGCTGTGTGGTTTCAAGAAGGGCAATGAAGAGCGATCGCGGAAGGTACTGCTGGCTCCCTCTGGAGATGTGTCTGTGTGTCCTGCCACCACCGAGGTCCGGAAATGCACAGTGCAGAAGAACCAGTGCCCTGAAGGTGAGCTGATGCCAGGGCATTCACCCTCTCCCATTGGGGACCCATTCTGTTTGCTTGGGATGAAAATTTAGTTTAACTCTAGCTGAAACAAAAGACAGGACTATGTAGCACTTTAAAGACTAACAAGATGGTTTATTAGGTGATGAGCTTTCCTGGGCCAGACCCACTTCCTCAGATCAATATGTGGAAGAAAATTGGCACAACCATGTATACCAAAGTGATACAATCAAAAAAATGAACACATGTGAAATTGACAAATCATATGCGTTCTTTTTTTTTATTGTATCACTTTGGTATATATGGTTGTGCCAATTTTCTTCCACATATTGATCTGAGGAAGTGGGTCTGGCCCACGAAAGCTCATCACCTAATAAACCATCTTGTTAGTCTTTTAAGTGCTACATAGTCCTGTCTTTTGTTTCAGCAAGACCAGACTAACATGGCTGCATCTCTATCACTAGTTTAACTCTAGGATGTAACAAACAAGGCCCTGTCAGGAATCTGACAGGCGTAGTCAAGACCAAGGGTCAGAGCGGGGCAAACCTGGGGCTAGGAGTAGCAGAGAAGTTCGCAGTCAGGTTCCAGGCCAGGGTTGATACTGAGGGTCAGAACCTGGTTTCAGGCTTCAAGTGAGGATGAAAAGTCCAAATCAAGCCAAAGGCAAAACCAGGCATACAGGAGCAAGGGGCAAGGATTGTCATGGAAGCTACCAGAGATCAGTGTTCCCTCTATTGTTTTTCCATCCATGTGCAGAATAAATTTTGTTGTGTGCACAGAGGCAGATGTACACCAGCAGCATAAATACATGCTGCCAGCTGTGGGTGACTGTGGGTGCTCTGCTTGGCATTTGAATCTCTCCTGGGTGGCTGCCCAAGCCCACAGTTTACAGCTGTGGTGGGCAACCTTTGGCCCAATGGCCACATGCAGCCCATTGGATTTCTATGTATGGCCCACAGGATACTTTGTTTACCATTGCCCATGCACAGGCTTGCCACACAGGGTGTGTGGATTGCATTCACCACTGGGAGAGCCGTACACTCCCTCTGCAGCCAATCAAAGCACTGCTACAGGTCAATCGGCACTCCTTACAAATTCTCCGTACGCAAGAGCGGAGAGCAAAACTACCGTATTGAGAGAGCCCATGACAATCTTGCGGCCTGCCGAGATGATGGAGAGCCACTCATGCGGCCCACTCACTAGACTAGATTGCCCTTCACCGGCTTACAGGAAACACTGCCAGAGATCTATGGTGTAACCTGGACTTCCTGGAATGCTCATTGGGTTTATATAGAGCAGGGAATCAATCAGGAACCATGAGGTTGCCACCTGTCAGACCCCTTAAGGTGGGACTTCCCATGGTCTCTGTCCTCTCTGGGTCACGAGTAATGGAGTGCAGGCTGGTGCTGGTTGGAGATGCCTCACGGCCTGGCAGCTCTGAGTCTAGGGCTGAGACCCCCTGGGCCTTACAGCCCCCAAATAAGCCTTGCTCTGTGCTGCACCTCTGCAGGACAGACACATCTGAACTGCCTGATTCTCTTAGCCACAACACAAACTGGCATGTGAGCAGCTGCCCTGTGCTTCATGCCTTGCTCTTTACAGCGCGTTTCCAGCGTGACTTTCATAGGAATGCAGCCCTGCCAAAAGCATGTGGCGTGCACCATGACAGCTAGAAAGAACACTTGACTGTAAAATCAGAATGAGCCACTGAGTGGTTAGTTTCTAATAGGATCAAGCTTTAAAAGTCGTCCCTGGACACTGCTTGCTGTCGCTGCTGTATGTTGGTATTCGTTGTTTGTTAGCTTTGTCAGGGAAAAACGAGATCGTGACAAGGCAGATCGGCAGAGGGTGGGAGGGCGGAGCCAACATCCAATGTTGGGGTATTCGTTCACTCTAGCCCACCTTTGCAGACAGTTTGCTTGCAGTTCCCAGTGGATTCCCGTTCTCTGAACAGGAAGATGTTTCCTTCTTGTCACTGCAAACTACCGTTCACCTTCACTCTACTGGAAATGTGGAGGCCGGTGGCTTGCTCATTCCCCTTGTGGTTGCACTAGGATGCAGGTGTGGTGGCTGCTTTTGGGGTGCCCAGTTCTCAATTGCATCTAATAGTGCATGCAGAAGACAATAAGGAACAGTGGGGAAAAGGCAAATGTTGAGTGTAGTGGCTCTCAAATGCACAGACTGTATTTCCAGCCATGCTAAGGAGCCAGGCTGGAAGCCCCAGGAAACGCAGGTTCTGAGTGCCCTGCCAGTGATGGAAAATTACAATCTCAAATTCACATTTCAGTCATCTCACCCCTTCTGTGAACATCAATAATACCAAACTCCTAGAAGCGCACTTCAGCCACCCTGACTCCTCAGAGAGAGGAGAAACACAGGCCTGCAGTGGGCCGGGATGGTCACCCATGGAAGCTGTTTTAGAGCAGGTGTGAGAGGCCTGGAGCTGTACAGAGAAGAGTTTGCCAGCACGTCCTCTGCTTTATACCAGGAGGCTCCAGCATCCACAACTCTATGATCAGTTGTGGCACTACGTCATGGGGAGAAAGATGCTCTCAGCTGGGCCAGGCCCAGGCCATTCCATTGACAAGTATTAAACATCTTCCTACTGTACTTTGAGTCACGTTAGTGAGCCAGCGTGCCAACAGTCCCAGAGCAATGGCAGGGCTCACTAACCAGCCGTGCCAGCAGTCCCTGACCAATCATAGACTCAGAGGGCTGGAAGAGATCTCAGGAGGTCACTGAGTCCAGTCCCCTGGCAAAAGCAGGACCAACCCCAACTAAATCATTCCAGCCAGGGCTTTGTCAAGCCAGGATTTAAAACCAGATTCCACCCCCTCCCTAGGGAACCCATCCCAGTGCTTTACCACCCTCCTAGGGAAATAGTTTTTCCTAATATCCAACCTAAACTTCCCCCACCCACTAGCAGTGCTCACTAGACAGCTAGGCCAGCGTGCCGGCAGGCCCTGTGAAATGGCAGTGCTCACTAGCCAGCAGGCCAGCGGGCCAGTGGCCAGGAGGCAATGGCAGCACTCAGCTCTGAGATGAGTCAGCCTTCCATTCGATAGTCTCATTGTTGCTCCTTTGCTTGGTTTCAGGGAAAAGGAAGCGAAAGGAAGAGCAAGAAAAGCGAGATAACATGAATGGAAACAGAAACCAGAAAGACACCAAAGAGGCCAAATCTGGCACCAAGAAAAGGAAAAGCCAGCAGAGAGGGACTGTGGTCCCCATGACTCTTGCTAGCCCTGCCCAATAGCTGCCCCTTTGTAGTCACATGATGGCAAGAGTACATTGCTGCTATGTATATGAAAGCTTTATGGAACCAGAGCACTGCTACATAACAGACACATTCAGACAGACAGAACCAACCCCCACTGCCACACACAAAGACGGAGACCACACACAAATGCAACATAGGACCGTAAAGTGCAAACCTCTAAGAAGAGGAGTAAGAAAATATAAGAGATGAAGTTTAAATGCTAAGGAGTTTACTGTGGAAACTGGGGAGAAAGTATGAACCAGACTGGAAGGCAGTGGTGCCAATATTCCTGATATAATGACTCAAATAGAAGTCAGCCATGTAAACCCCAGCATAACACAGCTTCAGCCAGAGACTAGAACTGATTTGCTATTGTTCAGAATCACAGGATCTGGAATCGCGCAAAGATAGTGGCCTGTTTCTATTCCCCCTTCCTTTGTTCTAAGCTGTATGAGAATATATGTTAAACCTTTGTGAGAAGAGGTCAGAGATGTCTGCCCTGAAATGGCTTCAAAAATGTATTTCAAAATTAAAAAAAAAAGTCCAACATAATGACCTCCAAATTTCCAATTGTGTGCTTCATGGCTCAGCCCCCAAAGAGGCTGGTGTCCCAATGGGGGAGGGACTCGCTTGCAGAAGGAAAACTCATAAGAGCTTTCAGAAAATGTAGCCAGCTGCATCCTAGCCACAAATCAGTCATCATTCACTTTTACAATCCCTGTCCATGTCCATTAAGCCCCGTGGGGAGTTTCCCATCATGCAGCAAGTTGAGAAATAGAGGTGACAGCAAACCGCAAATTGGTTTGATGTTGTGATTCTGCCGATAGTCACAGTGCGAAGGATTGTGTGCTGAACTGAGGAAGGAAAAAGCCATGTAGTTAAGTCTCCGGAGTGGGAAAAATATGCAGAGCTTTTAAATCCATTCAAAAGCCATTAATCTGCATGTCGCTAGTTGGGCTGTCTTAGAATTAACACCAGCACTCTCTGGATCTCCCCACTTAGCAAAGATTTAATCCCCCGGGTGACATTACTCCTGTGCAGCACAAGGCCTGTGGCCTGCAGGCCTTCCAAGAGACTGAAGTAGCACACGTATTTTTGGCAGCCTTCAAAGTGTGCATCTCTTGCTGCACATATTTGCAGAGGTCACATAGAGCCACTTGATCTGACTGGCTGCATTTCCTCACATGCCCGTTGTGTTGGCTGGCTGGGAAGCATGCTTGTTGTATTTCAGCAAACAAAAGTCCATGCCGTTGCAATACTAGGAAAAGCTCCTGGAATTCTCTTTGGGGCCTGCCTGCTCTGGGGCAGAGTTGGCAGGGTTCAGAATGTGGGAGCTGCACAGCTGGTCCAGTGCCAGAGCTGTGCCAAGCTCTCCGGGCCTGCCGTGCTGACAGCAAGGCCTTTGGGCCCGTCATCCACTTTGTGCTTAAGTAAACAAGCAGCCATTATATCTTTTAGAGGGGATTCCATTTCAGCACATTGATAAATGAGCAGCATACCAGGCAGAGAGCAAGAGGGAGGTTCTCAAAACTCATCTTTTCAACTGTTTATAGATCCTGTTTAGATAAATTCTGGAGGAGACCTCCCCAGTTGAAAGACGGGGTCTCACTTTATTTTCTATTGTCAGCAAGCTGTGAGCTAAGTCATCTGTTTGTATTGAGGCTTTGTACCTAACATGAACCTTTTCCCCTCCAGTTGTTCAGCTGCAATATCCAGTAACCTTTTCAGGAGTCTCACTTGGCTACTTTCTAAAACTGTGCAAATCCATGGATAGCTGCTTTATATCCGAGGCTATCCGCATCCCTGGACGTAAATGTGGATATCTGCAGCTCATTTTGTGGCTGCAGATACAAATTTTGTATCTATAATCCTGCAATGTATCTGCTTTATATGTGCAGGTCTCTGTATCCACAAACGTAAATGCCGATATTAGCAGCTCATTTTTGAAGAAATGGAAGCAGCTGCAGAGACAAATTGTGTATCTGGAGCCCTGCAAATTTGCAGATAGCTGTTTTATATCTGGGGGTATCTATATCCATGGATGTGGATAGGGATATCCGCGGCTCATTTTTACGGATATGGATACAGATATAAATTTCATATCTGTGCAGGGTGTTATTAATTTCCATCACCATTCCTGGGGCCTGAAAAGAAGAGAGAGAGGGCATTAGTGGGGTTTTATATTCCTGACTGGTACCATAAAGGATTCCCTAAATAATATCCGATATTAGCATCCATATTTAAAAATTAAACAGCACATCAAGGTAAATCAGCCAAGCACAAGTGGAGCTGCAGCATTTTTTATTTGTTGTTGTCATGTTTGTCGGTTACTTGTTATTTCAGAGAACTGTGCAGGGACTTAGGCAACACTTCAGTTCCACCTCAGCCCCATTTTGATGTCTTAAATGGGACTTAGGTGAATAGTCCTTGTGCTAATCATCTGCCAGGGAGGATTTTCACTTCAAATTTGCTAACTTGAAGTGGGTCCCCCTGTCATTACCAAGGGCTTTTGACACAATTTTCCAATCCTCTCCACTGGGTTGTTTTGGAAATTAAAGCAGCAATACCTTCAAAATAGATGTTTGACACTCAGAACTTTCTACTCCAATGTCATCCAGCTCTTTCTGCTTCATAGCTAGTGCAGGGAGGGTTCACATATCAGAGTCAGGTGTGTCTAAGCAGCTTCAACACTAAAGTTTTGTTTGGATCCACTTAAAGCTAGTCCAGACTTTTCAATTGCCTTTTTTTTCTCCGAAAACTTTGCAAAAGTATTTCATTTTGTGAAATTGTCTGGGTTTTTGTTTCTTCTTTCTCCTTATTTCCCTTTTTCAACAGCAAAATGAGAGAACCAATGGAAAAACACAAAACAAAAGCTTTGGATTTTGTAATTTTTCAATGAAAATGTGATTATTTAAAATCCATTCTTTTAGAAAATTTTGACTGGAGATTTTTTCAAAATTTTTAAAAACATGTTCATGACTTTTTTCTGATTTGTGGGTGTTTATTTCCACCTCCAGCTGATTGTGTTTGGGGATTTAAAAGCACATTGCTTTTAACCAACATGTTTCCAAGAAGAGGAGTAATGATTGAGCGGTGAGACTGGTCCCAATTTTGGAATTTATTAGAAGGGCTTCATTCTTCTCAGTTCAGTTGCATGTTGCACGCTTTCTTTCCTTTTACAACAAAACATCTAGGCCGTGTCCAGACTCAGGGGTTTTTTCGGGAAAAGTAGCCTTTTCCCGAAAAAACTTCCCCTGCGTCCAGACTCAAGCCGCGTTCTTTCGAAATTATTTCGAAAGAATGCGGCTTTTCTTTCGATGGCGGTAAACCTCGTTTCACGAGGAAGAACGCCTTCTTTCGAAAGTTCCTCTTTCGAAAGAAGGCGTTCTACAATGTAAAGAGGCCGTCTTCGAAAGAGAGCATCCAGACTCGCTGGGTGCTCTCTTTCGAAAAAGCGGATTTCCTCTATCGAAAGATCCGCCTGCTGTCTAGACGCGATCTTTCGAAAGAGCCTCTTTCGAAAGAAGCCTGCAGTCTAGACATAGCCCTACTGTGGTGTTCTCTATCTGCCATCCCCTAAAAACATGTTTTTAGCAAGTTTGGGTGCTGAGAATTTTTGTTCACTGTATTGTTCACAAAAATCAGTGTCTTAAACTAGTGGTTCAAAAATATATACAGAATGAAGAACAATGTCTCTTATATGCAGCAGTTTTTTCTCCACGATTCCAGATAGATTCAGGAATGGCTAGCTGGAGGAGTGTTTTGTGCAATTCAGATAGATTAGATTAGATTAGATTAGATTAGATTAGATAGAATCATGGACATTCTTGGACGCTCCCGTGGACAGAGATATGTTTGTTTATATTAGTGAAACAAAAACATTTTAAATCACATTTCAATTCAGTGGACAGATTACTTTTCAAAATCTGCATACAGCTTCCAGATTTTTCCGCTTTGCATTTGGGTAATTTTTCCCAGTTCTGCTACAACTGAAACAAAGGAAAAGGAACAGAATATCATCACTCTACAACCCTCAGTTTTGAAATTGTTTAATTTTTATCTCATTTGCTGAGATTTAGGTGCCGAAACAGACTTATCTCACTGAACACAGACTGGCTGTAAGTATTATGCTTTCACCCTTTGTGTTTAATGTAATTCTACATTTTCACCTGCCACAGCTAGGTTTAAAATGTGCATATACCAATTCTTCAAATAATAATTTACTAGCCTTTTACTCCCATAGAAATGGAGAGAATGTATACATGTTTTAGTGCATGTTTACATTAAAATGATGTTTCACTCTGAAGTCCTGGCTTTGATTAAAGGAAGGCTATTCGCATGGTGCACTGGGTGCTCTTGGATGCTGTTATCTGGGTTATATTTTCAAAGGAGATCTGAAGGAAGATTGGGTATATATTGACAGATTCTATTAAATCAATGGACCCCACAGAATGGGGCAGTAAACTGAACACTTTATTTCTTAAAAAATCTCCATTTAAATGACAAAAATCCCAACTTTATACAACCAGTCACACCAAATAAATCATTCTGATGGTATTTATATACAGGATAATATAGTGTGCCCAGTTAAATACTGCACTACCACCTTGCCAAGACCCCAGTCATATCTGAAGAGCAGCAGAGCTCTGTTGAGAACAAATAGTGGAGTGTGGGGATTGTAGGTAGATTATATAGAATTATTTACAACTAGTGCAAAGCAGATTGGCTAGATTCTTGGGTGTCATCCATCACACATGAAAAAATTGTATGCAAAATCATGGGATGTGGACTGCTAGAAGGTAAAATGCAGCATGTGATATGCATAGCTTTCTGGAGAATAAATCACATTTTATGCCTAATAAATTTAGGTCACAGAAGCTTGCTGTCTTACTTTATTTTTCAGAAGGAATATTTATGTGTAAACACTTTATATTCCAAATTCCTAACCATAGCCGGCCCACAACATTTTGGCACCTGAGGCGGGGAGCCCCCATGCCCCTTCACTTGGGCCAAAACTTTGAAAGGTCTCTTGTGCCCTCCTTCCTTCAGCACAGCTACTCCACCATCTCTGTGCATCTAGAGCAGAGAGAATAAATCTGCACCAGCAGCAGACACAATTTTCTACACCCTGGGTCCTAGTGGTGCCCCCTCCTCCCTGTCTGGCACCTGAGGCGGCCGCTTCAATTTGCCTCAGGATAGGTCTGGCCCTGTTCCTAATGAATACTTTATACATAAGACAGACATCACGGGCCTGATTCACAATGCTGCTGTAACTCCACAGTCTTCAATGGAATGATACAGAGGTAGTCAGGCCTTATAAATCTAAGTGACCTGCAGGGGGTTGAGTCTGACATAAGCCCTGCTTTCATAGGATTCAATCCTGCAAGGTATTGAGCAGCCCCAGGTGCCATTAAAGTCAGTCTGCTCATGCTCTTCATTCTCCCTATCTTCTTACCATCATCTCCTTTTTTCCCTCTTCTTCCTCCTGCTCTCTTTTCTTTGCTGTTTTCAGTTGCAGCTGAGGGAAGGGAAAATCAAAGGCAGTGAGATCTAGGGTCTTTCTTATTTCTCACTTAAGAAGTCACCAAACCTCCCTGTTGATCAGAACTAAGTTTAAAATAATTTCCCCTTGGTTTCTGAAACAAAAACTTGCTCCAATACATTCCAAGAACCTGTTGGAAATTCTGTTATTTGCCATATTACTTTTCCAACAGATGCCTGGGTAGTTAAAAGTCCCCCATACCTGCCAAGTCTTGTATTTTGAATACCCCCCTATCTAGATATCACTCATATTTGTTACCTCTATTAGCTTTATTCAGGGACTAGTCTGCCTCTCACCTCCTTCTGGACCTCAGAACAAGTGTTCATACTCTTAGGCTGTGTCTAGACTGGCATGATTTTCCGGAAATGCTTTTAACAGAAAAGTTTTCCGTTAAAAGCATTTGTGGAACAGAGAGTCTAGATTGGCATGGACGCTTTTCCGCAAAAGCACTTTTTGCAGAAAAGCGTCCGTGCAATCTAGACGTGCTTTTCCACAAAAAGGCGCCGATTGCCATTTTCGCGATCTGGGCTTTTTTGCGGAAAACAAATCTCAGCTGTCTACACTGGCCCTTTTGCGCAAAATCTTTGCGCAAAAGGGACTTTTGCCTGAACGGGAGCAGCATAGTATTTCCGCAAGAAGCACTGATTTCTTACAGTAGGAAGTCAGTGCTTTTGCAGAAATGCACTTACATGAGATCGTCAGTGCTATTCCGGAAATTCAAGCGGCCAGTGTAGACAGCTGGCAAGTTTTTCCGGAAAAGCGGCTGATTTTCCGGAAATACTGGCCAGTCTAGACAGTTAGGCTGTGTCTAGACTGGCAAGTTGAACTTTTCACTAGTTTGTCAAACTTGGGGTTACTCCCCCGACCTGCCAGTACTTTTCCTATGGGCTGTGACTAGACTGGCAAGGTTTTCCACAAAATCACCTGCTTTTGCGGAAAAACTTGCCAGCTGTCTACACTGGCCGCTTGAATTTCCGGAAAAGCACTGACGATCTCATGTAAGATTGTCAGTGCTTTCCCGGAAATACTATGCTGCTCCTGTTTGGGCAAAAGTCTTTTTCCGAAAGACTTTTGCCCAAAAGGGCCAGTGTAAACAGCACAGTAGTGTTTTCCGCAAAAAAGCCCCGATCGCAAAAATGGCGATCGGGGCTTTTTTGCGGAAAACCGCCTCTAGATTGGCCATGGACGCTTTTCCGCAAAAAGTGCTTTTGTGGAAAAGCATCCTGCCAATCTAGATGTGCTTTTCCGAAAATGCTTTTAATGGAAACTTTTCCATTAAAAGCATTTTCGGAAAATCATGCCAGTGTAGACATAGCCTTAATGTATAATATCAACACTTCTTCCCTTTTCATCCTGCTTTTCCTTCCTGAACAAGCAATTCTCATCTGCACCTGTATTCCAATCATACGACTTAACCCAACATATCTTTGTGGTGCCAATTCAATCATAATTTAGGTTATGTGCTAATACTTCCAGTTCTTCCTGTTTATTCCCCCTATTCCTTACATATGTAATTATGGGAATGAATCATTCTGCTAAAATCATATGGCCGTATTCATTGTGTGTGGTGGGGGTTAAAGCAATCAAACCATAACACAAAGAACTGAGCAAAATTCAAAATTACTAAACATCAGCAAAGGTCAGACCAATCTTGTCAATTAAATGAAAGGCTTTTGGCAGCTCTAACAGTCTGGCATGAAGGCTTGGCCTGCCTCTCCTGTTCTGGGAACGATGGTGGGCAACACACCACTCTAATTATTTGAAAAACAAGAGAGTGGGTTAGAAAAACAAAGTCAGTATGTATCAGTATTGAAATGAACAAGCTTGTGTTCTGCAGGGAAACAAGTATAAATGTCTGAATCACATATAATTAGATACATCAGCTCAGTAACCTTAGATGCTGGAATTCTTCCTGCCAGACTAAATTTGAGAATGAGTCTTTTCATAGCTGAAGAAATATGGCAGGCTACATACAGGTTGAACCTCTCTAGTCCAGCACTCTTGGTACCTTCTTGCCGAACCAGAGAATTTGCAAAACCACAGGAAGTCAATGTCATCTAGCAGCATCACCACCACTTCTACTGCTTACTGGGCTCTTAGAAAACATCGAGGGGTAAATTAGAGCTCAATAACAGCACAGATCACTGAGAGACAGGACTGGTGGCTGTAAACAAACTTTATGGGACTGTGGAAAAAACTTGGCCACACCCACGATAAGTAGACATCTGGCTCACTAAAATCATGCCAGATCACGGATGGTACCAGGCCAAAGAGTGCAAGTCTAGCAAGGTTCAATCTGTAGTCCCCTATGTGATATTTAGTCAATTTAGGGGAAATGCACAAGTACTCAGTTCAGAATGCTAAGGGTTCTGAAAAATCTTGGAATCCTTACAAATAACTTATGTCACTTTCTTTGAAAGAACAGAAAAAGGTAGTTTCAGAAATATATTTAATGTCATGAAAAACTAGAATAGATAAGATTAGATTGAATTAGATTATATTAGATACCAAAGTCAGTCTGACCTACTGCATAACATGGGCCAGAGAACTTCCCCAAACTTATTCCTAGACAAGTGTTGGATTTATGCACAAACTAAGTAAACTTCATTTTAGGGCCTCAGATTATGAAGGGCCTTTACATAAAAAAAAATTAGTTGAATCTTCACCAATGTACCAGTATATTATTATTATTTCTATTTTCATTGTTCTTTCTGTTAGAATAATACATAATTTTGGTAATGCTAGGAGGCCTTTAAACTTGCCCTATCTTAGTGCCTCAGCATGTCTCAATACGGCACAGTCCTAGGCCATATTCTATAGAAAAACATCCAATCTTAATCTAAAAATGTTCAGACATGAAGAATCTACCATAATCCTCGGTAAATTATTCCAATGTTTAATGACTCTCATCATCAAAACTTCACATCTAATTTCCAATCTGAATATGTCTGACTTCAACTTCCAGCCATTGGCCCATGCTAGATTGAAGTACCCATTGTTAAATACTCCTGTAAATACTTACTTAAGCCTTAAATTTCTCTTTGTTCAGATAAATAGATTGAGCTCCATGTGCATGTCTATACTTTCAAGAAGATCAATACTCCGGAAGTTGATCTTCTAGCATTAAATTTAGCGGTTCTAGTATAGACTCCTAAATCAGATGCTGAGGGCAGCCCCTGCCGGTGGCTGGTACTTCTCCTTCTGCAAGGAGTAAGGGAAGCTGATGGGACCGTTTGCTCCCATCGGCTTTCTGCTATGAGGACACCACCACGGCTCGGCTTAAGATAAGCTGACTCCAGCTACACATTTTGTATAGATGGAGTTGCGTACCTGAAGATGACCTGCCTGTTCTAATATACCAGGCCCCTGAGTCTATCATTAATAAGGCAGGTTTTCTTATCCTTTAATCATTCTCATGGCTCTTCTCTGAACCCTCTCCAGTTTATCAACTTTCTTCTTGAATTGTGTCTACCAGAACTAGACCCAGTGTTCTTGCGGTAGTTGCACCAATTCCAAATACAGAGATAAAATAACCTTTCTATTCATATCTGAGATTCCCTTGTTTATGCAGTCTAAGATTACATTAGTTGTTTTGGCTCGTGTTCATCTGGTTATCTACTGAGAGACTCCCAAATCTTTTTCAGTCATCCTGCAAGTATGGCCAACATTCTTTTTCCCAAAGGTATGCATTTATATTCAGCCTCATTAAAATGTGTGTTGTTTGCTTCCACCCAATTTACCAAGCAGTCCTGATCACTATCAATCAGTGACCTGGCCTTTTCATTATTTACCACCTGTCCCTCAAGTTTTATGTCATCTGCAAATTTTATGAATTATTACTTTATGATTTCTTCCAGGTCATTTGCTAAAAATATGAAATAGTGTAGGGCCAAGAACCAATCCCTACAGGGGATCCCATTGGAAATAGATTGGTAATTCTCCCTTACAGATACATTTTGAAAGCTATCAACGAGTTTTTAATCCAGGTGCGTGACATGTTAATTTTACATCATTCTAGTTTTTTAATAAAAAATGTTGTGCGGCACCATATCAAACAATTTACAGAAGTCTAAGTTTAAGACACCAACAATTTTGCCTTTTTCAGCCAAACTTGTAATCTCATCAAATAAAGATATTATATTGGCTTGACGGGATCTGTTTTCCAAAACCCATGCTGATTTGCATTAATGATATTAACTTCTTTTAATTCTTTAGTAATCAAGTCTCATATCAACCGCTCCATTATGTTGCCCAGTGGAGAGGCCTATAATTAGTAGAGGCCTATAATCAAGTGGAGAGGCCTAGAATTAACTGGTCATTCTGTTCACCCTTTTTAAAAATTGGCACAACACTAGCCTTCTTCCTCCCCAAAGCTCCATGATTTATCAAAAATCAATGTAACTGGTCCAATGCTCACTCCCTGGCCAGCTTTTTAAAAAATCTTGGATGCAAGTTAGCTGGATCTGCTGATTTAAAAATGTCTAAAGATGTTCAAAGATGTTGCATTTTGACAATGAAAGGAATGCACATTAATGTCAATAAACTCCCTGTATTTCACCCTTTGCTGCCCAGTGGAAGGATAAATGTGTGCAGTCCACTCAGAGCATATTTACACTGCAGGGCAAAAGTCCAATTAAGATACGTAATTTCAGATACCTCAATTGCGTAGCTGACCTCGAAATAGCTTAATTTGGCTTTTGGCGCTGTCTACACAGCAAGAAGTCAATGGAAGAACACTCTTCCTTTGACCTCCCTTAGTCCTCATGAAATGAGGGTTACAGTAGTCAGAGTAAGAAGTGCGCCATCTTGACATTATTTGGACATAACAGCTTGCTGTGTAGTCATACTCTTTAATATTTTGAAACAACATCAGTTATTCTGAAATAATTAGGGTTGCCAGGTGTCTGGTATTGGCCAGTTTGGGACATTCTTCCCCTGCCATGTTGGGTAGAGGCGGCGAGTGGGGGATTTAAAGATGCTGTGATTTTTATTTTATTTTTTTTTGGTGCAGGTTTTTTTTTTCAACAACTTTGGTCCCCGTCTTTTTTTTGCTCAAACAATTTTTTTCCCTGCCATGTTTGGTATTTTTTATGAAACTATCTCGCAATGCTAGAAATACAGGCAGTCCCCGGGTTACGTACAAGATAGGGACTATAGGTTTGTTCTTAAATTGAATTTGTATGTAAGTCGGAACTGGCGTCCAGATTCAGCTGCTGCCACTGAAACTGACCAGGGGCTGACTACAGGAAGCCGGAGGCAGAGTTGCTCTGCCCCCAGCTTCCTGGAATTAGCCTGATCAGTTTCAAGAGCTGCTGAATCTGGAGCCTGGGACAGAACAGCTGGGGCGCTGCCCAGTAGGTTCCCACAGGACCAACCTGGCAGCACCCCAGCTGCTCTACCCAAGGCATCCCGCAACAAAAGCCTGGTCTGCTGGGAGGGGCGCACTAGCTGTGCCCCCTCCCCCCCCAGCAGACCAGGGAGACCCGAGCAAAGCCGCACAGGCGGAGGGACCCCGCTCCCCGTGTGGCTTTGCTCCTGTCCTCCTGGTCTGCTGGGGGGGTCCAGCAAAGCTGCTGGAACCCCCCAGCAGACCAGGGACACCCGAGCAAAGCTGCCACCTGGGCGGCTTTGCTCGTTTGCCCGGGAGCAAAGCCGCCCAGGCAGAGGGACCCCCGCCGCCTGGGCGGCTTTGCTCCTGTCCCCCTGGTCTGGCTTTGCTCCTGTCCTCCTGGACCCCCCCAGCAGACCAGGGGGACAGGAGCAAAGCCGCCCAGGCGGCGGGGGTCCCGCTGCCTGGGCGGCTTTGCTCCCGGGCAAACGAGCAAAGCCGCCCAGGCGGCGGCTTTGCTCGGGTGTCCCTGGTCTGCTGGGGGGGGGGGGGTCCAGCGGCTTTGCTGGACCCCCCCAACAGACCAGGGAGACCGGGAAAAGCTTTTTTCGCCCCGGAGGACATGGGCGGCGACCCGCCGCCCGTGAGCTCCGGGGCGAGAAAAGCCCCATTCGTAAGTGCAGATCCGACATAAGTCGGATCCGCGTAAGTCGGGAACTGCCTGTAATACTGCTATTTAGATGTATCCTCAGAAGGTTTCTAATTTGAAGGACAGGATTTGAAGGACAGGACTTCCAGTTCTGAACCTAGGTAGATCAGCACTTTGGCCTCTGTGCCAACTCCTTTGAAAGGCAGAAATTTCCCCAGAAACCAATCCAAATGCCCTCAGGATTCATTGGGCATTTTATAACAGTTCTCCATAACACAAGCTACATTTATGAAACTGACTTTTTCTGCTCCTTCAAAGAAAGGAGCATTAATTTTCTGGAAGCATTCCAAGATTTTTAGTTAAGAAAAAAAGTGTTTTCCTAAGGAAAAGGGAGGGAAATGGGGGGAGGGGGAAAGGAGACAAGTATTACTCAACTATTTAGTCTAAGAGTTTGAAAATCAAAAGGATCATTTGACAGATTGATATCACCTCTAATAGAAAACACACCAGTCCTGGGAAAACTCTTCTGCATAAGCCTTAAGTCTGATAGCTTAAACAATTATCTACAATTTGGAATTAATTTTTATAATTCCCACATCAATGTGTGTTTTGTAAATGCTTAAGGCTCAGATAATTCCATGAAGAGAAAAACAGAAATTGTAGGCTTATCCAAAACAGACTGAAAAGTAGAGGCTGTTAACATCATCTTACAAATCACTTCTGAGCACTACAGAAATTAAATAAATACCCCAGACCACAGAGACTATACAATATCAAAAGCAGGTGACTGTGGTGCCCTCTCTTTAGGCCAGGAAGGACAACCCTGTTTAGACTATCTAGTAAACTGTGTACTGTATCAGCTGCTAGAAGTGGGCCTCATCCTCCTTGATTGGATCACCTCATCATCTCCAGCCTGATCCTGGCCTGCATATTTATTCCTGCCTCTGGAAATTTCCACTACATGCATCTGACGAAGTGGGTCTTTGCCCACGAAAGCTTATGCTCCAATACACTTCAGTTAGTCTATAAGGTGCCACAGGACTCCTCGTCGTTTGTGTACTGTATTGTCTCCAGCCCTGATGTGGGGAGGTCAGTCCCTGAATGTATGGGCGGCAGGTAACATTACCAAGGGAAGGCATTGCCTTCCCAGAGACACCCACCCCCGTGCTCCAGCTGGCCAGGAAGGCTGGGCCACAGTGCAGCTGCCTAGCTGCTCCTGGGACCAAAACTGGGGCTGGGCAGCTGCTCAGAGCTGGGGGGGAGGGGATGCACTAGCAGTGAGTGCTGGACCAGCCCCCATAACGGAGTGGATTGGGGGTGCAGGACAGGGCCAGTGACCTAGGGTTGCCAGGTGTCCGGTACTGCACTGGACAGTTTGGTATTTTTGCCTCCTGTCCAGTAAAAAATTCAAGAAATACTGGACACCTAAAATGTCTAGATTTTCTGATTTTTTCCTGGCCAGGAGGCGAAAATCCCAGGTGCTTACTGCTTTCCACAGGGGAGCTGTCCAGCCTGGCACAGGAAGGCAAAAAGCCTCAAAAGCAAAGCATTTCTTAAAGAGGCCACGCTGGGTTTTTTTTGGGGGGGGGGGGGGACGTTTGCTCAACAGCTCTCTGGGTCTTGGGGTCCTTTTTCTTTTTCTCAACAGAATTTTTTCCCATTTTTTTGGGGGGGGGGAGAGGAGGTTTCGGTATTTTTTGTTAAACCATCTGGCAACCCTACAGTGACAACAACAGGGGGCTGGGCTCTGGTGGGCACAAAAGGGACAGGTCTTGCCTCCCCAAACCAGGCCTTCACCTCCCCCTGACCATGCCTGAATGGTTCTCTGAGAGCAAATAGATTCCTGGGCTTTCCATCCCTTTTGCATGGAGAACTACAAACCTATGGATAATTCCATCTTGAAGTCGCTATTAAGGCCACATCTCCATAACCTTCAAAGAGCTGTTTTCCCTGAGCAAGGACTGAGGGTCCTGTTGAATGGTATTGGCCCCAAAATAGAGCAACCCTTTCCTGCAACAGAAATCATGTGTAGCCAAGTATTTTCACAAATAAATTCCATCATCTAGTGACACCATCTCCCCCTGAGGTGACTTCACATCTGGACTAGCACATGGCTCCTCCAAGGAAGAGAACGCAAAACCAGAGAAACAAATGAGGAGTCTATTCTCATTTTACATGACAAGAAAGAATGTGTTTCCATTTCAGTTGGCTTGGAAGATTGTTTTGTTCCTTTGTTTTGTCTGTTTAGAAAGCAGGTTATTCATAAAAATACTTGAAAGAAAATGCTGTGAGATTTATTTTGAGATCAGTAAATTAAAGATCAGCCATCTAGTAATCTAACTGGTTGTCTGATTCCATGAAGTATAATCAAAAGATTAATGGCTCTGATAGATATAAGTAAGAGTAAATGGCTCTGTTTTTTGGAACTAAAAGTAGACAGAACAATAGTATGCTAAACCCAGCAAGCTCAGGAAAATTTGAAAGAAACAATATACCACATCATATGGAAAAATTAAAAGATTTGGCTGGACTTTACATCAGCTCCATTCATAATGAAATTAGCCTCTGTTCTAAGATGGGATGATGAACTCACCCATTGATTTCTGCAATTGTTTTTGTTATTGGCCTTTACCAGTCTCCAGAGTTGGATACTCTTTTAAGACACTCTGTGTCTTCTTGTAATTCAATATTGTTATTATTATTAATAATAATAATAATAATAATAATTAATAATAAATGATTACCTTGAGCACCTAGGAGCCCTAGCCATAGACCAGAACTCAGCTGTGCCAGGTGCATTACAAACACAGAGCAAAGTCAACTTCGATCTCCTCAGGGGCGTAGCGAGGGGCGCAGGAGAACAGTTGCCTCTGGGCGCCATGCTAGGGGGGCACCAATTTAGTCTCCCTCTGCTCCCCCAGTCATCCCTGCTCCTCCTCCGCCTACTACTGCCAGCTGGAGCCTCCTCCCCACCTCTCCACTTCCAGCCCCACCCTCCTCTATCTCCGCCGGTGGGTTAGTGCGTGCGGGGGCCCGGCCCCAAACTGGAGGGGGCGGGGGAAGACGCCATACAACCTCCCCCCCCCCAGGGTCGGGTTCAGCCATGTGCCAGGTTCAGGGCCCCACTGTGCAGTGCGGGGGAGGGGAAAATTTTGCTTTTGCCCCCGGCTGCATAACACCCTGGCTACACCTCTGGGTCTCCTGCCCCAACGATACAATCTAGGTATAAGACAGATGGATATTGACAGTGAGAGGATCAAAAAATGGCACTATGGTTAAATAACAAGAAAAAGCATGCAGTTAGAGATGTTGAGAGCAAAGGCATATTTCGGCTTGATAGAAGCCTGCTGTGGATTTTTAGAGTCTGACTGGATGACTGGGGAACAAAATGGCAGATGAAACGCAGCATTGATAAATGCAAAATAATGCTCATTGGAAAATGTAATCCCAACCATATATCCAAAATGATGGGTTCTAAATTAGCTGTTAGTACTCAAGAGATCTTGGAATCATCATGGATAGTTCACTGAAAATGTCCACTTAATGTGCAGCAGTTGTCTAAAAACCTAACAGAATCTTAGACCCATTAGGAAAGGGCTAGATAATAAAACAGAAAATACCATGCAGCAACTATATAAATCCATTGTATGTCCACATCTTGAATATCGTGTGTAGTTCTGGCTGCCCCATCTCACTAAAGCTTTATTAGGATTGGAAAAAGTGCAGAAAAAGGCAATAAAAATAAGTAGGGATATGTAACAGTTTCCATATGAGAAGAGAGTACTGTAAAGAGAAGAGGCCAGGTCTACACTACCCGCTTATTCAGGGGCGTGAGAAATCCATGCTCTTAAGCAACGTATTTATACTGACCTTAATCCTTCATGTACACAGCACTAAGCTGATGTGAGAGTGTCTCCTGCCAACATGCCTACTGTCTCTTGTGGAGATGAAGTAACTAAGCCGATGGAAGAACTCTCCCTCCTTTTAGAGCTTCTTCATCAAAGAATGACAGCAGCACAACTTAAGGATGCCAACGCTGACTGAAGCTATCCCGGGATTTTTTTTAACCAACATGAGATAATGTCATTTTCTTAAACTAGCCTATTAAAATGACTTTTTCAAGAGTCGCCGGGAGATTGCTGCTGATTCCAGGTGACTCTCAGCCAATCCTGGAGGGTTGGCAACCCTAGTACAGTTGCATTGGTGGCGGGACTGTTCACCCTACAAAAGCCATGACTCAGGGAAGAATAGGATCAAGGTTGGTACAGCCAGGAATGGTGTGCGGAAAGTGAACAGGGAAGTGCTAGTTAGCACCTCCCATAGCACAAGAAATTAACAGGCAGCAGCTTTAAAACCACCATTAACAGGCCACCCAACCATCCGGTGATGTCATAGCATAACGATGTCATGACCCGGATTCAGCAGGCTTGTGATGACGTCACGGCACAGTGATTCTGGCATATGGTGATGTCATGACCCCAGGTTGCTAGTCACACAGTGAGGTCACGGGATGGCTCAACCTAGGCAGAGCACGGGGTGATGTCATGAGCCCGTGTGACCACGGCCCGTGGTGACGTCACGCTGCAGTATCCCGCCCCCCCGCGCTGTTCGGGGGCGCGGTTGCCAAGGTGACCGGGAGCCGAGGTTGGGCCTAAGAGCCGGCGGAAACACGTCCCGCTCGCCGCCGGAAGTGCTCGTGGGGCCGCTTCCGGCTTTGCCCGCGCGCGTGGGGCCGCCGGCGAGAGACGCGAGAGCGCCCGGCCCGAGACACCGCGCTCGTGCCCCTCCCTCGCCCCGGCCAGACACCGGCCTCAGGATGGTGAAGCCCCGCTACAAGGGCCGGAGCAGCATCAACCCGTCCCGCGCCAGCACCAACCCCGGTACCGCCCCCCCCGGCGGCGCCCCCGTCCCGTCTCCTCCCCCCCCCCCGGCGGCCCCCCCGCCCCCCCCCCCCCCCCGCCCCGTCCCCCCCTCCCCCCCCCCCCCCCCCCCCGGCGGCGCCCTCCGCCCCCGTCCCGTCCCCTCTCCCTCCCCCCCCCCCCCCGGCGGCGCCCTCCGCCCCCATCCCGTCCCCTCTTCCCCCCCCCCGGCGGCGCCCCCTCCCGCCCCCGTCCCGTCCCCTCCCGTCCCCCCCCCCCCCCCCCCCCCGGCGGCGCCCTCCGCCCCCGTCCCGTCCCCTCTCCCCCCCCCCCCGGCGGCGCCCTCCGCCCCCGTCCCGTCCCCTCCCCCCCCCCCGGTGGCTGCCCCCCTCCCCCGGCGCTGCCTCCTGTCGCGGTCTCCTCCCCTCCCCCCTGGCAGCGCCCTCCGCCCGTGTCCTGTCCTCTCCTCTCCCCCCCAGCTGTCGCCTCCACCCCTCCCCTTCTCCCCCCACACCACAACCCTCCCCCACAGTCCTCGCCCCTCCCTTCACGACAGCACTGCGACCCTCCCCCTTGCACGCCTCCCATAGTGCCACAACCCTCATCCGCCCCCCCCCCCCACTCTCCCATAGTGCTACCACCTTCTTTCCTCCCCCAGACCCTCACCCTGGCCCATTCCCCCCTAGTGAGACCTTTCACTCTCCACTGACTCTGCCCTGCTTCCCTAGATCGGGTGCTGGGCGCTGGGGGCCACAATGTGCGGGACAGGGCGACCATCCGGCGGCTGAACATGTACCGGCAGAAGGAGCGCAGGTGAGGCTGGCAGCTGTCCTGGTGGGCCAGCTGAGTATCTCCAGTGGGTGGAGCCAGGACAATGGGAATTCTAGCGTCCCCATCCTGCCTGTGCATTTGAACCCAGAATAAAAACTTTCGAGGTGGCAGCCTTGAGTCAAGACCCTCAGGTACACAGACAGACCTGTGCTCTGAAGAACCACCGCTTTCCTGCACCAGTGGAGCAGGAGTGACTCTCCAGCAGGTCTCTTAGGTGGTTCCCAACTCACCACCCTAACCTCATGGGGCTTGGCAGCACTTGTATATCTTGGCATGCCAATAAAGACTCATTGATAATTCTTATTCTTGTCTCCTGCCTGGGTAACCCAGACATCTCCTAATCTGATTATGAGCCATAGGCAGTTATTGTTTCCAGCTGTTCACTGGTATTGATAGACTTTATGTGGGAGGAAAGGTTCATTGCGGGAGCAAATGTTTGTGTGCGCTTGTTCCATTGACACTGGCACATGCTGCCAGACATAACGGCTCCCTCCAAATATGCCTTGTGCAGTAAAACTGGCTGCCCTAAAGCCAGAGGTCATATGTTTTCTCCATAAACTGAACAGATTTGGTCCTGCTCAGTACATGGATGGCAAACTGATATCCTGGTCTCACAGGGCCCTGTGGCATATTTGCAAGAATAACCCCGGCATCCTGGTGAAATTCCAGTCTGGGTGAGAACATGCTGGTTGACCTAAATTCTTCTGTTGTCTCAGTTATAAAGATTATTTTGCCATTCCAAACAGTACTGTTGCTGGCAAAAGTGCCCTTTTGTATACAGCATCTGTTTTCTTAGGGCCTTTCGTTCAGACAGACCATCACGTGGATATTGTATTGGAAGGCGTGAACTATGACCCTTGCTGTGTGGCTCTGCTGCTTATGTGTTTACACAAGCTCTCGTTTTTCATTCTTAGAAACAATCGTGGTAAAGTGATTAGGCCTCTGCAGTACCAGTCCACAGTGGCACCAGGCACGGTGGCAAGAGTGGAACCAAATATTAAATGGTTTGGTGAGTGTTTCTATCTCACAATTCAGCAAGGTTTAAATAATAGTAATTTAGGTATTCTAAGGATGATGTGGATAGTATGACCCTGTTACTTGGGGAACAAAATCCACTATCCAAAAGATTCTAATGTGGTGGTTGATTTTTGGGGGCCCAACATGAGATGCCTTAAAGAGGACTCGTTTTCAGAGCATGGGTTCCCAACTCTGACTCCTAAAAGAAGTCTAAAAACACTAGGTTTGCATGTGCTTTCTGCCCAATGTGGGAACATGTGAAGGTGCAAAGTTTATTTTTCCATACCAGGAAATACTCGTGTGATCAAGCAGTCATCCCTGCAGAAATTCCAAGAGGAAATGGAGACTGTTATGAAGGATCCATACAAAGTGGTCATGAAGCAAAGCAAGCTGCCGATGTCACTTCTCCATGATCGAATTACACCTCATGTGAGTATTGTGCATCTCCTCACACAAAAGACCTCTTAAGATGGTTCTGGGCAGGAGCCTTAATTCCTAGGTTTGTTTTCTGGAGTATTATCTATGAGTGGCCGTATTGCATTTGTTCAGTTGGTGCAGAGCTGTTTGGTGTCCTATGGTGGCAGACTTGTCTCCCCCAGTCTGTATCAAGGTCTCTTCTCTGGTGGAGGAAAGATGGATGCAGTTCTTTGGGTGCCTGCTGGTACCATTGTGTCAGCCTGAAGGAATCTCAGTGATCTGAGGTTTCCAAGCAGCTTACTCTCTCGGGCTGTCATAAGCTAAGCCAGGGATGGGAAACCTAAAACCTGGGGGCTGAATGCGGGGGCTCCCTCCTTCCCTCAGCATTGGGGAGCCCACGCTGGTGCTCCAGCCTTCCCACCATCCCCCCATGGGGGTGGAGCAGGCAAAAACTACTAGCCTGGGCCCCCCCAAGGCTCTGGTGTTCAAGGAGAATGTGGGAACTGTCTTTCTCCTTCTCAGTCAAGTGCCACATCAGTGAGGGTTTGGTTTTTTATTTTGTTGGTATGTTGTTGTTTTTTTTCACTTGTGTGCGGCTCCCGACTGATTTGTTTGTTTGTTTGTTTGGTTTTTTTTGTGGGTCAGCAGCCCAAAAAAGGTTCCCCACCCCTAAGCTAAGCAGTGTATCTTGCTATCAGTATTTGGGTGGGAAAGTACAGAGTGCTGCAGAAAGTGTTGATGTTGATTTCAGGTATGTCTGTACTTTGAGCTGAGGACGTGCCGCTCCCCAAGAATACTTGTTTCAGTGAGGCACCTCATTACCACCTGTTCTTAACGTGAGAGAGTCTTGTCTGCCTGCCGGGGTCAGCTCCCTGACTTCATCAGCCACAGCCTCTCAGTCTATTGCAAACCTGCAAAGAGATGTGCTCACATGTGTGCATAGATGTGCTCACGTTCTTGAGTCCTGTTGGTGTCCCTCTGGAGTTCCTAGCCCCTAATCTACTAACACTCGCAGAATTCCCAGATCCTCTGTTCCCAAAGGAACACTACTCTCTAGTTTACCAGTTACACTATAGCTCACAGCTCTGCTTAATACACTGCACTTGGCTTTTTGAACAGAGGAAAGCAAAATAAATGTATTTAACAGAATACAGATCTAGCATGTTCGAGGGTGTAAATTTTACTAACAAGATGCCCTCTTGTCTAATAAGGTATTGGTTACTCCAAGTCCTTATCACCACTTTTCTCAGAACTGGCTGTGCCATGCCACTTCTGATATTTACCAGCGAAATTGGTGGGGCACTTTTCACATGCCTTGGGGTATGTCTACAGTACCACCCTAGTTCAAACTAGGGTGGTTAATGTAGGCAACCGAAGTTGCAAATGAAGCCCGGGATACGAGGAGTAACGGTAGTTCGGATTAGAGAGCCTAATCCAAACTACCTACTCCGTTCCGCGTGTAGCCGCGGGCACGGAGTCCGAACTACCGGGGCTTTAAAAATGGCGGCGCCTGGTAAGATGCAAATGAATATTTAAATCCCGGGCTTCATTTGCAACTTCGGTTGCCTACATTAACCACCTTAGTTCGAACTAGGGTGGTACTGTAGACATACCCTCGCAGAGTAGTTACTAGTAGTGTTTCTGTTAGCAGAAACCAGACACACTAATCAAACAAGTTCAAATAACTTCCCTCCTAGCACAAAATAGACATTAAGGCACAGATATTGCCTCATATTCAGTCAGCAATAGAGAGTAAATCAATACCCCATATTCTGGATTTCAGGTTAAATGCAGCTCTGGGCTCCTGCTTATGAGCAGGCAAAGGTGGTTGTATTGCTGGGCTTCTTGGTTCGGTGATTGGTAAGAGTTTGGTTCCCTGTTCGACACGAGAAGGCCTGGGGCTAGGTTCTTGTTGGGCTGCTTCTTTGCCCTTGAATATTCTTGGTGGGTTGCAGTGCTGTGAACTCAGGCTGGTGCTAGCAGTACTTCGAGTGGGTTACTGCACTAGAATATTTCCTAGGGATTGGGAAGATTTGTACAATAAATATGAATGAAATGAAACAAGTGTATTAGCTGCTTGTAACCAATAAGAAGGTCTGTATTACCCATTGGGACTTATCTCTTTTGGAAGGAAATTTGCCTTAAAACAGTTAGTGTTAAAATGCCACAGGGTAGGATGGCTGTGGCAGCATGTTCCCATACTGTCTCTGGTTCTAGTGCTTGTGATGACAAAAGAGAATCTGAGGATGAGTTCTTGAGGGTGCTGGTCTCACCCTTCTTCCTCCTGTTGCATGTTAGAGCCTAACTCAAATTAGAGTCTTTTTATTCTGAGTCAAAAATTCTTGTGCATATAACTTTCTCTCAGGCACATCAAGTTTTAGTTAGGATTAAGTTTCTCTTATCCATTATTTTGGATTCTTGCTAGAGTTTTTCATATAAAGACTTTACATGTGCATCTAATAAAAATTTTTACCTAAATTAAGGGAAATGTTATCTGAAACTAAAATGCACATTGAAAATGAGTGATTCTTTTCAGCCATGAAGTAGATTCATTTCCAAGAAAATATTGGCATTTGTAGTTGGTCTAAAATAAAACTATGAATTTGAGCATGATTATTCTTGACAGAATCTGTGAATTTGGCGAGATTTGTGCACTTGTTAGAAAAACAAAGGACTGATCAAAGATAACAGTTTAATTTTCATCCTTGTAGTCTTAAACATATTTGACTAAGTTTATGATAAAAGAACTAAAACACAGTTCTTTGGCAAGTGTAACACAATTTGTTTGCTTTGCTTTTTATTAAAATATTTATTCTCGTATTTCTCAAAGGGAGTTAAGAAAAACTCAAGACTCACACGGAAAATGCATACAACTCTTGTTGTGACAGGCTCTTTGGAACGTAACTCAGCTGTAGTATGTTGTATGTTTTGAGCCATGGCAATGTTAAGGCATGTTTTTATTCCTTTTTGCCAACCTATCTTCCCTCAGAATTCCAAAGTCCACATTCTTGACACAGAAGCTTTTGAAACGACCTTTGGCCCCAAATCGCAAAGGAAAAGACCTAATCTTTCTGTAAATGATGTGCAGTCTCTGCTGGAGAATGCTGAGGCCTCTGTAGGGACCTACGACCAGGGCAAGGACCGAGACCTGGTGATGGAAGATACTGGAGTAAGGTAAAAAGGACAGAGCAACTTAGCTTTACCCTTGAAAGTGTCCACTGTGCTCCTAGTATTACACACTTTTTTGGAGGGGAGGGGCAGAAGCTACAGAATACAAGAGGCTGAGGAGAACTTAGACTATTTAAAGTGTCCATCATGGTCGATATTTGACTTGGATTTTTTCTCTTGTTGTCTCTTTGCTTGCATAGTTACCCTAGTGGTTGCTTTTGTGTGCATGTAACCATTCTACTTACAAGTATAATTTATGATGTAGCATCTTTGAATATCCACCAATGGTGTCGTGAGAGTAATAGGAGTCCAGTAAGTGCACAAATACAGGCACATAAAAAGGCATATCCGTTTGTAACCTCTTTAAAAGTATTCTTTCTGCATATTCCTAGGCTGATCAGGACAGTCTAAAACCCAAGTATTTTTCACTTTGGCCTCATCTCCTGCATGTGTAGATGATGTCAGAGAATGTATCATCCAGGTATTTCAGCTGCTGACGTATGTTTGATAATCCACTTCTTAGAGATGAAGCACGTGAGGAGATCTACAAGAAGGGACAGTCCAAAAGAATCTGGGGTGAGCTTTACAAAGTAAGTGTTGCCATGCAGAGGCTGAGACGGATGTTAAATTTGCTATCACCCAGCCCAGTGCAGCAGTACACATGCCTGCGCAAACTAGTAGCTCTACAGAACAGTGATTGGGATGGCTTTGTGAAGACCCTTTGTTGATGGAGCTGGATGGTAAAAACCAAGTATGGACTTCTTCATAGCATATGTACAACATGCCTCAGGTGGCATGTGGCCAGAATTAATCACCAAATTTGGTGTGCTGGGTGGATCATTAACTTCCCCAACCCAGGCACTGATGGGTAGGATGACATGAATGTTGCTGTACACCCCCTCCCACGTAGGGATGTTGACATGTAGTCAAATATATGATTAACCGATAAGCCTAGGCGTATCAGAGGCAGCAATGTGGAGAGTGGGGAAGCAGGAGCCAGTGCTGCCTCCCATCTCCTGTACTGCTGCCTCTTTCAGAGGCAGCAGCAGGGGGAACAGGGGCAGGGTAGGTGAGGCTGCCATGAAGCAGCCTCTGTCCAGCGGGCCTGAGCTTGCCGTAGAACAGAGGCTGCTCCACCTCCCAATGAACCTGGGCCTGCTGCAGATAGAGGCTGGTCCCTGGCAGCAGCCCCTGTCCATGGTGAGTCTGAGTTCCCCACAGACAGAGGCTGTTCCGTGGGAGGCAGAGCAGCCTCAGACGCAGGGAGCTTGGACCCCCCCCTGGACAGGGGCTGCTGCCACCCCTCGCTTCTGCCTCTGTATCAGAGGCAGCAGCAGCGCAGGGTGGCGGCGGCCTCTGTCTGCATGGAAGCTGTTTTTTCAAACTAGCTCTCCTTGCAGACCAGCTCCCACCTGGCACCCCATGCTGCTGCCTCTGATAGTCAAGTGACTGTGTGAATTCTATTCAATTACACAATACCTAACATCCCTACTTCCCTGGCATTCCCATGGTTGAAACTCACTGGAGCCATAACATAAGTGATCATTTCCCTTAGAAGGAAGGGTGGCAGATAAGTTGATTGTGTGCCTGCTCTCTCATCAGCCTGTTTCATTTGCAACATGACCCCTCTTAATCACGACATCTGGGACCGCTGTGCAACAGCAGCTAGAACCTGGGAAAAATGAGAGAGGATAGAGATCCCCACGGTCTTTATTTACTTGAATTCCTACCATAGAGAGACAGATCTCATAAGCACATAACCAAGTCAGGGGTAAGACGAAACCTTTCTTGAGTGTTCACCAAAGATAAACCATTCAGATGGTGTCAAGTTTGTTGAGGCTAAAACATCAAATTCCAGTGTTCTGGCAGAGTTTAGAAAGCTCTGCTCTTCAGCTCCCTCTGAATCCCACTAATCACACTGTAAGAGGAATGGGAAAGAGCCATGGCTACATCTATATCAGGACCAGATGTTTATCCTCTTAAAGTTATGTGTGGGACACTTCCAGTCCATTTAATTAGCCTCATTAAAACAGGTCCTAAAATTGACAGGTACTTCTGCTCTGTGCGTGTGTGTGTACATACATATATTTAAAAAAATCTTGATTTCTGTTATTTCTACTCCAATTCATCTGATGAAGTTCATAATTCTATATATTTTGGTTAGTCTCCAAGGGTATGTCTATACTACAGGGCAAAGTCGAGTTAAGATTTGCAACTTCAGCTACGTTAATTGCATTGCCGAAGTCAAAGTAACTTAACTCAGCGTTTGGCTCTGTCTACGCTGTAGGAAGTTGATGGAAGAACACTCTTCGTTAGACTTCCTTCACTCCTCGTCAAATAAGGGTTACCATAAGTCGGAATAAGAAGTCCTCCAGCTTGACATTATTTTGAAATAAAGGCTTGTAGTATAAATGCACACTGTTATTTTGGAATACTGTCCGTTGCTCCAAAACAATGCTGTTGTGTAGATGTACCCTTAGGTACCACAGGACTGCTCCTTGTTTTTAAGTTACAGACTAACACGGCTGCCCCTCTGAGATCTCCTAGTGACTGTTAAACTAATGTGACGTTGCTCATCTGCTTCTTGCTCTGAGGTTGTGAATGCAGCTTATAACTCATACAGCCTCCTCTCCTCAGAGAGATCTTGTAAAGGTGCTGAGACTGAAAAGGCAACCTGAACAGATTTCAATTAAATGGGTGCCAAAAATGCAAAAATAGGTGTGAGACAAGTTCACTTGGCCTGAATCAAGCCATAAAATTTCTGCTCCCTGCTGAAGGTAATTAGCTGACTTGACTGCAGGTTTCCACTTGTTTCTTGTGTGTTAATATTGATGCAAGAAATTTTATTCATTTATTTATTTATTGCATCATGTTCATCTATAAAATGGCAGCAGGGATTTTGAAATTTGCATTTGAACTGCATTTGTACTAGGGATGCGAGTGACTAGTTGACTATCCCATAAGTAAATGCTTATTCGATAGTCGACCCACCCCCTTTGCTGCCTTTATCAGACATGCTTCAAAGTGGCAGCGCTGTGAGGAGCCTGGGGCCAGACCCTGGGCTTCACACAGCATTGCTGCTTTGAAACACAACGTGCAGCACAGGGCCAGCTGCTTTGAAATGCCTCAGGGAGCATGGGGCCAGTGGGGGACTGCTTGACTTGCCCTGTACTCCCGCAACTCCTTCGCCTCGGGCTGTTGCTATCCTTGAAGACAGAGGCGCCCCCATCGACTGATTGAATAGTCGATGCAAATTGCATTGAATATTCGATTAGCCAATTAATCTAAATTTAACATCTCTAGTTTGTACTCCATTCAAGTTTTTACTAGTGCCTCTGCTGTTAAACGATTGCTCTTCAACTTGATTGATGAAAACAGTGCCAGAAAAAGGAACTTGATCGTATAGCCTATGTGCCACGCTTGAGTGTGAATTTTACAAAATCAAAGTGACTCTTCTAGTTTTATGCAGCATCATTTTGATTCTGTCTAATAAGGTAATTAATTAGAGCCTTTCCTTGAAGTGTTTGCAGCCAAACTGTCACAACATCATCCTTGTGCACAGGAAGCACATGGCAGTCTGTACATACAGAACAATTTCAATATCAGCCAAGGGTTCAGTGGGAAAAGTAAACACCTTGGATGTTAGTTTGACTAACCAAAGAGATCGTGTGAATTACACATGGAGCAAGGGAAATCATAAGGTTTTTAGCTTGGCCATTTCCCCCAAGTGCTGCATTAGCTTTCAGCCTGAAGGTCCAAACTTCTCTCTCTCTCTCCATGGATTTTCAGGTGATTGATTCGTCTGATGTTATTGTGCAAGTTCTTGATGCTAGAGATCCTGTAGGGACTCGTTCTCCACATGTCGAATCTTATCTCAAAAAGGAGAAACCATGGAAACATCTCATTTTTGTCTTGAACAAGTGTGACCTTGTCCCTACTTGGGCCACCGTAAGTACTGTCCTTCCTGCAGTGCCTTAGATTTTCTTTGGGGTTTTTTGTAGCCTATGCTCTCATTCATGTGCCGGTCCTTATGCTACTGTTGTCAAACCAGGTACGATGTAACTGGTCAGTGGGAGCTTCTCCTCTGGGACTTCCTGCCATGGAAGTAACAGTTACACTGCAAATACACCCAAGTTGTATTTAGCTGATCAAGTTACCAGCCACAAACTCCACTACCTCTAACTGGTTGTAACCGTTCTGTTTTTCCCCTCTCATGCTAAATGTTAGCCCTCTTAAGAGCTAGTTAATCAGCTAATTGGGTTTAGCTAGCAATGAAACATTTTTGGAGAATTGTCATGAATGTATAAAATGGAAGTTAAAGCATTTGCTGTAGGGTTTGAGAAAACAATTCAAAGATCTTTGAATTCCTAGAAGATTGTTTAAAACCCAGTTGTGTGATCAAGCTAAATCGCTGCACTTTACCACAAATAAGCTTGTTGTTTCTCTGGGTCTGTAGCACAAGCCTCCTCGCTCATCTGTGTGCTTTCTCTCTAGAAACGCTGGGTTGCAGTCCTCTCCCAGGATTACCCGACACTTGCTTTCCACGCTAGTCTCACAAATCCCTTTGGCAAAGGAGCCTTCATACAACTGTTACGGCAGTTTGGAAAGGTACGTAACAGGGTTTTGTATTTTTTTTTTTTTTTTTTTTTTCCCCTCTTGGCTTCAGGGTGGAAAACGTCTTTCTGTAGCAGCCTAGACACTGAGCTATCCATATCAGTAGGTGTCAAGAGCCCTCATTTGAGGAGTGATTGGAATGTGCGTGCTCTCTGTTAGGAATATTGAGAATTGTACAGCACAACCCAGGCAGGCTCAAAACCTTGTCTGACCCAGATACCTACTAGCCAGAGGGTGTTATCTCTAGGGCATTCAATAAACTCCCATTAATACTACTTAGCCAACATATTCATGTATTCCTATGTCTACACTGCCCCCGTTTTGCACAAAAAATAGGCAAATGAGGCAGAGTGTGGAATATCGCCGCACCTCATTTGCATAATTACTGAGGCTCCGTTTTGGCACAAAAACCCTTTCTTGCACAAGAGCCGTTCATCCACACTTTTTTTTTTTTCAGGAAGAACGGCTCTTGTGCAAAAATGGACCCTCATTAATTATGCAAATGATGCGTGGCAATATTCCATGCTTTACCTCATTTGCATATTTGCGCAAAACGGGCAGTGTAGACATAGCTGTTGAGGGGAAGAATATACTTGAGGCTCATTTATGCCTTGCAAATCAGTAACTTAAGACATCAGTGAGTAGCTTTTCAACAGCTGAAAATGCAAATGATTCATTTCTTACTCTTCAAGCAAGGGTTATGGACTGTTTCCTTGAAGTGAGTTCTTTGAAGGCCTGTTAGCTGTGATAAATTTCTCTTATTAGGGGGACCCTCTTCCTGGTCCTTGTGCTCAGGTCTGCTTTGGGACTGTATTTGCTTTCCATTTCTAAGAACAATTGTTGAGAATCCATGTTTTGGAATTTTAATAGCAACCAAGTTTTTCCTACACAAGGCGTTTGTAAATATGTGTACTTTCTTAACAGTTGCACATGGACAAGAAACAGATCAGTGTGGGCTTCATTGGCTACCCAAATGTTGGCAAGAGCTCAGTGATTAATACATTACGATCCAAGAAGGTCTGCAATGTGGCCCCCATTGCAGGTGAAACAAAGGTAGGACTTCCACATAGTGCGCAGCTTCCTGGGGATGAGCAATAGCAGGCCACGTGTCCTTAGCTGTGCATGTCTGTCCCTCAGGTGCATGAGCTGCACATACACAGCAGCTATGCCTGTTTTAAGGGAAGCTTCATACCTTGATAATGCAGAATTTGAGGCTGCTTGTGAAGGAGGGTAAAGCAGGAGAAGCTTTGATCTCTTTCAGGTCTGGCAGTACATCACTTTGATGCGGCGGATTTTCCTCATCGACTGCCCGGGTGTAGTTTACCCATCGGGAGACACAGAAACCGACATTGTGCTGAAGGGAGTGGTGAGTGTCTGCAGACAATGCTGGGAAGGCCTGTGTTATCCTGCTATTGATCCAGCTGAAAAGACGTGAATGCTGATTTCACTCACCCCAGGGGTAGCTTGCGATTTGTACACATAGCAGACTTCAGAAAGGGGATGAGGCAGGAACCATGCTGTTTGGTCCGACCGTAGGATGGCATAGAGTTCTAGGAGCTGAAGCAGTATGCACATGTGGTATCTTAGTTTATGTGCAGAGTAAAGAGCAGTTTTATGCATTTGAACCAGCGTGATACATCTGTGGCACGTGTTTGATCTTTCATTAGAATCTCTGCATTGCTTGGGACTTAGTAGAATTTCTGCAGTAATGGAGTGTAAAAAAGTGCCACTTTTCCTTTTAAAATCAAGCTCGAAGAGTTTCCACTGTAGATGGCAGGAGGAAGTTGGAGAGGAGCTACTGGGGCTGAAATTAGTTCACAATTGTGCTTGCCCAGAGCATCTGAGACTTTGAATTTGGTCTGACCTACAGGGATGCTCACAGGGGCTGGCCCTTTGTTTCTCCCTCGTTCTTAGGTTCAAGTTGAAAAAATAAGAAGCCCAGAAGACCATATTAGTGCAGTGCTTGAAAGAGCAAAGCCAGAGTACATCAGCAAGACATACAAAATTGATACCTGGAAAAATGCAGAGGATTTCCTTGAGAAACTAGCCTTCAGGACTGGAAAACTGTTAAAGGTGAGCCAGATTAAAACACTGAATCTTTACAGCTCTGTGTAACCATGTGTGAGTAGTGAGTGTTCATGTAAAATCCCATATTCTTCATTGGGAATTAAAGTAACTTGGTGATTTGGAGGTGATGTGGAAGAGGTTACCTTTTCCCATAGCGAGAGCAGACACAAATCATTTCTGTGCTGTTCCAGGGTGGAGAACCTGACATGCAGACCGTGAGCAAAATGGTCCTTAATGACTGGCAGAGAGGCCGTATACCATTCTTCGTTAAACCACCGAATGCAGAACCAGGTCCTCAGGTGAGAACACTTCTATTCCTGCAGACAAGGTAACCCATTTCCCTTTTGCATGCTGTTTCACACATACAGAATAAGAAGTGACTGTCTAGGAAGGAGTACTGATGAAAGGGATTTAGGGGTCATAGTGGACCAGAAGCTAAATATGAGACAAATGTGACACTGTTGCAAAAAAAGCAAACATGATTCTGGGATGCATTAACAGGAGTGTTGTGAACAAGACATGAGAAGTCTACTCTCACTGCTCTACTCTGCACTGATTAGGCCTCACTTGGAATATTGTGTCCAGTTCTGGGCACCACATTTCAAGAAAGATGTGGACAAACTGGAAAAGGTCCACAGAAGAGTAACAAAAATTATTAAAGGTCTAGAAAACATGATCTATGAGGGAAGACCGAAAGAATTGGGCTTGTTTAGTTTGGAAAAGAGAAGACTGAGAGGGGATATGATAGCAGTTTTCAAGTATCTAAAAGGGTATTACAAGGAGGAGGGAGAAAAATTGGCTTCTGAGGATAGGACAAGAAGCAATGGGCTTAAATTGCAGCAAGGAAGGTTTTGGTTGGACATTAGGAAAAACTTCCTAACTGTCAGAGTGGTTTAAACAAGGAATAAATTGCCTAGGGGGTTTGTGGAATCTCCATCACTTGAGGTATTTAAGAGCAAGGTACAGACATCTGTCAGGGATGATCTAGACATCTAATGCTTGGTCCTGCCGTAAGGGCAAGTGACTGGACTTGATGACCTTGAGGTCCCTTCCAGTTTTAGGATTCTATGATTCTATTCTTAGTAGCTTCACTAGCATAGCTAAGGATGGCTTTCCCTTAGTGTTTCAGGTAATGCTCCTTTGAATTCATAGACCTGAGAAAACGCATGTAGTAGGAATGTAGCAATGTCCTGACCCGTTTTTTGAGATGGTTTATATTGGTTAACATGCAGACATTTTGGTAACTTTCACAGCATTAACTGGTATTTAATATGGGTGGAAATAAATTCTCTTTTTCCAAAGAGATTATTGGAAATTTGTTTGTTTAAACTTGTGCATAGGATTAGAACTTTTGTAGTAATTAACCATTCAGGACAATTACCTCTTTGGCCATCACCTCTCTGACCTGGGGATCTGCATCTCTCCTTCCTCAGTAGGGTATTTCCAGGCTGTATTGTTCCCTTGCCTACATTGTCAATTCCCGGCCAAGTCACGCTGCCTAAGAAGGCCTGCTCTGCTTTTCTCTGCAGAGGCTATAAACAGCATAATTTATCACCGTTAAGTTACCACACAGTTCTTTCTAGATAAGCACACTATTTCTTAAGATAAAAGCACTAAAGAGAAAACACAAAAAATAATAAAATAACCTACACGCATGTGAAGAACCTTACCAGAGATCATGCGGGCTCTGGCAAGTAACTTGTCCTTCAACCCTCACCAAGGGGTTTGCTGTGGTCACAAGTTCTGAACAGGTATTAGCTTAGAACAGGCACCCCCGTGGGTCTGAGAGTCATTTCTTTATAAAGTAGCCCAGTGTCTGAGAGTCTGTAACGCCAAAATGCTGGCTGTTCCCTCTGGGTGGCCCATGCTGCATGGGGAGTGCGGGGCCGAAACGGCCACTTGCTCCCCCGCAGCGGCCTGGCTGAGCAGCGCAGAAGTCAGCCGAGTGCCACGGCGGGAGGCGCAGGGGGGGCGGGGCAGTGATGTGCAGCATGACAGCGGCTCCAGGCCCTGCCCCCTGGCTGTGAACGTCACTGCCCCGCCCCCCTTCACCTCCCGCTGTGATGCTCGGCTGACTTCTGCGCTGCTCAGCCAGGCTACCGCGTGGGAGCAACCATGTGGGCTCCGTGCCCCCCATGCAGCACAGGGAGTGCGGAGCCCAAACGGCCATTTGGGCTCCGCAGTCCCCCGAGTGAGAGGCAGGAGGGGGAGGAGAAGTGAAAGAGAGACAGAGAGAGAGGCAGGAGGCGGAGAATAGCTGAGAGAGAGGGGGAGGCAGGAGGCGGAGAATAGCTCTGAGAGATGGAGCGAGAGACTGGAGGCTCAGGAGAGAAGACGGATGTGGAGGAGAGACCTGAAAATCCTGTCTTATGACAGGCTAATTGGCTAGTTTCTTTATGAGAGTTGGAACATTGATCTGGGAATAGGTAATTGACAACGGGCTCCTCAGGATGAAGCTTCAAAAGGCTGAGTTCTTACCAATGAAATGTGCACAATCCACCTTGCCTTAGAGTTTTCCTCGGAAAACCATGTAATTTTGAAAGTTCACTGTATTTCAAATGGCCCTTTAAAGCCCTTATCTGAAGAATAGCCTATGAATTACTTATTCAGTAGTTCTTGGATTGCAGTGACTCTTGGATTGTTTCAAGTTTTTGCCAATCAGTAGCAACAGTAGATATTTTTACCACTAGCTGTTCTTTAGGGGGTTGCATATATAGTCAGTCACAGCATATAGACCTGAGACCCTTGATGGAGTTTCTGGAATTGTGCGCACTCTTTCAGGACTACTTGTTTTTTGAGGAATGTAGATTAATGTGAACTGCTATGATATGCAAAAGAGAGGGTACCGTCTATAGGACGTGGTAACTGAAGGCAAATTATCTGACTATACTAATTGTTTTTGAGTCAGTTTACTGCCCTAGCTTGTCCCTACCCAACAGCATGGCGGGAAGACAGGTCACATGAATGATCTGGTACAGAATGTTGGTGGTCAAAGTGCATTTGAATGTAATGAGGTCACGGCTGTTAAGATCTTGCCTGGAGGGTGAAATGCCTGGGGTGCAACTCACCTTCCTTTCTCTTGCTTATAGCCCTCATCTTTAGAAGTAGCTCCAGCGCCAAGGCAACCTGACAGTGATGAGCAGAGCTCGGAGCCTGTAGCTTTGAACATGGAAGCAGTAGAAGAGGAGAACAAAGCAGAGACAGAAATGAAGCAACTCATGTCTCGCGTCCGGCAGAACTTCGGGAAGATTAATGTGGCAACTGAGTTCTTGGAAGAAGACCTGGTTCCTGTAGATACCTCAGATATTGATAAAATGGACAGTGATCCTTCTGGGGGAGAGGAGGAGGAGGAGGAAGAGCAACAAAACTTAGAAGAGGACTCCAGTGCCCGTGGAGAAGGTGCCAGGGAGGGCGCCAAGGCAGTTATTAAAGTTTTGGATGAAAAAATTGCAAAATACAAAAAATTCCTGGACAAAGCCAAAGCCAAGAGATTCTCAGCAGTAAGGTAACGCATTCTGTTCAGTTTTGAGAAGAATTGTACCAGAGAAAACACCAGGCTGAATTCAGTCCTGTTACTGGGTTCACTCGGTCACATTTTATTCAGCTGCTTCTGTGTGTTTGGATTTCTGTTGTAGGGCAATCTATTCACCTTAATTGAATAATCTTTTCTCAGAACCAATCATTTACTTAGTTGAATTTCACAGGCAAAGGCTAATTTGCAGCAGCCTCCCCTATCTCCCCCACCTGCTTCTAATAGAGGCAGCAGGGGCTCTCCCCAGCACCATCTCCTGTTCTCTCTCCCCTCTCCCTCCCTCCCCCCGACCTGCACCCCCGCTGCCTCTTATACTCAGGCAGCAAGCAGGGGGAGTGAATAGTCGAGTGGTCAGCTATTCTCTAACATCCCTAGTTAACGCTGAAATCTTGTTTGATCTTTGATGTAGTAAGGACAGTGGTTGTAGCTTAATGTATCCCCTGGACCTGCATGCATCCCTGAGACATGGCTGGTAGATAATGCTGGCCCAGTTTTGGCATAACTAGGTCTGCAGGGATATCTGGAGGTCTCCCACCAACATTGTGCATGACAAAGGGGATGGGAGCAGGGTTGGCAATTGCCCAGAAAAACTGGTTTAGGACAGGGCTCTGGTTTCAACGCAGTTTAAACAAGGAAACTGGTAGGTGTTTAAAAAAAAAAAAGAGGGCTGGGGGTGGGTTTCAATATACTAATGACATTACTGAAAAACTACCCAGTTGCTAAATATTTTTTTGGAATGCATATGATATTGAAAACTGAAACAAACCCTGACATTTTCCTTGAGGAAAATACTGAATCAAATAGCACAGACATTTCTATGTTTAGTATGATCTACTATATATCTGAGAGAGTTTGTGAGCAAGCAAGCGAGTCTATTTGTCCATATGTCTGTCTGTCTGTGTGTCTCTCTCTCTCCTCCCCCCCCCCCTTCTAAAACTCCTAAATGGTAAGACCTGGGACCACTGAATTTGGTATTCAGCTTCCTCTTACCATAACTTGAAGCAAGGTAGGGATTTGTTTCGGGAGGGAGGGACTGCAGCTTCCTGCACTCCCATTCATACAGGAATATTGCTGGCTGCTGTGGTGAGAGAGGGCTGGGGTTGTCCTGGAGAAGCTTGCATACTGATCCTCTTGTCCTCAGCCCCCACCCAAGAGCAATGATTTAAATGAAGATAAACAAAAACTGAGTTAGGGACCCGAGTAATACCGGTAAATCTTCTAGTGTTACATATATCGTTATAACATCCATTGCAGTTTTACGCTTTATTTGTAAACCTTAAGTAATCTCTGAATCTGCCTTATGTAACCACCATTTCAGTGTGTAACTAAAACTAACTAATGCAGTATGCAGTTTAAAAAAAGTTTTTAAACCTGAAAATTCCTTAAACTGGGATTAACTAGTTTTTCCTGGGGCAGTAGACACCACCTATAATTCCTCTCTGGTGCCAGGGTTGATGTTTTCATTCTCCTTGCACTGTACAAGGTGACCAGCCCTGGAGACAAGATTGTTTGATCATCTGTTTCCTGAACATGGTTGAAGTTTATGGCTTTGCTGGTGTTTAGGCTGCTAGGATCTGTGGCGGAATTAACACAGTTCTCAGAAGTGCTAATGGAGTCCCTTCATAATATCCTGGTAATCCAGGACTGGAAGGCACCGCAATAGACCATCTAGTCCAGTCCCATGCACTAGGGCAGGATGAAGTTTTATCTAGAGTTCTAGACCATCTTTGACAGGTGTCTTGTCTAACCTGCTCTTAGAAACCTGACAGGGATTCCACAACCTGCCTAGGTAACTTGTCCAAGTGTTTAATTACCTGAAAGGAAATTTTTCCTAAAATCTAACCTAAATTTTTCTTGCTGCTGTGTAAGTACATTACTTGTTGTCCTGTACTCAGTTAAGAAGAACAATTGATCACCCTCTTTTAAAGCACCTAAAAGGTTGTTACAAACTGTTGTCCCCCTTAAGTTTCCTCTTCTCCAGCTTAAACACACCTCATATTTTCAATCTTTCCTCATGAACTATGTTTTCTAGAGCTTTAATAATTTTTGTTGCTCTCTTGTGCTACTTTCTTTGCTGTTTTCTTGCATGCAGATAAGTTTGGACAGGCTACGCTATCTGGCAGTAATGGACTTTGTGGGTCTTACCCAGAGGGCTGAGAATGCCGCAGCAAAACCATGACTTTGTACACAGTTTGGGTATCATGCAGCCTTGTTTGAATTGGTTATGAGACTGTTAATTTCAAAGTGGCTTTCTGCTGGGCACTATGGGCACTGTTTGTTTATAGGCGGGAGAGACCTATACCATGGTGCTGCATAGAACTAATACAATCCCATGAGAATGTCTCCCTGCTTTATCTGTTGCAGAATCCCCAGAGGGCTCAGTGAAAAGGTATTCAGAATATCTGAGCAGAAGTCAGAGGAAACCAAAGAACCAGAGACCACAGGTAATAAGAAAAGGTCTAGTGATACTCCCGGTCTTAGTGCAGGAACTACTTCTAGTCCCTAGTTTCCCTAAAACTATTTAAAACTTGCTGAGGAGTTAATGTGACTTGAGGGCTCCTTGCAGTGCTGTCAGCTCTCACTGGGTTTGTCCCGCTTGTGAATGTTCTGCCTCCTTTAGCCGTGTGAATGAGGGCTAAGGGCTGGTGGAAGAGTCTTGGTGTATTTCAGGCTTGGATGGAGTGATGAATGGCTCGCATAGCACTCCCTATGCTTGGCAATAGTCATGGTCTAGCAGTCTCCCTTCCCAGGGAAACATGGTGAGCCTTGAGCTGATGACTTCCAAGATCTTGTTTCCTTTGCAGTCGCCACTGAGAGAACTCTATTCAGGAGTCAGGGTTTCAAATCAACAGATGGCAATTTGACCCTGACATGTTATGGATGTGCATGAGGTGGTCCCATTAAATTGAATCTTGCACAGCTGCTTCAAAAGTCTGTCCTTTTAATAGCAGCTCTTATCATATCAAATGTCAAATAGATTGCTGACAGAACAGACCATATGTATTAAAATGTGGCTGGTTCAACACTGGCATTGTTCCACATGCTGAAAGGCAGGATTGGCATGGAACCAGATGCCTTGACCTATGCAAACAGAGATCATTGCTGGAAGGTGTTTCTAACTGTTTAAAATACTACTTTAAGGGTGCACAAAAAAGGGAAAGAAAAGGAAAATACAAGAGGAGGTTGACGATGCCCTGGAGGGTAAAAAGCCTTGCAAGAAGCTTACATCCAAAGAGGTTAGTGTCACCACCTCTAATCGGAGCTGCAGAGGGCAGGGAGTGGATGCTTTGGCTCCTTTCAGCTTCCTGAATGTTGAAGCTTTGGGGATGGTCTTGGGAAGTGGTGTTCAATTGGGGTGACCAATGCACAATGCTTGGTAATCTACATGGTCAGTCTACATGGCTAGCAGACAGTAAGAGTAGTGTTGTGCTCACAAGTGACCAGGCATCCTGGAAAGAGATGAGCAGCCTGCTTTACATCTGTGAGAAGGGGGTTGAAAGGGTGAAGTCTCCTTTCTGAATGGTCTGTCTTACTGATGTCAGTACAGGTGTCTGTGCGCTGAGAGAAGGGGGCTTGAATAGGCCTTCAGAAGGCAATAGGCGATGGATGTTCTATTGTGTGATCAGTCCTCACCGCCACACCTATAACTTCTAGAGCTGTTTTTTCCTGGGTATTGCAGTAAAGCCTGAAAGGACCATCCAGATTTAACATAAATATCAACCCCATTCATGCAATTCTAGGCCTTAAACACAGTTGTTTCAATGACTGATGTATCAAATCTCCCTTCAAGGCCTTGCTATGAGAAACAACCTGCTGCAGTTGATAGGGAATAAAACTGGGAGCCAGGTGATCTGATGTGGGCTCTGCCACAAGTTTACACAAGCCTGTTGGATCTCCAAGCCTCCATTTCTGCTGTTGTGTAATAGGGTGATCTTTTACCCATCTTTGCTGTGCACTTTGAGATCTGTGCAAGAAAAATCTATACGCAATATCTCATTCAAGCTCATGGTGAAGAATTTATTTCTGATCATTTCACCTGAAAATGAACAATATGATGAAAGCCAAACCAAAGAGCTCTGTGGAATGTGTTGGTTTTACTATGTGCCTGTCTCTTTGCAGAGGAGAAGAGCTGAGAGGCAGCAGCACACCAAGAAAGTTGGGGTCCGATACTATGAAACTCACAACGTGAAAAATAAAAACCGGAACAAGAAGAAAAGTGACTCAGAGGGACAGAGATCAAAGCACAAAAAATTTAAACATAAACAATAACTGGGGCTTTTATTAAATTTTACATAACCAGTGCCTTTAGTTCGCAGTTTTTTCTTCATGTACAACATGCAGTTCTAAACTTGAAGCCCAGCCATGGATCTTGGTTTGTTGGGAGAGAGCATCGCACTTGCGTCACATACTCATTTTAATGCTTTTTATGCGTAAACACACCTGGCTGACATTAGTTCATGCTGTGATCTAGCACTAAATTAAACCTAGAAACAAATTACAAAGTTGTTTTGGAGAAGGGGTGAATTGAGTTAAGAGCTGCAGTTCGTGGTGTAGTATCATAAAACTAGGAGAAACTCATGAGGTCACCAAGTGCAGTCCCCTCCACTCATGAAGGATACTTCACCGATGTGATTGTCCCTTTCAGATGATGAAGATTCCTGTATGTGCCTTAGTCAGTAAACAATATAGCATCAGACTAGTGGAAGTGATTGCTTGCATTCATGCCATAGGTTGAGCCTTCTTCCTCACTTAAGTTTAGCCATGTGTTCCTGATAAATAGCGTGTCATGCTTCATTAACTGCCTCTTACTCTGCAAGTCATATCTCTGTATCATGAAACAACCACACAATTAGGCAGTGTCCTGCACAACTGCTTATTAAGAGACCTGGGGGATTGGGAAGGGATATGGCAGATGGGGAGGCATTGGAAACATGTGCCTGGGGCAGGAGTACATTCACAGGACTTCCAGCCTATTAGCCATTATTAACCAGATGAATTTTATTTAATAAGAGCTATGTTCATTGTGGGATGTAAGTTACATTGTGTTCTAGTGCTGTTGCCAGAATAAGATGCTGCTTTCCAGAGTAACAAATTATCATGCCCCTGGAAATGGCAGTAATTGATCTTTATTGAGCATCAAAGACATGGTGTAAAGTTGCAGTGAAGCTGAAAATTCTCACTTCTGCATGTGCAAGGTTATCTTGGGAGTTCTAATAACTGTGAAAAGCAAACACTGGTCCATTTCTTGGGCCATTCAACCAGCCACAACTCTTGAGCATCATGCATGTGACATACCTTGGAAATGTTCTTGTGTCTTTGAAGCTATAGAATCAGTGGGTCCTGCTCTTACTTAAATTGAATCCCTTGTCTTAATTTCTTGCTGGAATGAGTAACCACACTGCAGCTTGTTAGGACTGCTGAGTCCCCAAGAGTGATTTTGGCAAAGGAATGAGCCTGGGATAAATTAAGTTTCAGGCTGAAAATGAGCAAGGAAAAACTGAAGCAATAACAGGAAATACTATTTAATTAGGTCATTCACAAAATGGAAGTCTCTGTAGGAGACTGAAGTCTTCAGTGTTGGACTTCTGCCACTATTCAATACACAGTTGGGTAGCAGGGACTAGACTAATCAAATTGGCCTTTCTTAGAATTTGGAGAGTGTCTGAGCAATGTTTAATGTCACACGGGCAATTTCAGGCTAAGGTTTTAAACATCCTTTTCAAAAACTTCTTGTACCATCATGGCAACAACAGACACAGCAGGATGAAAAACAAGCATTCTTCCTTGAACAGAACTGCCCAATGGGTGTGGAAGTGTGTGGCTGTAGTGAAATGAGGAGTACTTTAACTGAGGCTCTTCTTGCAGAACTATATTGAAGGCTGAAAGAGAATCAAATTGACTGAATGCAGCTTACAGAATCTCCTTGGCAAAGAAGAAAATACAAGTTGATGTAGAAACTGTGAGGGCTTATTGTGAAAATGTTGAAAGAGTGAAGATTTTGTGTTCTGAAACAAAGGTCTATAGTCTGAGACACCAAGCCCACCATCCCAAGAACAGGGTAACTTGCACTGATTTGTTCCCAGCACCTTTTGCTTGAAGAATGGATTGTGTGGATATTTTTTTTTTTTAAACTTACAAAATCTTTAATCCCTCACAATTTCCTCTTTCCTGGCTACTAGGCTGTCTCTAGACTGGCAAGTTTTTCCGCAGAATCAGATGATTTTGTGGAAAAACTTGCCAGCTGTCTACACTGGCTGCTGAATTTCCGGAAAAGCACTGACGATCTCATGTAAGATCGTCAGTGCTTTTCCGGAAATACTATGCTGCTCCCGTTTGGGCAAAAGTCTTTTTCCGGAAGACTTTTGCGCAAAAGGGCCAGTGTAAACAGCACAGTAGTGTTTTCTGCAAAAAAGCCCCGATCGCGAAAATGGCGATCAGGGCTTTTTTGTGGAAAACCGTGTCTAGATTGGCCACGGACGCTTTTCCACAAAAAGTGCTTTTGCGGAAAAGCATCCTGCCAATCTAGATGTGCTTTTCCGAAAATGCTTTTAATGGAAAACTTTTCCATTAAAAGCATTTTTGGAAAATTATGCCAGTGTAGAGGTAGCCCTAGACTCCAAGATAATGGAAAAAAGGATTTAACCCTTAATTGAGATCATTCGCAGCTTCTATTTTCACAGCACAGGGAAAGTTAACTTAAATGATTCCTTTTTGCAGCTACATTAAGTCCAAATTCCATTTGTTAGAATTCATGATAGGTGCACTTGATGTACCAATTTCTACTTTTAGAGGCTGTCGGTATGGCTAAACAGTAGCTTTCTCCTCTGAGCTCAAATTTCCTAATAAATGATTTCCTTTAGTGAACAATAAGACAAACCTATGCAACTGCCAGGAAAATGCTTTAAATTTTCTTTAGTGAAAAGTTATCTGGTTATTACATAGCAAAGACTGTTAAGTCTTTAGGAAGGACTTAAATCTACTATATTTGTTAGAGAGTTTGTTTGATCAGAACTCCTCCTAAATGGTATGAGCAAGGACCACCAAATTTGGCAAGCAGCTTCTTTTCATCCTAACTTAAAGCAAGGTCAGGGTTGGGTTTTCAGGAAAATGGGATGGGATTGTGTTTCATAAAATCAAACAGAAAAGAGACTATCACCAAATCAAGTACAGTCCTCAAAATTGACATAACTGAGCAAATGTGGAAAGACTGAACCATGATGAACCAAGAATAGGATTGCTTCTCAGTAAACCTAACAGAAGAGAGGTAAAACTGAGAAATTTGGAGTCATGCTCAGTTTTGGCACAGCTAAATCAATACTTTGTCTGAAAGCTAGAAGACAGGAAACCAAATTGACTATAGTCTTTAAGACATAGCAAGGGTTTATAGGATTGAAGAAAAAATAAACTTGATGGATTTCCCTTTTTTAAAATAATAAAATTAATAACAGCACGATTTTGAAAAATACAATAATTTCCAATTAAACATGTACATTTTCCTTTTATTTAAAAAAGTTAAGGAGTAATGTCAAGTAATCTGCTAGTATTACATAAAGTGAATTGGCTCTCTTGGGTTTGAGAGCAGAGCTGCTCTAGTTACAAGAGTGGGTTTCATCAAACTGAAATTAAAATAAAACTTGTTTTAACCATTACAGGCTGTAGGCAATGCAGATAAATACAACTGTTGCAATCTACAACATTTACAGTTGGGTACTTCTGGCATGCAGTCTCTGGGGTTTGTATCTTATATCATCCATCCTACAGCATCAAATTTCAAAGGGTGAACTGAGGCACTGAACTGTATGCCAGAGAGCACGTTCGAGATCTGTAGGCATTATTTGCATGATGGTAGTCTAGAGCAGGGGCGGGCGCAAACTTTTTGGCCCCAGGGCCAAATCTGGATAGAGCAATTGCATGGTGGGATATGAATGTAGGACTGGAATAAGGGGTTCAGAGTGTAAGAGTGGGTTCAGGGCTGGTGTGTGAGCTCCAGCTAGGTAGTGCTTACCTTGGGTGGCTCCCAGTCTGCAGCCTAGGGCTAAGGCAGGCTCTCCCCTGCATTGGTCCTATGTCGCTCCACGAAGCAGTCTTCATGTCCAGCAGCAGTTTCTAGGGGGAGGGGCAGGCAGCTTGGTGCACTGTACTCACCAACAGGACCCGCCCTACAGCTTCCCTTGGCTCCTCATTCCTGTCCAATGGGAGCAGTCAGGATGGCATCTGCTCATTAAGGCAGTGCACAGAGACCTTTGCCCCCACCCCCTTCCAGGGGCTGCAATGAAGTGCTGGTTGCTTCTAAGAGTTGCACAGGCCTAGGCAGTGGGGGAACCTGCCTTACCACGATTGTGCTGCCAGACTATAACACTGAAGATCAGATTAAAAGCCTTGACAGGCTGCTGTTTGACCACCCCTATTGTACAGGGGACTGCCCTGGTGGGCTGAGAGTCTCGTATGAATTGGGGTACTGATGCTGTGGAAGATCAATTTATAGAATTGCTGCTTACTGCAAACGGCTCCTTGCTGGCTGTTTCTCCTCATATACAGGTTGCATGTACTGAAGGTGCTGCTAATAGTTTCTAAGGCAGACATGCCATTGCAGTAGGCACTGAGATGAGAACACCCCCTTGGCTAAAAGGCTGGGGATTACAGTATGAAAAATAAGAAGGTGTAGGTGTTCTAGCTGAAGGGAAGTGAGGACACCTAGGTTATGTCTACACTCGCAGCCTCTTGTGCAAGTATGGCCATTCTTGCGCAAGAATCCACAGAGCGTCTGCACTGCCTGCTCGCTCTTGCACAAGGAAATTTACAGTACGGCATGGTAAGAGAGGGCTTCTTGCACAAGAGCTACGCTCTTTTTTTAACAGGTGTAAGCCCTCTTGCTCAAGAGGGCAGTGTGGACGCTTGGCAGGGATTTCTTGTGCAAGAAAGCCCTATGGCTAAAATTGCTGTCGGCGCTTTCTTGTGCAAGAGAGTGTCCACACTGCCATGGGCGCTCTTGCGCAAAAGCACAGCTCGCACATGGCAGTGTGGACATTTTCTTGCACAAGACTTCTTGCACAAGAACTCTTGTGCAAGATGTTCTTGTGCAAGAAGCTGCCAGTGTACACATAGCCCAAGTGACCCAACATTTGCTTGGATGGATAATGAGGTAACTATGCATAGTAATGAATGGTAAACCATAAAGATAACATATTGCTGGAACCAAGATGGGGTCTCGTGCAAAAAATGCACCAAAGACTATTCACAATGAAGGGCAAATCTTGTCCTCTAACTAAAACTGACACTTTAAATTGGCACAGTACTCCATGAACTGCCTGTTGAACACTGGAATCAAAGGTAACGGATTCCATTTTGTCCTGTTTTACAAATTCATACTCCAGGGTAGGTACAGTTGATGTATGCTAGGACTCAGCAGAAAGTGAAGTGTATCACAGAAGTGTACTGAAAATAGAGATGTGGGATTCATTTCACAGTAGCAATGAAGGTGCTGGGCCAGACAAGTGAATGTGAGGAAAGGCAGGAAGCCAAGCAGAAAGGATAATGATGTTAAAGCATGCTTGAAAGAGCTATTCCTTCCCCCACACAGCTCGGAAGACCAGAAAGCAGGCTGGCCCCTTACTGTTCATATCCAGTATTATTGGCAGCTGTATAGCTTAACAGAAAGTTTAGGAATGTGGACCTGCTCCCAGCCCAGAAACAAGATATTCATTCAGCTAAAATGCATGTATTTGAACAGTACCCTCCATTTGATATTAGTCCCATGCTTTGTGTACAACATTTAACAGATCAGTAAAAGCAGAGGTGCTAATGTAAAAAAGTTTATTAAAAATAGTATGACCTTAACAGTGATAGGTTAGAGAATCACAGGCAAATCCCAGACATGTTCAGCATACAAAGAGCTGGATGCTGAAAAGTGACTGAAAATGAGGTCACAGTAATTAGCAAAGGATTTTGATCTATTAGAATAAGAAAGGAGAGAAGGAATGCAATTCAAATATTTCTAGTTACTTTTAAATGTGGAAATCAGAATCACTTTATGAAGGAGACAGACCTGGGTCAGTAACTACAACCGCCTTGCTCAGAGAAAGATTTCATGAGTTCTTCCTGCAGGGCCCCACAAGGAAATCTACTTCTTTGGTGCAATGATGCCTTCAAGTTGAGCCTGAAAGACAAATAACTCATTAAGCCAGACTAAACTCAAACTAAACTCCACTCCCCATTGCTAAAAGGGGACAGTTATCCATTATTTTGAGAGCGAGGGTACTAGAAAGTTATTAGAATATTCCAAGGGAACCTGGCCAGATTCACCAGTGATTTTATTCTTTACCCCATGTTGCATAAATTAGTGTTTCATTCTAGGTACAGACGTGTTGCATTATGAAAAGAAAACTCAAAGCTGACCTTGGTTCTACACAGTGAAAGACACATTTTATAATGTAAAGTATTGAAAAGGAAATTTGAAAAAGTGGTTTGTTCTCCGACTTCAGGCTGTAATATGCTTGCTAAATTAAACATTTGGCTCTTGGGCTTTGGAATGCGAGCTCTGACTCAGAGACAAAAGTATCTGGAAACTGCAAATTTTTCAGTCACTGAGAAAACTTGACGCCCAAGTCCTGGATAAAGGAACTTTGCTACTAATGCACAGAGAGCTTGTACTGTATGAAACTTCCAGAACTTACATCAAAAAAATAAGTGGCAGCAATTGTAAGTGCACAGCTCTTCATAAATGCTTCTGGCTTAGGAAAGGAACATGGATTCGGTAGCAACAGATCTTTGGCCTAATGGCTACCTCTGGCCTAAGACACTGCCTGCTGGTCTGACCTTGTCAGATTATCTGATATGAAGTCTAGAGTGTTGATGTGATAAAGTCAGAGATAAGGAAAGTAACTCTAAATGTTAATAAAGAGATTGAGATCTGGCCAGGAAGGTTCTGGGTTGTTTTAATAGACATTTTTACCACAAGCATGAGGTAACTTTTCAACAGCAACTGAAATGTTATCCTGGGATCAGCTAACACAAACCCTGCTTTCATCAAATTAAATATTTTTGGCTTGGAGAACCATCTTAATTGCCAAAGCCAGGGTGCTTTGTTTTAGAATGAGAGTTCTTCCCTGTCTCAGAAAGAACTGCCATGATCCACACATATCAACCAGCCAAGGACAGCCATGGGAAGAGTTATTTTGACACATTCTGGCTCCAGGAGAGAGCACTAGCAGACAAATGGAGAACTACTACTACTTACAATACAGTAGTTAATGCTTTAATCTGAACCAAGCAAATGCTTCCTGCCTCAAGAACCCAGTTAGTAATGCATCCCTGACATTTACTATCCGTAATTCTGGTGTACAACATAGGGGAGAGACGAACTCGATTGCACTGAGGATTATGATCCCAATGCATTGAACGTGTTAGGAAAAGATTGAAAGTTCACAGACTCAGCCTATGTGACTCAAGTTTCTTCCAATTACTTGGGCGGCCAGTGGAAACACACTTTTTTTTACATTTGTAACAAAAGCTCCTATTCAAAAGCTCTTCAACCAAATCTCAGAGTTGCTTCTGACGCAAAATCAAGGTCTGAAGGTCAGCAGAGGATAGGGGGTAAGTAGTTATTGTGGTGGTCTATGTCAGACAGCACAGCTAGAATATGCTACAGCAAAGTTTACCAACTGTTTACATGAGGTCAGATAGGTGGCACTCCTGTGACATAAGCCAGAGGCCAAGAAAAAAGGAGGAGGAAACCACTTTTCTCTCCTCTCCTCCAGCCCCCACTACAAAGGTGAGACCAAACAAGAAGTCAGTAGGATCCATTTTGAAGATATAAGGCATAGACTAATATAAATGAATTTTTGTGCTTTTATACATTATCTCCCCAAAGCTAGGAAAGTTTATTGTGTGTGTCTTTATAGAAGGGGTTGCTCCTGATAGTCTGCATTGTTTATACACTGAAGGAAAAAGGTGAAATGATATGTTTTAATTTTTTTTATCTATCAAAGTCCCTTCTGAAGTAGTTTCTAACTTCAGGTACACTGCTTACCTCTCACTCCACTCCAGCAGTAAATGAGTATTTTACAACCTACCCCTTCATTGATGGATGAAATCCAATTACTATTACTCAAGTAAAACCCCAGACATGGATAGGGATGTGAATGACTAGTCGACTATCCGAAAACCAAACGCTTATCGCATAGTAAACACACTAGTCGACTAGTCACTTCCCTCTATCAGAAAGACAGCAAGTGGGGTGGGGGGGAAGAGGGTGCTTCAAAGCAGCAACACCATGTGGCGCCTGGGGCCAGAAATGCTGTGTGCAGTCTAAGAAATGCCGTGTGCTACACTTCAAAGGCGGAGGCGCCAGCATCAACTAATCAAATAGTTGATGCAAATTGCAGTGACTATTCAATTAGCCAATTAATCAAAATTTTACATCCCTAGACATGGATGGGAGAAATGCCCTCATTACACTGAAGCCCAAAGGAGTTTTGTCCCTTACTACAATAGTTCATTTTAAACTGCCCCTTGTCATAAAGGATAGGATTCTAGTATTTTTTGGCCAACAGCAAAAGAATAATTATGTGTTCCTTGTCTGCCTTATTTGGAGCATCCCGTTTTGTACGAATGAGGCTTTAAAAATAAAACACTTTCTCAGATTTTTTGTATCTTCTGCTGACAGCCAACTGTTCTAGAGTCGGGTCGACACAAAAAGTCAGTCCTTAAGCATCAGTCAGGTTTAAAACATTTTAAAAGTCCCCTAAATTCTGAAATCTAAAGTGCCTCAGTGCCTAGGAAACAACTGCAATTATGCATTCAATAACTGATCAGTGAACCAATATTAAAAGCTTTGGGGCCATTTGAACTACCTGTCCATTATGCATTCTATAGAGCTGCAGAGAGCTTTAAAAATTTGGAGAACGTGAAACATTACTGCAAATTAGCAAGGAACACAAACACATATGGCCTTTTCATTAAGAGAATAGCAATTAAAAGGAAAATTCATTTTCACGTTTCACTATTTACAAAGCAAATATTTCAGTTTTTTCCTACTAAGGCACTGCAGTCAGAGTTCTTTACTAACCTTCAATTGCTGATTAGTGCGCTTCAAGAACTGCACCTCTTCACCATGTTTCTTCTCCTCTACCTGCCGCCTTTCACTTTCACGTTTTTCAACAGCTTCACATTTAGCTTTCTGCTCATTGACTTGTCTTTCCAACTCTCGCTTTTCATCTTCTAATTCTAGAATCTTATAAAGAACATAGGTATGTCTGGTAGTCATTGTTATGTTTTTAAATACAATTAAAATATAAGATATAAATTTTACTATCTTTGAAGAAAAAAATGATAATCGACAATTTGTCCATTAAAGCAGCCTCAGGAAATCAGCAAGATGTGTTTTGATCTTTACTGCCACCCAGTGGAACTAGAAAACTTTTTTAAAAAGGTAAACAATATTTTGAAGCAGTTTATTGATCAAATCAGAAAATAGTGAAGGTTTTGTTTGTTGATTTTGTTTGCAAAAGAAATTGTCAGAGTGCTCTAATAATGTGAGAAAATCCCAATGAGCCAGGATGAGGAAGATGAGAAGCACATTTTTGAGCCAGATCATAGGTACACTATGAGTTTACAGCCTCACTTACTCTCTTTTCCATGTCAGATTTGCCCTGTTCAGCCTGTAATGCCTTCCTCATACCAAAGGCAACACTACTTTCATACAGTGTCTGATAAGCAGCGATGGTCATTCGGATTTCATCTCTGACTCGAAGCAGCAATAGTCCCCGCTCTGCACAGTTAATTGTAACCTCACGGATAAGTTCATCTTTAAATAAAAAAGTGTAACAGTAAACAGAGAGAGAGAACGTTTACACGGGTTTCAAGACAAACATTTTGACATGGGTCAGTGTGCTTGGCAACGTAATTATGGCCATGACATTTGTGGTGTTCAAGACAAGGTAGTGTAGACCTGAAGTTTCCTATGGCTAATGAATAACAAATTAATTATATTAATATATCTCTCTGACCCAGTGGCTGGTTTCCTCCTCCAGTCTCCAGGGTTGGTCTGTGACAGCAAGAAGAGTAACAAGGTGTAACCAAGATATTTAATTTATTTAACATGACAATCTAATTATTAGAGCATGAACTAAGTGTGGTTGAATGAATTTTTCCCTCCCATGCAAATATGCAACCCCAGCTTTCTATTCAATGCCCTGTTGCCACAGTGACACCTCCTCGGCATCAGCTTGTATATAGACATTTTTAAAAATATACTGTTCTGTAGACAAGCTAAAATTAAGAGGAAATACGCATGTGGCAACCATGCTTCATCTATATATGGTGGTGAGAGATGCAAGAGGGCTAATACAATATTTTTAGTAACAATGAAAGCTTTCCCACATGCACTTCCTTCTGCCAGTCTGTCTCAGCCCTGCACTGTAGGGGACTCATTAAAACCAAAAGAGGAAAATGCGTGTCCATTCTGACTGAGGGTTCTTTACTGAGACTTCATAAAGTAGCCTTCTTATGTTAATTCTGATGTGGATCTCTGCACCAAGAAATGAACTGAAATCAATAGGTCAGACAGACAGACATGGGATGGTAATGACCATAGTTCCTGCTAAGGTGTGCGCCTGTGTGGCCATGCACACAAAATTCTTCCCTCATCCCCCTCCTCTGGAGAGCTTCACAGCAGCACTCACACAGCAGGTGGCTGCTCCTGTGGGTGGGGCCGGCTGAGATGACATGGTGAGGGAGCCACTGGGGCAGAGGGCTGGGACCTGGCAGCTGGGGCCAGGAACAGGACCTGCCGCATGGGGAGAGGGCTGTCTGCGCCAGCAACTGGGAATACGATATGCTACATGGCGGGGGGAGGGGCGGGTTTCTGCTCTGAAGGTTGGGAACATGTGTGTTAATAACTTGGGTGCCATAGTGGCACACATCCAAACCAGCGCACATGACCTCAGTATTGGTGCACAAGCCAAAATTCACTCTGCTCATGGTTGGAAAATCTTAGTGAGAACACTAGTAACGACTCTTATTCCTTCCTGACCAAGGTGGACAAGAATCCATACACGTTAGATAGAAGTCTCCACTTCCCATTCCCCATGTCCTGAGCTATTCAGAAACTTCTAGTATTATAGTATCCTTCAAACAAGCCTTTTGCTATAGCATCTTGGACCTAGATGTATTCACTGACCAAAGCATTGTGAGTAGAGTTCCCTGCGGACAGGACAAATCCCAGTTTCTCGAGCCTGCCTTTGCTGTAATTTGAGATCCAGCTCTTCCTGCAGATGAACTACATCCATTCGGGTACTGGGAGTGGTGGACACCTGCTGAATCCATAACTGGTTGTCTTCCACCCATTCTCTGCATCACAAAAGCAGCACAGACTAAATCAGCATATGCTTGAGCACTCATTTCCACCACAAACTGAAGGAATCCCATATTTTGTACACAAAAGCATGCAATGCAAGCATGTTCTCCTGCTTCCATTGTCAGTAGAATCGAGAGATCAAGTCAGCACAGATTCTGTTGAATGTCCTGATCCCTAAACAAATGCTAACTTTACATCCTTCATTACCCCTACTGAACTGGTATTTCAACAACAGAGGAATTTGATAGCATTTTACATAGCAAGTAAAGAACTTTTAACTACAGGATACTTAGATAACAGTAAACATAGCTAACTGTTCAGAATGGCAGTGTTCAGATATCCAGGCATGCTACATGGGCATCAAGCAAGACACAAGACTTAAAAAGGCTTAGGGACTGCTGTTTTGTGGCTGATTCAGATTACTACATGCAGTAACAGCAGAAAACATTTCTAGATTATATTACTTTTGAAACGGATGTATAATTAATCAAGGCCACTCACTACCTCATAGGTATTGAGGAAATTAGAAAACATATTATGTAACTACCACTAATCAGTCAGCACCAACTATTAGATGAGCCACATGCACTGACGGGAACAAATATTTTATTTAGCTAGAAATCCATCTCCCAATCTCTCCCCAACGCTATTTTGTGACAGTCACTGAGGGCAGGTCTACACTACAAGGGACAGGTCAATCTAAACTACTCAATTTGAGTTACATTAGCAGCATAGCTCAAATTGACGTTTAGATCTACTTACCATAGGGTCCACAGTGTGGGGAGTCAACTCAAAAGTCTCCCATTGACTCCCCTTATTCATCTTGTTCTGCTAGAGTACCGGAGTCAACAGGAGAGTGATCAACAGTCAATATAGTGAATCTTTACTAGTGATGGATCGATGACTACCGTGTGGCTCCACCTTATAGTGACATGCCCTGACTCCTAACATTCAGAGCCCCTCACTGCCTGCCCCCAACCTTAAAATTTCACACTGATGACTTCTCCTGGGACCATGGTGAAAGGGTGCAAGAGCAGTTTCTTGCCTTGGTGGCAGGATTGCATTTAAGATTTCTTCTGCCTGTTTTGTTGGATCTACAGCTGTAGGAGTAGTCTTGGGTTTTGGAGGAGGCGGCACAGGTCCAGTTGACACTGGCTGCTGAGGACTCACTTTCAAAGGACGCGCCTGCAAACAAGAAACATACCAGGGCTATAAAGGCACGGCACATGTTTCAGCCAGGGTGCGTGGGGAAACCACACAGGCTCCCCATGCCCTCATCTCATGCAATTCCCTCTCCAACAGAATAACCCCTAGATTTCCCAGTTTAGGTCTCTCACATGCTCCATCACTTAAATTTCTCCCGGCCCCCCCCATAATCCCTCTTTCCCCATGAGCCCCCAGTTCAACCCGCCCCCCACCTCCAGCCCACCCTGCCCCCCCCGCTCATCCTTCTCCGCCCTCCACATAACACCAGCTCAATCCTGTCCCCGTGTACCGCTTCCCCATGCACCCCCACCCCCCCCCCCCCTCCCCCCCCCCCCCTCCCCATGCACCCCCACCCCCTCCCCCCTCCCCATGCACCCCCCCCCCTCCCGCACCCCCCCCCCACCCCACGCACCCCCATCAACCAGCCGCCCGATGCCCTCCCAGCTCGCTCGCCCCCCGGCAGCCCCTTTACCTTCGGGGAGCGCTTCTCCGGGTTGCGGCTCACCAGCACCGGGGTCTCGTAGCGGAGCAGCGAGTCCGCCGGGGGGATCATGGCGGCTCCGTGGCTCGCTCTCTCCCCGCAAGCCGTGTACCGTCACCATGGCAACAACGGGGCCGCGTTCCGCCGTGTCACGTCGTCACGAGGCGCCCCCGCCCGCCAGCGCTCGACCCAGGCTGCGAGAAAAGTGGACCGCGCACGCGCCGTGCCGGCTGTGGCGAGGAAAACGGGTCCAGCTGCGCATGCGTAGAGTGTAAAAAGCGAACTCAGGGCTGGCGAGGCCGGGCCACTCCCTCAGCCCAGCCAAGGCTGAGAGGAGCCAGATCGGCTGAGGAAGGCGCCGCGCGCCCAAGGCCACCTCACACAGCGCGTTGGTTTCCACAACGCCCGGGTTATTCACGCGAGGCCTCCCACGTCACCTGCTTCCCCCCCCCCGCGCACACCCCTCAGGCCTGCCTGGCACGAGTGCTTCCGGGGCGCCGGGCACAGATGCCCCGGAAGCGGAAGTACTAGGCTTCTCGCTTACTCTTTGTGAGCGGAAGGGCCTTGCGCAGCCGCCGCTTTTCCGCTTGCCGGGGACGTGCGGCCGCAGCCCGGCTCGTGGGGTCCCGGCGGTAGCCATGGAGGAGGCCGAGCCCGAGCGACGGCGGCGGAAGCGGCGGCGACAGGAGCAGGAAGACGGGGGGGAGAAGCGGAGCCCCCGGCGCTCCCGCTCCGCCCGGGGTAGCCAGTCCCCGCCTGCCGAGCGGAAGCAGGGCCCGGCCCGGCCGCATCAAGCAGCCCAAGGCCGCAGCAGGTATCAGCCGCCTGCGCTCACCCCGCTATGGCGGGAGTGGAGAGCCTCGCTCGCTGTCTCGTGCGGTCCTTGCGGCTCCGCTGGACGCTGTGTGGGAGACTCAGGGCGCGCGGGGGAGAGCCCCCCCTTCCCCGGCCCCCCTCGGAGATTCCCCACTCCCGCTCAAAGGTTTCTCCCAGCGTTTCCTTCTCCTCCCCCACTTCTTCCCTTCAGACCGGTTGGTGTCCACCGCCCCCAGATACATAGAGCGGGGCAATGGCCCAATTGTTTTTCCTTCCGTGTGTAGGACAACATTTTGTGTGCATCGGAGCGTGTGCAGATGTGCACTGCTACATTGTGGGTAGCTGTGGGCCCTCTGCCAATCAGCTGGGTGGTATTTGAATCCTCTGTGCTGCAGCCCAAGCTCACAGCTTAAAGGGAACACTGCAACTGGGAGACCCTTCCCCACCACCTCATCCTTCTATGATACAATACAGGACAGTAGTAGTTACAGATTAAGGTTAAATTGTCAGGTGTGTTTTGCACAAGCCTTTTCCTTTCCTTTCTTCCTTGGGGCAAGAGTGGGTTGTGGACCCAAAACATGATTTTTTTTTGAATATTTAAAGGTCACCAGCAAAAAGAAAGAACAAGTCATCTGCTAAAAGAGGCAAGTCTCCAAGAAGTAAAAGAAGTAAAAGCCCTCATCATATTGTAGTCAAAGTAAAACAGGTAATTTGCTGGATATTAAGCACTAATGTCCTAGCACTGAAAATTATGCTATATGACTGAGGCATGACTTGAAATCAGTGGGCATCTGTTGAAACCAGTTGTCTGTCTGCTTAGAATAACGTGGGAACGCGATCTAAATAGGATGGTATGACTAATTTATCACTTGATTACCCTATTTTTTTATTATTTGATTATTTTTATCGTTTATTATAATTTGGACATTTAGGAACTTCCACCAACGGAGTGCTGTGCACACTACTAAGGCCAGAAAAAGTTCTGTCACTCAAGGGGATGGCATTTTTTTCCACACCAGTTATACTGTAGACTATGGATGTTAGTATGTAGCCATTTCCACAAATAACCAAGTTAATCCTGACAACTACACTTGTGCACACACCCCTTTTCTGCCTCTGTATCAGAGGCAGAGAGGGGGGAAGGTGGGAGCTGGTGCCTGGGGATCCACCTGCCCTCCTCACCCCTGCTGCTTCCCACAGCGGCTGGTATGCAGGCAGAGAGAGAGACAGGTGTGTAAACATGTAACCACTAAGAAATCTAGTGGTTACACATTTACACAAATAAACATTAGTTAACATCCCTAGTGTAGACATGACCTAAATCATAAAATTGAGTTATTGTTGGGGATTATTGTCCCAACTTGAGTGTTGAAGAACACTATACAACAGTGTTACTCATGCACAGGGCTCGCCAAGCGGCGGTGAGCCCTGCTCGCCAGCCGCGCGGTTCTGCGAGCTGCGGATGCGCAGATCTCATGGTGCTGGCTGTGCCAGCTTGTAATCTACTCACTGGGGGTGAGTAGATTACATGATTTGTCGAGACCTGCTCATGCATGTAGTCCGTGATACCTTTCTTGGTGAAATTGTGCAAACAAAGATGTTGGGAAGTGAGATGAAACCGTGAGAGTAACCTTTTACAAAGTGGGTTCCATAATGGAATGTCTAGAAAACAGTGGCTATTGAGTTCAGCTACATAGTAAGATTTTATGCATGTGTTGAAACATGCAGAAGACTGAATAACCAAAATACACTATAATTTCTGTGCTCGGGGTGTTTCTAATTCAGCAACACCCATAATATGATATGGACCCTGGCAGGTGGAGGCAGAAATAGCTCTGTTGTACCCCCTCCTTCCCAGCTAGGGGAAACAGCAGTACAGGGATGCATTCTGCTGAAGGCTTTTTCCTGTTGCTCCCATGGGAGTGCCAGGTAACAACCCTGCTCCCATCTTCCGCATTCTTTCCTTGAGCTGACAAAATCTTTAATCCAGCAAAACCTGTTTCCTAGGGTTGCCATATTAAAGTGGTTTGAGTGTAGATTGAACCTCTAAAATCCTCATCAACAATCTTGGTTCGACCAGACCACAGATATTGCTGGACCAAAGAGTCCCAGCGGCTGGAAGCAAGAGGCCAGCCAGGGTCAGGAGCTCAGTTCTGGCCAGGGCCAGCCGCAGTAGGGCCAATGTGGCTGGGAATGCAACTCTAGCTGGGACTGACAGCACTGGGGCCAGCATGGTGGGAAACAGCCTAACAGCCAGGGCTGACACCCAGTAGAAGGGCCGAAGTGGAGCTGACAGTGGGGAGGGGAGCCTTGATCTCCCCTGGTCTGGCAAACTCTCTGGTTCAGGACCACTCAGATGCCTGAGGGTGTGGACCAAGGAGGTCAAACCTGTATTAGGAAAATTTATTCTAAACATTGGTCTGTAATATCAGCAGTAGTTTAGAAACTTGGTTTAAGATGGTATTTTTCCATGTAAGGAAATGACCAAATTGTTAAGAGCATAGCAAATATTTTAATTTAATTTTTAGATTTTAAACTTTCCTGGCCAACAGTTATTTTTCTGTCTGTACAGAACCCAGCATAATCCTCAGTGGGGAGTTCAGGGTTCTACCCTAATATCAGTGGTAATATATAATTTAAAATAAGCCAAGCACTAGTAAATTATATGTAAGCCAAGAACCTTTGCTTTTTAAAAGAAAGTAACTGAAAACTGATTCTACTTATGTTTATTTTACAAAATGTGTTCATGGTCACACATTCCATGAACAGTCAGTCATCTCATCAACTCCTAATTCAGTGCAAGGATTGCAGATCTGTGTTCTGTTCTGGAGTGAATTTCTACTGTAATTCGGAGACCTAAACATGGGTCTTAGCAGGCAAATGAGGAAATTGTTTTCATCCACTTTTTAAAAACTTGTATACTTCATGATTGAGTTTTTCTATAGGCTTGTATTAAATTGAAATTTTAAAGACTTCAAAAACAATTTTCATCTTTAATTCTAAATAGATCACTAAGAATGTTTCTTTGTTACAGGAGCGAGATGACCATTCCCGGAGAGGACACGAGGAACAACAGCACAGAGATCAGTCAGAGCAAGAACATAGACGAGAGAGAAATGGTGACAGAGAGAGACACAGAGATCATTCCAAGAGAAGAAAAAATCTTCATGAAAGGCCAGGAGGTCGAGGCCATGAGAGAGAAAGGGATGCCCAAAATCTCCGTGAGCAGCAAGTGGAGAGGGAGTTTTATAATGAGAGAAGACGTGAACATCGCCAGAAGAATGAAGCAAGCAGCGGTGATGAGACTCTGGACCTTGGTAAACCTGATGATGAAAATAAAGTTAAAGATCCAACAAATAAAGAGAAACCAAGTTTTGAGCTGTCTGGTGCTCTCCTAGAGGATTCAAACACCTTCCGCGGTGTTGTGATTAAATACAGTGAGCCCCCAGAAGCTCGGATTCCAAAGAAACGATGGCGTCTCTACCCTTTTAAGAATGATGAGGTTCTCCCAGTCATGTACATTCACAGACAAAGCGCTTACCTGCTAGGTAGGCACCGAAGAATTGCAGATATTCCTATTGACCACCCATCTTGCTCCAAACAGCATGCTGTGTTTCAGTATCGGTAAGTATTATTCACTGTTCCTGCCTAGGAAATAGGGATGCAGCATGTATAACCACTAGGATTTTTAACAGTTAAATTTTTAACAGATTTTTTTTTTAATCATCCCTACTAGGAAACTGGATTGTAGAGGAGTGAAAGGCAGGTTGAGTGCTCAAGAGTCTCTGCAAATCATTAAATCTATAAACATGTCTTCTATTACATAAAATATGGCTAATTCTGAAACAGCTGCATATCATTTTAGCAGTAATCAAAATTACCTTTGATTCCTCACATCTAACTATAAGAAGCTTTTAATTAAGGCAAAGAATATAGCGGTAGCAAAAATAGAATTACATATGTACGAACTGGAGTAACATTTGTGGTGATGTAATATAGATTAAAAAAGTGAAAAGGAACACAGAGTGCCAGCTTTTCTTTGAAGCAGCAGGGATTGCCAACTGCTGGAGGCAGAGTTGTTGATGGAAACAATTAACAATTTGTATATTACTGCAGGCAACCCTTCCCATCCCCTGCACTTACGACCTAATTGGTTCCTGGAGAACCGTCGTAAGTCAAGCCGTTGTAGGTCGAACCCTTATTTTCCATAGGCACAATGTTATAAATGGCGGTTCTGTTCCTGGAAATCCATTTCATGCCCAAAAAATACCAACATTGACAACAGAAATGCAGAAAAACTAAACTAAATAGTTCAAATAATGCACAAAAATAACTAAAAAGTGAAGACCAATGTGGTGGAGACACGTATAGTTCAAGCAGCAGCTGCAGACTGGCAAATCTGACCTTGTGCGTTTCCTGTTGTGGGATAACGTGTGGCGTCTGCATCGTACACTGTTGCAAATGCAAGCTGTGGATGTAAATTGTGAGGTTTTAGGAGCTATCTTGCATGAAAAAAAGGTCATAAATGTGAGGGGTCATAAGTCAGGCAGTCATAAGTCGGTTGCCTGTAATCTTCATCTTTTTAATGTTTAAAACATGGCACAGGCTTTCATTTAACTTCCTCTTGTTTATATGGAAGGAATTTTTTAGGCACGCTAAATACCTGGTATCTTTTCAGAGACTTAACTTTCTGTATTTAACAATATTTTGCAAATTGAGAATTTACTCTGAAAGATCCATCATGCTTTTTATTAACAGCATAAAGTGGCTAGTTATACTTCTTTCATTCTGGTTTAGAAGTTGTTTTTGTTTTCACCAGGCTTGTAGAGTACACCCGTGCTGATGGTACAGTTGGCCGCAGAGTCAAGCCTTACATCATTGACCTTGGCTCTGGCAATGGTACTTTCCTAAATAACCAACGGATTGAACCTCAACGTTACTATGAATTGAAAGAAAAGGATGTGCTGAAGTTTGGGTTCAGCAGCAGGGAATATGTCCTTCTCCATGAATCTTCAGATACATCTGAGGTGGACAAGAAATCGGAGGAGGAGGAGGAGGAAGAGGAAGTATCTGACAGTTAACAGATCAGAAAAAGACTTCCAAGATCATCTTTCCAGTAGAACTTGAATCTGGATGTGAACATTGGAGCATCATAGCACTGATGCCTCTTATTGCCTTAAAATCTTTCCTCTGTTGCTGATCAGTTCTCACTGCAGCTTATTTTGGGAAACTTCTGACATACTCATCTCTTTTGTAATTTTGAAACTCATGAGAAAATAGTTTTTGCTTTAAGAGGATTCTCCATAATAAATAAGGGGTAAAAAAGCACCTGAAAGTGAGAGTTCCAATGCGAACTATTCATCAGACATAAAAATAAATATGTAAGGTTGTACATAAAGCACATAGAATAAAATAGACTTTTTTAAAATAAACTGTTTGTGCAAATTTTGTCAACAATCCTTTGAAATTGCTCCTTTATTCTTAATTAGAATCTTAGTTTTAGTGAACGTGAAGTTTTGTAGCATCCAGTTATTTGATGTGATTTGCTGAATTGTACACATACAGCAAATCTCACTAAGCAGAGGAATTGACCAGGTTTGCGTCATTTAAAAAGGCAGATATACTGCAAAACATTTTTTATTCCTATGATTTTGGTGGCCAATTTGCATTGAAATATTTTTCAGGAAAGAACATTTCACCAGAATACACTACCTATATTAAAAAAAACCAAGGTATTTTGAAATTAAAGGAAATGCTTCATGGAACTTAGTTTATGATAGCGTGGCTTGCTGTTGTTGAAGGTTGTGTGCACACACTGTGTTGCAAATTTTTGCTCAAATTTCCTCTGGATACTGGTTTTTGTCCATATTTGAAGATAGTTTTTTTTTTTTATTCCTTTGACACCATCTTACTCATGATGCCATTGAAAAGAGCGATATCAAGCGTGTTAACCATAATTTGCACTATTTTTTAATTTTACTGTGTGAAAAATGTATACTGTCATATCTGGCATACTTTCACCTGCATGTCACAGAAAACAGTCAATACTTTGTAATTATGTAAAGTTTGTTTCAGAGAAACATTTTCAAAACATGGAACTTTAGATTTGCATAAATTCAAACATCTTTCTCCTGAGTTTTATCTTGCGTTTTAAGAAATTTAACTTATTTCACTTTGATCACAAATGTGAGGGAAAATTAGTAATCTATGGGCACGTCTTCATGTATTATGTGTATATACTTCTGTGTATATACATAAGTTGTATATTATACACACAAATGCAAGTATATTGTGTAAATACGGGGTATAAATGCAGGTTTTCAAGCAGTAGGCATAAGAAGAATGTGCTATGGATAGCAGACTTTCCTATAAATGTACTCGGGTTTTTAAATAAATAATTTGTAAATTTAGCCCTAGCTGCCTTTTAGGTGTAATGTTTTTCTAGTGTCCAATTTGGTTTTGCTTTATATTCTTGGAAATAAATTCTATATAATATATATTTTTAGTAAAAACCCATACATATGGGGGAAATTATAATTGTGAAGACATAAATTGTTGAGAATGCTGTAATACATTCAGCAATGAAAGGCCAAGATAGGTGAAACATAAATGCTAATTCTAGAATTGTAGTAGATAATTAATTACATTTTTATACTATATTACTACTTTATTTTTTCCCACAAACAGTACCAGTCATAGGATGAAATCCCTCATCTACAAAATGTGGTTTCTTGGCCGAGTGGCACATCTGAATGGGAACTTTTGAAGGTTATGTTGTGTGTTTGCTATAAAAATCAGAGTGGTCACCATATAACACACACCAGCACTGAGTGTGTTTCTCACAGAGCTGAGCATTCGCTCACTTCTGGCTGAATCCAAATCATTCTTATTTCTGGTGTCTGTGTGCCACCTGTCCTGTTGCAAATTTATTTTGTAATCTGCATATAGCCTTTAGGTACTGAAGTCACCAAAGACTCCCAGCTATGTGACTTTTATTTTCTACTCTGGCAAATTCATTGTACATTCTTAAATGCAGTGAGATTGTTTTGAGAGGGGTGCATGCGACTCAGATCAAAACTGTGTGGGCATTTGCAGTTTCTGGGCAATGCCTGAAACCCTTGTATGGCTGAACAGTATAACCAAGTTTAGTGTGGGTGATTTCCAGTTTTGCTAGGTGGGTATCTTCTGGAATGTGGACATGTATCCATTTAATGTGTACTGAGATTACCAAACATGTTATATATGACCTAGAATTTGATCAATATTATGAAAGATGGGGTAGTATGTCCTAAATATTTACTTTTTTTAAAAAAAAATGGATTATTTAAAAAAACTAAATTAGGCAAAACTAGCTCAACAAGTTTAACCTAGTTAGGCAAAACAATATGTAAGGCCTAATAAAGTGCAATACTACTTTTTAATAAATATGACAATACCCCATTAGAATGGATCTTCCTTCCACAAAGATAAAGATTCATAGCTGTGATTGTAAAGGGGAGATTAAAAAACAAATAGAACACTTTCTCAGATTTGTTCACTATTTGTACACTTCCTAAATGTTGCTGATTCTTGACCTTTTTGAACCGCCTGAAGCAAATCCTCAGATCGGAAGTCATGCTCATTCATGAGTCTGAAAATGATAAAAATGTCTAATAAAATTCCTAAATAGTGTACTGTGATAATTTATGAATTACCCATTTCAGATTTGATTATACTGTGTACATGTACACAATTTTTTTTGTTTTGTTTTGCTATACTGCATCAGGTTTTTTTATACTAACCAAACAGGTTTCTTGTGATAGAATCCAACAACTGAAGTACACCAACATGGACTGGTGGTGAAAACCAAAGAAAACCCCCTTTCTAAATACAGCATCTTAAATTATATGCAAGTAATTTCTTGCTGCTTTTTTTAAATTTCCTGTAAGGACTCCTTGTATCAGGCCATAAGAATCTACAGATATACATGTGTGTAAATTTAGAATTATTAATATTATGCTACTGATGCACTTAAGTGTTTGCAGGATTGGGCCTAAACATTTTCCTATTTGGACAATGTAAGATTTTCTTTTCATCCTCTAGCCTGTGTTAGCTGGAAACTTATTTGTCCCAATATCACATTGCATTGGTGGTTATTGTTGGTGATGGAAGTATTAGTTCAAATTTTCCTTAAAATTATTTTAAAGCCCATATCTCTTAAAAAATCTTCAGATCATTCACACTAGCTGCCATTTGTTCAGCATCAGAGAGGTTTACATTTTGTAACCTCTTTCTATTTGGAACTGAGTTTTACCTATGGAAAAACTGTTGTAGTACGTTATGTGGAAATGTCTCAGTTGTATCTCTTTTGAATGGTTGCCTACACATTGTTATAAATGGCACAGTATTTACCATGCAGTATGTTCAAAAATGTTAAGTTTGCATTGTCAAATGTGTAAAATCAATTTTAAATTAAAATTCTAGAATTTCTTCAAACCTGGTTTTTAGATGTTATGGTGAATGTGTTTTTAATAGAGTGCCAATGTGAGAGTTGTACTATATTTATTGCTACTGCAAAACAAAAAAGGCAGTCATGTAGCACTTTAAAGACTCAAGATAATTTATTAGGTGATGAGCTTTCGTGGGGCAGACACACTTCTTCAAGAAAGCTCATCACCTAATAAACTATCTTGTTAGTCTTTAAAGTGCTACATGACTGCTTTTTTTTTTTATTTTGCCAAGATCAGACTAACACGGCTACCTCTCTGTGACTATTGCTACTGCAGTAACACAGAGACTTTACTTAAGGGCAGTTCTATAGTATAAGGGGAGATCAATCTAAGTTCTGCATTTTCAGCTACCTGAATAGCATAGCTGAAGTCGACATACTTAGATTTGCCACAGTAAGTAGAGCTATGGGAGATGCTCTCCTGTTGTTTCCGGTTGCACTTCTCATTCTGAGTCACTGGAATGTGACTCTAGTTGATTTTATTGCACATATGCTAGATGTGATAAATCTACCACCACTGAATCAATTGCTGCAGTCCAGAGTGAAGACGTACTCTTGGGATTGTAGCTTCATTGTGGATGTTGCTGCACAAACATACAAATGTCTCTGCTGGGGAGTGGATCAATGCTGTGGTGATCCACCGGCGATTAATTTAGCAGGTCTAGTGAAGACCTGCTAAGTCGGGGGGTGGAAGGGAACCTATTTTGGGTCAGGGACTGCTGACCCACAGAAAAATCAGTGAGGGGTGCCACACAAGTGAAAAGCAAAAAAAAAAAAAAAAAAAAAAACCCAAATCCTCACTGATGTGGCCCCTAAGGCTCCATCTAGACTACGCTGAAGTTTCGAAAGAGGATTCTGCAGGAATTTGGATATCTTCCGCTCTCTTTTTCAAAAGTGCAATCCCCCCCCCATTTTCGAAAAGCCGCTCTTCCTCAAAAAATGAGGTGTACGTGGCTTTTTGAAAAGGGGGGGAGGGTTGCCGAAAAAACCACAGCCTGACTACTTTTACTTTTGAAAACTCTGCTTTTGAAAGTGAGATATGCAAATTCTTGTGGAATCTTCCAATCTTCTTTCGAAACTTCAGTATAGTCTAGACGAGCCCTAATTGAGAAGGAGGAAGACACTTCCCCCTATTCCCCTCTGGAGCCTGGGGGGGCCTAGCCTTGTAGATTTTGTGTACTCCAGCCCCACAGGGAGTAGCAGAAGGCCTGGAGTGCCAGTGCAGGCTCCCCAATGCTGGGGAGGGAGTATAGCCCTGGGAGCTGAAGCCAGGAGCCATATCCAGCCTGTGGGCCTTGAGTTCCCCATTCCTGTGCTAAGCTGACTGCTGATCACTCTCTTATTGACTCCACTACCCCACCAGAATGAGATGAGTAAGGGGAGTTGACAGGAGAGTTTTCTGTCCACCCAGCGCAGCATAGCCCTTGCAGTAAGTAGCTCTAAGCTATGTCAATTTGAGTTATGTTACTAACATAACGAATTGCATATCTGAGATCAGCCTGCCCAACAGAGTCAAGCTTACAGCCTAAGAAAAGTAACACATCAAGAGTGGGGAAGGGAAGATGCATCAATATACAGCAGAGGGTGGGAACCTTTTTTGGGCCGGGGATGCTGACCCACAGAAAAATCAGTCAAGAGGACACACACACACACACACACACCCACCCCCAAAACAACCAATCCTCACTGATCGGGCTTGTGACTGAGAAGGAGAAAGACACTTCCCACATTTCCCTTACACACCAGAGCCTAGGGGTTCCAGGTTAGTAGATTCTGTGTGCCTTGGCCCCATTGGGAGGTGGTGTGGGGTGAGAGGTGGAGCACCAGTGCAGGCTTCCCAATGCTGGGGGGGAGCCTTGAGGCTGGATCCAGGCAAACCAGGGGACTGCATCTGGCCCCCAAAGCCTTAGGTTCCCTACCACTGATATACAGGTTTTCCCCTGTAATAAATAAAACCTTCATATACCCTTCAAGCTAGCCATCATTAACTGACTGGTTAGAAGAGTTGAATCTTGGGAGGGATGTGGAGCAGGACAGTAATCGCCTAGAAACTGCTGAGATTACAAAGAGAACAGATGAGAAACTGATGCTGTAGATCAGTGTTTCTCAACCAGTAGTACAAGTACCCTTAGGGGTACTTTAGAGAAGTCTGGGGGATACATCAATACAACTAAAATTTGGAGAAAACTTGATTTTTTGTTTTAAGTTTTACAGCCCTTTATTGTTTTTGTACTTTATACACTGAAAAATGTCATCACCCGCCCGGCTACGATTAAGTTGTTTAAAAAATGTGTTGGAATGGTAGAAAAAAATTCTGTCTCTGAAAACTGTAGGTACCGAGAGTCCTTTTTTTTTAAGGGGGTACTTAATTTTTTTTAAAGGGGTATTTTATTAAAAAAAAGGTTGAGAAACACTGCTGTAGATTACTAGATCCAATGGTTATCTTCTGAGGAAGTGGGTCTGGCCCACAAAAGCTCATCACCTAATAAACCATCTCGTTAGTCTTTAAAGTGCTACATAGTCCTGTCTTTTGTTTCAACTAGACCAGACTAATATGGCTGCATCTCTATCACTATTCTAATGACCCTGATTGATCTATGTAACAGGACAAGCTATGAAAGAAGTCATTGACCGGTCTACTGACAGTTGTACTGATGTAACTATGTTGGGTGGGGATGTGATTTATTTTTAAATGTTAACTGTTATACTAGTGCAAACTGTGGATGCAGTTATTCCCCTTCCTGTAGAAATAACTAAATAGAGATTCAGAGGGGTAGCTGAGCTAGTCTTTAACAGGAAAAACTTAAAAAACAACAAATAGTCTAGTAGCACCTTAAAGACTAACTAAACATGTAGATGGTATCATGAGCGTTCGTGGGCAAAATTCACTTCAGTATAACAAGTCCTCCGGTCATCTGAAGAAGTGGGTTTTGCCCACGAAAACTCATGATACCATCGACATGTTTTGTTAGTCTTTAAGGTGCTATCAGACTATTTGTTGTTTTTTAAGTTTATATAAAGATTGTTCATCTTTACAATCACAATTGCATCCAGACTAGAGGGGTGTACTGATTTTATCGCTTCAGTACTAGGCAATTTACTTGGCGTTGCCCGGGTCCTTACCTCAATTAATTTTTGTTTTTTTGGAAAATAAAATTGAAATGTGTGTGCTTCATTTAAATCATCGCTCTGGCATGGGGCTGGGGACGAGGGGTTCAGTACGCAGATGGCCCTAGGAGAGCGAGGAATATCCTAGCCCTTTCTCACTGCAGCTGCTTGGAGCTGGGTAAGATGGCCACTGCAGCTCCAGTGAATAGAGCTGGGAGAGGGGTGCAGGTCTTCCCCCTGGGGCAGGTCCAGGTTCATCTGCCCCCTGTACTCTCCAGCCAGAGTGAGGAATATAGCAGACTATGCACTTTCCTCTGGTTATCTGACAAATGGAAATGACCAGCAATGTCCCTGTATAAAAGAGGTAGGGGTGGAGAGCTTCGCCCCCTCACCCACCCTACCTGAAGGGCACCTGGGAGATGGAAGACTTGGGGCTGAGGCAGACCTGCTGGGTGGGGAGGTGGAAGGGGTGCAAGTCCCCCCATCCAGCCCCTTTCACCTTCCTGGTGATTGTCTCTCTCCTGTATGGTTTTATGAGAAGCAATCCCATTCCAGGCACATCCCATTTTTCTGGCACAAGAGGAAGCTGTATACCAAATTTGGTGGTCCTAGCTCTTACCTTTTAGGAGGACTTCTTGAACAAACAGACAAACTCTCTCAAATATATAGTAGATTAGAAGACTTACCCAGTGTTGCCCAAGTCCTTCAGGGCAGGAGGCCTGAAGTCTGCAGAATATAGGAAGGTCGCCAGGGACTCTCCCTCCCCTGTGGCGAGGTGGCCTGCCAGGGGCTCCCTCCTCCCGGGGCTTGCCCTTCCCCCTCTCCCTTCCTGGGGCAAAAAGGGGCTGGCAGGGACTGTCTTCTGTGCATGGGGGCCCCATTTACCCCGTTGGGTGGTAGGCAAGATGGTGACCCCTTTTCTCACTGGCCGCTCTCGAGGTGATACAGCTGCCCAGTTTCTCTGTACTATTGATCCTCTGTGCTCCCTGCCTTCCGTGAGTATAGCATCTCTCCAAACAGCCCTTCCCTTTCTGGAAAAGTCCTATTCTCTACAATTCCCATTTTCCTGGCACAACCAAACTCTGACCTTGCTTTAAGTTAGGAAAAGAGGAAGCTGCCTACCAAATTTGATGGCTTTAGCTCTTACCATTTAGGACTTCTTGAACAAACAGACTCACAGACAGATGCATACAGTATTTCTAAAATATATACTCAGCTAACACAGTGCAACTTTTCAGTGCAGACAGGGCCTTATTGGCACTCCTGTGTGTCACATAATTTAATTCTTATGCTAATGGTCTAAACAGGGATCCTGGATGGCTCACAAACTATCTTCCACCTTTTAATAACTTAACCAACCAACGGAGGTGCTAATGGTTCTTAACAGACTCCTGTAACTACTTGAACTATCTACTCACCATCTACATGTTTTGCTAATCTTTGAAGTGCTACTAGAATAATTGTTGTTTAAGTTTTATCTACTCATCTCTCTCTTTTTCTTCCTCCCCTCCTCTTTTTCTCTCCCCCCTGCCTTCCTCTTATTTATCCTTGGATCTGGACTCATTATACTCCAGTCATCTGAAGAAGTGGGTTTTGCCATGAAAGCTCAAGATACCATCTACATGTTTTGTTTGTTTTTAAAGTGCTACTAGACTATTTGTTGTTTTTTAAGTTTTTACATACTTTATTAGCTGGTGTCAGTAACTTGAATCTTCAGCAAAAATGGAGCAAATGAAAAATGGATGTAGCTTTAGTATTTCTAAATCTTCAGGAAAGCAAGTGGTATTGCATAGAAGTCAGAGAAGAAGGTTCATGTTTCATATGTAGCAGGAGCAGAGCCATTACAAGCTACAGTATGTTTCAAGGGAACAATGAAGGACATTACACACTTCTAGATAAACTTATTTTAAAAACTCAAGAACATTCTGATCTCTCCAAGAATGTTCCTTAGGAGGTACGTTTTCTTTACAAGAAACTTACTGCCAGGAAGAAAAAGCTGATCATTTTGCCAAACAAAATCATGTGAGTTTGCATAGTTAGTAGCCAGGGCTAATTAAAAACAAGCTTATTTGGAGTACACCTGATAAGATTACTGGAAGGTCAGGAGATGAACCTGACTCCAGAGAACAGTGAGTATTGACTTGGCTAATAACAATAGCTTCCTCTAGGAAAATATTAAACAGTGAAAATACGGAAGGGTGTCCAATTCAAAATAAAAACTAAGGGCTTGTTCAGAGGTGAATGGGATATTGGGGGGGACTGAGGATGGGGTCTTAGTGCTTCTCTGGGAAAAGGTTGGATGAGGGCACCAGAGGCTGCCTGAGGGGAGGGCTCTGTGTGCAGTGTGGATAGGATGGGTGGCTCTGAGTGGGGGTGCTATGTATACATGGTAGATGAGGTGCAGAATGAATGGGTGTCCTAGTGGTGGAGGGGCTCTGGGTAGATGGACATGAGGGTAGGGATGATGTGGATGGCGTGTGTGGGGGATGCTGAATAGGATGCCAAAAGGGACTCTGCAGGGTAGATGGGGAGGGCGGTGAGGGGGTCCCTGGGCTGCAAGGGAGGGTCCCCGGGCGGTGGGGGGGATAGTGGCGGGGGGCCCCTGGGCAGTGAGGGGGGGGCTCGGCGGTGACTGGGGGTCCCCGGGCGGTGAGGGGGGGCTCGGTGGTGAGGGAGTCCCCGGGCGGTGAGGGGAGGTCCCTCGGGCTGTGAGGGGGTCCCTGGGCTGTGAGGGGGGGTCCCCGGGCGGTGGGGGGGATAGTGGCGGGGGGCCCCTGGGCGGTGAGGGGGGGCTCGGCGGTGAGGGGGTCCCCGGGCTGTGAGGGGGTCCCCGGGCTGTGAGGGGGGGCACGGCGGTGGGGGGGGTCCCCGGGCTGTGAGGGGGTCCCCGGGCTGTAAGGGGGGGCTCGGCGGTGGGGGGGTCCCTCGGGCTGTGAGGGGGTCCCCGGGCTGTGAGGGGGGTCCCTCGGGCGGTGAGGGGGGGTCCCCGGGCTGTGAGGGGGGTCCCTCGGGCGGTGAGGGGGGGTCCCCGGGCTGTGAGGGGGGCTCGGCGGTGAGGGGGTCCCGGGCTGTGAGGGGGGGTCCCTCAGGCGGTGGGGGGGATAGTGGCGGGGGGCCCCTGGGCGGTGGGGGGGGCTCGGCGGTGAGGGGGTCCCCGGGCTGTGAGGGGGGGTCCCTCAGGCGGTGGGGGGGATAGTGGCGGGGGGCCCCTGGGCGGTGGGGGGGGCTCCGGGCTGTGAGGGGGGCCCCGGGCGGTGAGGGGCGCAGGGGCCCGGGAGGTGCCGGGCGCGGGGGGTCCCGAGGCGGGCGGGTCTCAGCGCTGCCCCCGGCGGACCCGGCCGGCAGCGCACGCGGCTCCCGCCCCCTCCCGGCCGCTCCCGCCCGCCGCAGCCATCATGGCGGCGCTGCACACCAAGGCCGGGGGCCCCCCCCAGATCCCCGACACCCGCCGCGAGCTGGCCGAGCTGGTGAAGCGCAAGCAGGAGCTGGCGGTGAGGGGCGGGGAGCGCGGCCCGACCCCCCCCCCCGGCCCGTCCGCCCGGGCCGCGACAGGCCGCGCCCGGGAGCCGGCTAGGCCGCGACTCCCCCCCCCGCCCTGCGCAGCCCCGGGTCCCACCCCCTGGGGGCACCGGCCCTGCGGGGTAGAGAGGATGGGGGGCTGGGGAATGGGGGGTACTAGCTCTGGGAGGGAGAGGATGGGGGGCTGGGGAATGGGGGGTACTAGCTCTGGGGGATAGAGAGGATGGGGGGCTGGGGAATGGGGGGTACTAGCTCTGGGGGATAGAGAGGATGGGGGGCTGGGGAATGGGGGGTACTAGCTCTGGGGGGCAGAGAGGATGGGGGCTGGGGAATGGGGGGTACTAGCTCTGGGAGGGAGAGGATGGGGGCTGGGGAATGGGGGGTACTAGCTCTGGGAGGGAGAGGATGGGGGGCTGGGGAATGGGGGGTACTAGCTCTGGGAGGGAGAGGATGGGGGGCTGGGGAATGGGGGGTACTAGCTCTGGGAGGGAGAGGATGGGGGGCTGGGGAATGGGGGGTCCTAGCTCTGGGAGGGAGAGGATGGGGGATGGGGAATGGGGGGTACTAGCTCTGGGGGATAGAGAGGATGGGGGGCTGGGGAATGGGGGGTCCTAGCTCTGGGAGGGAGAGGATGGGGGATGGGGAATGGGGGGTACTAGCTCTGGGAGGGAGAGGATGGGGGGCTGGGGAATGGGGAGTACTAGCTCTGGGAGGAGAGAGGATGGGGGGCTGGGGAATGGGGGATACTAGCTCTGGGAGGGAGAGGATGGGGGCTGGGGAATGGGGGGTACTAGCTCTGGGAGGAGAGAGGATGGGGGGCTGGGGAATGGGGAGTACTAGCTCTGGGAGGAGAGAGGATGGGGGGCTGGGGAATGGGGGATACTAGCTCTGGGAGGAGAGAGGATGGGGGCTGGGGAATGGGGGGTACTAGCTCTGGGAGGAGAGAGGATGGGGGGCTGGGGAATGGGGGGTACTAGCTCTGGGGGATAGAGAGGATGGGGGGCTGGGAAATGGGGGGTACTAGCTCTGGGAGGAGAGAGGATGGGGGGCTGGGGAATGGGGGGTACTAGCTCTGGGGGATAGAGAGGATGGGGGGCTGGGAAATGGGGGGTACTAGCTCTGGGAGGAGAGAGGATGGGGGCTGGGGAATGGGGGGTACTAGCTCTGGGGGATAGAGAGGATGGGGGGCTGGGAAATGGGGGGTACTAGCTCTGGGAGGAGAGAGGATGGGGGGCTGGGGAATGGGGGATACTAGCTCTGGGAGGAGAGAGGATGGGGGGGCTGGGGAATGGGGGGTACTAGCTCTGGGAGGAGAGAGGATGGGGGGCTGGGGAATGGGGGGCACCGGCCCTGCGGGGTAGAGAGGATGGGGGGCTGGGGAATGGGGGGTACTAGCTCTGGGAGGGAGAGGATGGGGGCTGGAGAATGGGGGGTTCTAGCTCTGGGAGGGAGAGGATGGGGGCTGGGGAATGGGGGGTACTAGCTCTGGGAGGGAGAGGATGGGGGCTGGGGAATGGGGGGTACTAGCTCTGGGAGGAGAGAGGATGGGGGCTGGGGAATGGGGGGTACTAGCTCTGGGAGGGAGAGGATGGGGGCTGGGGAATGGGGGGTACTAGCTCTGGGGGATAGAGAGGATGGGGGGCTGGGGAATGGGGAGTACTAGCTCTGGGGGGCAGAGAGGATGGGGGCTGGGGAATGGGGGGTACTAGCTCTGGGAGGGAGAGGATGGGGGGCTGGGGAATGGGGGGTACTAGCTCTGGGAGGGAGAGGATGGGGGCTGGGGAATGGGGGGTACTAGCTCTGGGAGGAGAGAGGATGGGGGCTGGGGAATGGGGGGTACTAGCTCTGGGGGATAGAGAGGATGGGGGGCTGGGGAATGGGGGGTACTAGCTCTGGGGGGCAGAGAGGATGGGGGCTGGGGAATGGGGGGTACTAGCTCTGGGAGGGAGAGGATGGGGGGCTGGGGAATGGGGGGTACTAGCTCTGGGAGGGAGAGGATGGGGGCTGGGGAATGGGGGGTACTAGCTCTGGGAGGAGAGAGGATGGGGGGCTGGGGAATGGGGAGTACTAGCTCTGGGAGGAGAGAGGATGGGGGGCTGGGGAATGGGGGGTACTAGCTCTGGGGGGCAGAGAGGATGGGGGCTGGGGAATGGGGGGTACTAGCTCTGGGAGGGAGAGGATGGGGGGCTGGGGAATGGGGGGTACTAGCTCTGGGAGGGAGAGGATGGGGGCTGGGGAATGGGGGGTACTAGCTCTGGGAGGAGAGAGGATGGGGGGCTGGGGAATGGGGAGTACTAGCTCTGGGAGGAGAGAGGATGGGGGGCTGGGGAATGGGGGATACTAGCTCTGGGAGGAGAGAGGATGGGGGCTGGGGAATGGGGGGTACTAGCTCTGGGAGGAGAGAGGATGGGGGGCTGGGGAATGGGGGGTACTAGCTCTGGGGGATAGAGAGGATGGGGGGCTGGGAAATGGGGGGTACTAGCTCTGGGAGGAGAGAGGATGGGGGGCTGGGGAATGGGGGGTACTAGCTCTGGGGGATAGAGAGGATGGGGGGCTGGGAAATGGGGGGTACTAGCTCTGGGAGGAGAGAGGATGGGGGCTGGGGAATGGGGGGTACTAGCTCTGGGGGATAGAGAGGATGGGGGGCTGGGAAATGGGGGGTACTAGCTCTGGGAGGAGAGAGGATGGGGGGCTGGGGAATGGGGGATACTAGCTCTGGGAGGAGAGGATGGGGGGCTGGGGAATGGGGGGTACTAGCTCTGGGAGGAGAGAGGATGGGGGGCTGGGGAATGGGGGGCACCGGCCCTGCGGGGTAGAGAGGATGGGGGGCTGGGGAATGGGGGGTACTAGCTCTGGGAGGGAGAGGATGGGGGCTGGAGAATGGGGGGTTCTAGCTCTGGGAGGGAGAGGATGGGGGCTGGGGAATGGGGGGTACTAGCTCTGGGAGGGAGAGGATGGGGGCTGGGGAATGGGGGGTACTAGCTCTGGGAGGAGAGAGGATGGGGGCTGGGGAATGGGGGGTACTAGCTCTGGGAGGGAGAGGATGGGGGCTGGGGAATGGGGGGTACTAGCTCTGGGGGATAGAGAGGATGGGGGGCTGGGGAATGGGGAGTACTAGCTCTGGGGGGCAGAGAGGATGGGGGCTGGGGAATGGGGGGTACTAGCTCTGGGAGGGAGAGGATGGGGGGCTGGGGAATGGGGGGTACTAGCTCTGGGAGGGAGAGGATGGGGGCTGGGGAATGGGGGGTACTAGCTCTGGGAGGAGAGAGGATGGGGGGCTGGGGAATGGGGAGTACTAGCTCTGGGAGGAGAGAGGATGGGGGGCTGGGGAATGGGGGGTACTAGCTCTGGGGGGCAGAGAGGATGGGGGCTGGGGAATGGGGGGTACTAGCTCTGGGAGGGAGAGGATGGGGGGCTGGGGAATGGGGGGTACTAGCTCTGGGAGGGAGAGGATGGGGGCTGGGGAATGGGGGGTACTAGCTCTGGGAGGAGAGAGGATGGGGGGCTGGGGAATGGGGAGTACTAGCTCTGGGAGGAGAGAGGATGGGGGGCTGGGGAATGGGGGATACTAGCTCTGGGAGGAGAGAGGATGGGGGCTGGGGAATGGGGGGTACTAGCTCTGGGAGGGAGAGGATGGGGGGCTGGGAAATGGGGGGTACTAGCTCTGGGAGGAGAGAGGATGGGGGGCTGGGGAATGGGGGGTACTAGCTCTGGGGGATAGAGAGGATGGGGGGCTGGGAAATGGGGGGTACTAGCTCTGGGAGGAGAGAGGATGGGGGGCTGGGGAATGGGGGGTACTAGCTCTGGGGGATAGAGAGGATGGGGGGCTGGGAAATGGGGGGTACTAGCTCTGGGAGGAGAGAGGATGGGGGCTGGGGAATGGGGGGTACTAGCTCTGGGGGATAGAGAGGATGGGGGGCTGGGAAATGGGGGGTACTAGCTCTGGGAGGAGAGAGGATGGGGGGCTGGGGAATGGGGGATACTAGCTCTGGGAGGAGAGAGGATGGGGGGCTGGGGAATGGGGGGTACTAGCTCTGGGAGGAGAGAGGATGGGGGGGCTGGGGAATGGGGGGTACTAGCTCTGGGAGGAGAGAGGATGGGGGGCTGGGGAATGGGGGGTACTAGCTCTGGGAGGGAGAGGATGGGGGCTGGAGAATGGGGGGTACTAGCTCTGGGAGGAGAGAGGATGGGGGGCTGGGGAATGGGGGGTACTAGCTCTGGGAGGGAGAGGATGGGGGGCTGGGGAATGGGGGGTACTAGCTCTGGGAGGGAGAGGATGGGGGCTGGGGAATGGGGGGGTACTAGCTCTGGGAGGGAGAGGATGGGGGCTGGTGAATGGGGGGTACTAGCTCTGGGAGGGAGAGGATGGGGGCTGGGGAATGGGGGGTACTAGCTCTGGGAGGGAGAGAGGATGGGGGGCTGGGGAATGGGGGGTACTAGCTCTGGGAGGGAGAGAGGATGGGGGGCTGGGGAATGGGGGGTACTGGCTCTGGGAGGAGAGGGGCTGGGGAATGGGGGGTACTAGCTCTGGGAGGGAGACGATGGGGGGCTGGGGAATGGGGGGTACTGGCTCTGGGAGGAGAGGGGCTGGGGAATGGGGGGTACTAGCTCTGGGAGGGAGAGGATGGGGGGCTGAGGAATGGGGGGTACTAGCTCTGGGAGGGAGAGGATGGGGGCTGGGGAATGGGGGGTACTAGCTCTAGGAGGGAGAGGATGGGGGCTGGAGAATGGGGGGTACTAGCTCTGGGAGGGAGAGGATGGGGGGCTGGGGAATGGGGGGTACTAGCTCTGGGAGGGAGAGGATGGGGGCTGGGGAATGGGGGGTACTAGCTCTGGGACGGAGAGGATGGGGGGCTGGGGAATGGGGGAGTACTAGCTCTGGGAGGGAGAGGATGGGGGGCTGGGGAATGGGGGGTACTAGCTCTGGGAGGAGAGAGGATGGGGGGCTGGGGAATGGGGGGTACTAGCTCTGGGAGGAGAGAGGATGGGGGCTGGGGAATGGGGGGTACTAGCTCTGGGAGGAGAGAGGATGGGGGCTGGGGAATGGGGGGGTACTAGCTCTAGGAGGGAGAGGATGGGGGGCTGGGGAATGGGGGGTACTAGCTCTGGGAGGAGAGAGGATGGGGGCTGGGGAATGGGGGGTACTAGCTCTGGGAGGAGAGAGGATGGGGGGCTGGGGAATGGGGGGTACTAGCTCTGGGAGGAGAGAGGATGGGGGCTGGGGAATGGGGGGTACTAGCTCTAGGAGGGAGAGGATGGGGGGCTGGGGAATGGGGGGTACTAGCTCTGGGAGGAGAGAGGATGGGGGGCTGGGGAATGGGGGGTACTAGCTCTGGGAGGAGAGAGGATGGGGGCTGGGGAATGGGGGGTACTAGCTCTAGGAGGGAGAGGATGGGGGGCTGGGGAATGGGGGGTACTAGCTCTGGGAGGGAGAGGATGGGGGGCTGGGGAATGGGGGGTACTAGCTCTGGGAGGGAGAGGATGGGGGGCTGGGGAATGGGGGGTACTAGCTCTAGGAGGGAGAGGCTGGGGGCTGGGGAATGGGGGGTACTAGCTCTGGGAGGGAGAGGATGGGGGCCTGGGGAATGGGGGGGTACTAGCTCTGGGAGGGAGAGGATGGGGGATGGGGAATGGGGGGTACTAGCTCTGGGAGGGAGAGGATGGGGGCTGGGGAATGGGGGGTACTAGCTCTGGGAGGGAGAGGATGGGGGGCTGGGGAATGGGGGGTACTAGCTCTAGGAGGGAGAGGATGGGGGGCTGGGGAATGGGGGGTACTAGCTCTGGGAGGGAGAGGATGGGGGGCTGGGGAATGGGGGGTACTAGCTCTGGGAGGGAGAGGATGGGGGCTGGGAATGGGGGGGTACTAGCTCTGGGAGGGAGAGGATGGGGGCTGGGGAATGGGGGGTACTAGCTCTGGGAGGGAGAGGATGGGGGGCTGGGGAATGGGGGGTACTGGCTCTGGGAGGAGAGGGGCTGGGGAATGGGGGGTACTAGCTCTGGGAGGGAGAGGATGGGGGGCTGGGGAATGGGGGTACTAGCTCTGGGAGGAGAGAGGATGGGGGGCTGGGGAATGGGGGGTACTAGCTCTGGGAGGAGAGAGGATGGGGGGCTGGGGAATGGGGGGTACTAGCTCTGGGAGGAGAGGATGGGGGGCTGGGGAATGGGGGGTACTAGCTCTGGGAGGGAGAGAGGCTGGGTATGGGGGTACTAGCTCTGGGAGGGAGAGGATGGGGGGCTGGGGAATGGGGGGGGGGGGGGGTACTAGCTCTGGAAGGAGAGAGGATGGGGGGCTGGGGAATGGGGGGTACTAGCTCTAGGAGGGAGAGGATGGGGGCTGGGGAATGGGGGGTACTAGCTCTGGGAGGAGAGAGGATGGGGGGCTGGGGAATGGGGGGTACTAGCTCTAGGAGGAGAGAGGATGGGGGCTGGGGAATGGGGGGTACTAGCTCTAGGAGGAGAGAGGATGGGGGCTGGGGAATGGGGGGTACTAGCTCTGGAGGAGAGAGGATGGGGGCTGGGGAATGGGGGATACTAGCTCTAGGAGGGAGAGAGGATGGGGGCTGGGGAATGGGGGGTACTAGCTCTGGGAGGAGAGAGGATGGGGGGCTGGGGAATGGGGGGGTACTAGCTCTGGGAGGAGAGAGGATGGGGGCTGGGGAATGGGGGGTCCTAGCTCTGGGAGGAGAGAGGATGGGGGGCTGGGGAATGGGGGGTACTAGCTCTGGGAGGGAGAGAGGATGGGGGGCTGGGGAATGGGGGGTACTAGCTCTGGGAGGAGAGAGGATGGGGGCTGGGGAATGGGGGGTCCTAGCTCTGGGAGGAGAGAGGATGGGGGGCTGGGGAATGGGGGGTACTAGCTCTGGGAGGGAGAGAGGATGGGGGGCTGGGGAATGGGAGGCACCATCTCGGGGGGGGGGGTGGAGAAAGGCTGGGGGGGCACCAGCTCTGAGGAGCAGAGGGAGATTTTTGGGGGTAGAGTGGATGAGGGGATGGGGGACTGGTTTTGGGGGGAAGAGAGGATTGGGTGCTGTAGAAAGGGAGGGCAACAGCTCTGGGGGGGCCGAGAGAGGATGGGGGCTGGGAAATGAGGGAACTGAGTCTGGGGGCAGAAATGATGGGTGGGTGGGGAATGGGGGGCACTGGTTCTAGGGGGCAGACAGAATGGGGGACTAGGGAACGGGGGGCACTGGCTGTGAAGGCGGAAAGGATGGGGTATCGGGGGAATGGGATGCACTGGCTCTGGGGGGGGCAGAGGGATGGGGAATCTGGAGGAATGGGGTGCACCAGCTCTGTGGGGGCACTGAGGATTGAGGTGGGTCCTGGCAGGATTGGGAAAGAGAAGGGACATAGAGGGCACATTGGAGGGTAGCGATATCTGGGGGCCATACAGCTCATGTGGCAAGAGGCACAAATCCACAGGCATCTCCTGCATCCTCTCTCCTCCCTCTTTTGCATCTGTTCCCTCCCCTCCCCTCCCCTCGCTGCCTGCTCCCCTGCAGCAGGCATAAACCGAGTCTAGAGTTCACACAGTGTCTGCAGACTTCTGGGCATTGGCTAGCTATGGTTCCCCTGCATCAGTGACTGTGCTGGCACTAGCCTCTTCTTTTGTTCTGTGCTCTTTATACCAGGAGACTCTAGCGAATTTGGAGAGGCAGATCTATGCTTTTGAGGGCAGCTACTTAGAGGACACCCAGATGTATGGCAACATTATCCGTGGCTGGGATCGCTACCTGACAAACCAGAAGTGAGTGGAGAGAGGTGACTTTTTTGGGTTCCCTGGTTCAATAGTAGTTTTACTTTGGCATGTAATATTTGGGGGTTTTTTTGTGTCATATGTTTGTGTCCCAGTCCTGAGGTTCTTGCCTTCTAAACGGCTTCAGTAAGTGGAACTTTAGAAAAAAACAACAACTTGGGATAGTCCCTCAAGTTAGCTAATACACAGGACATTGTTTCTCTTAAAATGCCTCTTTTGTGGACCGGTTGAAACTATATCAGCCAGTAAAACTTCTCTGTGCAGGTGTATCTTGTCATCCTCTTCCCAGCACTAAAAGGGGCCTTTGGGTATTGGGGACTGGTTGAACTCCGAGTCTCCATATGTTCTTAAGAAACATATTTCTCTTTAGATATCAATGAGGAGATGGGTACAGAGCATTCCCAGGGATTAGTGGCTGCTGGTCCATTAGGGACTTCTATGCAGTGTCCTTGGGCTGTAGTGTCTTCCTGCCTTGTTCTGAACCCACAGGTTATACCTTGGTAGGTAGATAATGGAACAGGACACCAGCTGAGACAGTGACTGAGTATTTGCAATGAGAACATGCTGTGTATTTCAGAAACTCGAACAGCAAAAACGACCGAAGAAACCGGAAATTTAAAGAAGCTGAAAGACTCTTCAGCAAATCTTCTGTCACCTCAGCAGCAGTGAGTACAGAGTTTTTGACCTATCAGCATGCAATGCCAACTTAAGTTCTGACCTTTTGAGCAGAACTGCCTGGCCTTTCCCTGTGAACATTGGGGTGATCAGATATGAGCTGAGGAGATCATACACTTTGCACTGTCCACTCTGTCATTTCTCACTTTTCTCCTTTCTTCCAGATTGTGCTGAATTGTTTTTCATGGAGTTTCCTTCAGTTCACTTAGTACCTAAGAAGGGGATAATAGCCTCTTTATTCTTCTTTCTTTGGCCTGATTGAGAGGAAACTCTGGGGCAGCGGATCTCTCCCTGTTCTTAGTACTAGTCCCCTTGGCATAGTTTGTGCCCTTTCAGTGGCTGTGTTGATCTGTCTCTTACAAGCATCTCCATGCTTTCTTCTACACAGTCACGCTCCTGTCGTACCATAAAATTCATATGTCACAATGCCCAATGCCTCTGAGAGGAAGGGGCAGGGTGACAGACCAAACAAGAAACTTCTGTGCCTCATGATACTATTCCTGCCCTTGTTGTGTTCTCTCTCTTCTTCCTTTTTGGCTGTAATGCCCCCTCTTGTCATGATATGCTGAGTGTAACTGTAAGTTCTTTGGGGCAGAAACCAAAGAACCATCTCTTGTTTTGTGGGGTGTCTTGCATGTTTTTTGAGAGCTTGAAAAGATAAAAATATACATGGTAGATGAGGTGCAGAATGAATATTTTTTTAATTAATGGGCCTTCTGATTTTCTAGGCAGTCAGTGCATTGGCCGGTGTACAGGACCAGCTCATTGAAAAGCGTAAGATACTTCTTTCCTCTCACCATCTGACTAACTTGGAATGAAGCAAACTGCTTCCTGTGGAATGAGGTCACTTGTATGTTCTTTTCACCCCTTATGTCTTCTGAGACTGAGAGTAATTCGGTCCTGTTAGTGTTCCCCTTCCAGCGCTCTTTTATTGGTTCTTGTAATTCCCTGACTTGTAGATGTGTTGCCTTTCATACCCCAGCAATTGTTGCTCTAAATAAGGTCACAGTTGTACCCATTAGCGCAGTATATATTAAAATTAAAATGTAGACCTCTTTTTTACAATGGCATTCTCTTTTGTATCTGCTTAAACTGCTCTCTGCAAGTGAAGTGCATTTAAGTGGGTTTGGTGCTTTGACGCTCTGAGGGTCAGAGCTCTGGCACCTTTTCTTTCCTACAATTAAATGATAAATAATTGTCATTGGATTGGAGTGCTGGCTGCATAGAACCTCTGGCATCTGTCACAAGAGTCACAAAAGTTCACATTTTCCCTCTTAAGTTAGCATAACCTCTAACTTCTGCTTCAACCTAGACTTTGAGTTTTATATGCACTGACTTTTAATCCACGATGAAACGGATTGTTGGTTCAGCTCTAGGTGCAGTGATAGTTTCCTGTCTGAGACTGAGGGCTTTTGCTCTAATAGTTTGATTTTTCAGGTTCTTAAGGGCATTATATAGCATACACAATAGAAATTGGTGTGCAGGAAATAAATTTCTATCAGGGTTATTCCTGAATCAGGTGTTGATTTAATTTCATTTGATTCTAGCATGCATCAGTTTATAAGGGGCAACTTGTTGGGATGTGAATGGTTAACCAGTAAGCATCACCCAGTAAGGCTTAGTCTGGCTATGGGTGCTGCAGCCCAGCTGGACCTGCTTCTGTCTAATCAAGTAACTGGTCAGACAATGTTTAACCGGTTAAGTGATTAACCGTGATTATATATTTCTAGTACCTTGCCATACTGAGGAAATGCTGCTTAGTCACACTTACTTAATGTCCTTTTTGTGTACTATATATTGGAGACTTTAAGCTGTGTGACTTCCATGTGCATTGTGCTAATGTGGTTTGCTGCTCTTACTCAGGTTTTGGCTCAAGCACTTTTTTGTTTTAGTACTAAGGGATTCACCAGGGTCTGTCTTGGAGTTGAACTGCTGGGAAGTAATCGCTGTGCTCCTCTGGATTTGTTGTGTTCTAGGGGAGCCAGGCAGTGGAACAGAGAGTGATACTTCTCCAGACTTTCACAATCAGGAGAATGAGCCCAACCAAGAGGATACTGAAGAGCTAGATGGGTCTGTCCAGGGGGTGAAACCCCAGAAAGCCGCTTCTTCCACCTCCTCGGGGAGTCACCACAGCAGCCACAAAAAACGGAAGAACAAAAATCGACACAGGTTAGTGGGGCCAGCTGCACTCATCATGTCTTCTGAACGGCTTTATTGCCTGAAAATAACCAAGTGTATTAGAACAGTGAGCCATTCAGACTGCTGGTTAGTTGGGATCATTAAGCTCAAATGACAGTCTGATTTCTCTCTTCATGTTAACCTGCAAATCACTGAATCAAAATTATTACATTCATTTGGTAACATCAGACAACCTATCTGGTCCCCTCCCATTATCTCTGGATGAGACAAGAATGTGTGGCATTTGGAAACAATTGAGCAGGGTACTGGAAGGCAAGAGCTCCTGATCTCTAATTCCAACCGTGGTATGATAACGGTGTGTCCTTGAAACAAGTCCCCTTCCTTTTCAATTTCTCAATCTGTAAAGTCAAATAACATTGGCCTCCTTCCCAGGAGAAGTTTTAATCTGGGCCCCTTGATGTCTGCATCTTGTTTTCTGGAATTGAGTGAGGCAGGGATGTTGGCAGATCTGTTGGGGGAAGAGGATCAGGAAATTAATAAAAATGCTTTGAGAATCCAGTGACTATAAAGGTCCTGAAAATCGCTGATACTTTGATCCCAAGTCCTTTTTGTTGTAATTTTGCCCCAGGCTGAGCCTTTGCTCCATGTGGTGTTCTGGAGCTGCTTTGCTTTTCACATTAATTTGAAAGTTGTAGCAAGGAAGCTGACCTGACATCCTTGTAAGAAGTAGTAGATCTCACAGCCTTCATTGGGCTGCTCCCCACAATCAGCCCTGCTTCCGCCGGCCAGTTCCCCAGCCAGCCCCGCGGTCTCCCCCAGCCAGCCTCACTGCCCCCACCAGCCGGTTCCCATCCCCGTGATCTCCCCTGGCTAGCCCCACTGCCTTCCCCCCCCCCCCCCCCCCCCCGGCCAGCCCTGCTTCCGCCGGCCAGTTCCCCAGCCAGCCCCGCGGTCTCCCCCAGCCAGCCTCACTGCCCCCGCGAGCCGGTTCCAACCCCCGTGATCTCCCCTGGCCAGCCCCACTGCTCCCCCCTTCCCCCCGCCGGCCAGCCCTGCTTCTGCCAGCTGGTTCTCCTCTTCCCCCCCGCCCCCTGGCCAGCCCTGCTTCTGCCAGCCATTCCCCCCCCCCCCCCCCCCGATCTCCCCTGGCTAGCCCCACTGCCCCCCCCCCACCCGCCAGCCCTGCCCCGCGATCTCCCCCAGCCAGCTTCACTGCCCCCACCAGCCAGTTCCCACCCCCGCGATCTGCCCTGGCTACCCCTGCTTCCGCCGGCCTGTTCCCCTCCCTACCTCCCCCGGCCACCTCCACTGCCCCGACCCTGCTTCCCTGCGGCCCATATCCAACCCCTCCTCCCGCCTCCACAGCCAGCAATAAGAGCTCACCTGGTAACCCTCACTATGCCTCTGCCGGGAGCCTGAAACATACGGCTGCATCTGCCCAGCCTGGCTGAGGGCTTGGGGAACCCAGCGCTGCACGGACAGTCCGGGAGCCCGGTACACGTTGGCAGCCACACTGAGGCCCGGTATTTTTTTCCTGCGGCCCGGTACTGGTACCGGGCCACAGCCCATAGTTTGGGAAACGCTGTTCTAAACAAAGCATGCTTAACCTGTGGAACTCATTGCTATGAGATATCTTTGAAACCAAACTTGGTAGAGTTCAAAAAACCAGTAAGTGTTTATGTGGGCAGTGAGAAGGTTTGCAGTAATAGTAGAGCTGATAAAAATGTCATAAACCTTAATGATTCAGAGCATAAGCCAACCACTAGTGACAGGTGTTAAGAAGAAAATGCTCCCTGGCCAGTTATTCTGCTATGAGGTTTCTTTTACCTTCCTCTGAAGCAGCTGATTCTTATTATTGTTGGAAGCAGAACATTGAACAAGCTGGAACACTGGTCTGATCTCGTATGGCAGTTTTTATGATCCTAGAACATAAAGCAGAGAAAGCTAAATAATGCAAAGTCATTTACAATTAATTAACTATTGTTCCAAAATGCCTTAGCATGGCCAATTCCTAAATCTAACAAGTGTAACTGTATTTGATATAGCTCTCTGAAGTTAAAACTGGCTGTTCTTACTAACTACTTCCTAAAATCCTTCCAGCAAAGGAAAATTTCCAGGCTCCATCAGGAACATGAAGCTAGTCTCAAGTAATTGATGTAACTCTTCAGGGCTTTAAAATGAAATATACGGGGAAATGTGCTTCGAAAGCAGACATCTCCTTGTTTGCTCATTTCTCTTGGATACCCTGAGATGAACGTATTCTATAAGAAGTCTTGAAAGTCTCTCACTGGGACTGCCCTCTGACTGCAAATCTTAATTCAAGCCTCTCCCGTGTTCGCATAAACTGAGTGCTGCTTGCCTATATCTGAAGCACTGGAGGCTACTGGAATGGACAGTCTTCAAGCACTATTGACACATCTTGCCGAATTGTCCAAACTTTCCTACTTTATACCTCACCAGCACTACTAGCATTGCTGACTGCTGGCATGGCTGGAACCTAGCATGAATATCCAGCTCTCTTGTCTGGTATCTGAACACTGTGAAGTACTGCTCATGGGGCTCCTCAGTTTCACTTGGCTGTGCAAGTGCCAGGATTGCCGCTAGGGATGTAAATGGTTAATTGGTAATTCTCACTCTTAATGGGTGAGGCTTACCGGTTCTGGCTAACAGGTGGGGGCTGGAGCAGCTCCCTGCCCGCCTTGGGTGGGGGCTGCTTCAGTCCCACAGAGCCTGCTGCAGACAGGGGCATTCCAGCTGGCTGGAGCAGTCCCTGTCCACAGTGGGCCTGGCCCGGGTGCGCCACAGGCAGGGGCACTCTGGTCAGACGGAGCAGCCCCTGTCCACGGTGGGGAGGTCACTCCAGCCCAGCTGTGGCGGGCGGGGGGGGGGGAAGGTTCCTCTGCCCACTCCCCCTTTAATCAGTTAACTGTTTAAACATTTAACCAGTTAACCAATTAAATGAGATTTTATATCTCTAATTACCATTTCCTGCCAAAGTGGCCCATATTCAGGGATTTCAGTCAGCAGAGCAATATCTCATGGTCAGCAGGAGTGCTGCTTTCTCTTAGATGTTCAGTTGCTACCAGACTGAGTTAGGAACTAATACCATTTTAAGTGTCATGTCAACTTTCCTCTTTCAAATGAGTCGGGTTGTAGGATTCCAGGAGGAGCTCTCTGGAAACAGAGTGCCATGGTGGGTGTGTGTGCGGATGCTAGAGTCTGCTGATGGGAGTGTAACAGTTTGGTAACTAGACTCAAGCAATTCACAATGGGTTTTTTTTAGGTTTGTAAGTTTAAAAAGTAAGCATATGTGTGTGCGCTCGTGTGCAGACAGCTACATTTGAATGCAAAACTGCCAGATATTTCTGAGACAGCCTCCATCTATCTGAACCAACTTCTTTGCCTCTGCCTAAAAATCTAGAATGAGCCTTTGCTTTCTGAGTGCCCCTTGGTTGTCTTTGTGTGCGTAGAAAGTTCTGTCTCTGTCTGGGAGCTAATGTGCAACTCCAAACTGCTGATGGTTTCCTTTTTCTGCATATAAAAGTAACTTTCCATAAACCACTCTTCTTCTGGTTAACACCTCATTTCCCAGCAGTCCACTTGGGGCGGGGGGCCTCTGCGTTGCCGAGTCCAAAATGCTTTTGGGTGCCAAATTCTGGTAAATAAATACATAATATATTCTAGAGTAAAGTAAGAACTTTATGGCATTGGCTTTATTTTTTTCAATAATCTCACTAGGGTTGCTAATCAACCGATTTATTGAATTCATTAGTATATTAATGGCTATTGCTTTCTTCCTTTCAAATGCTGCCCCTCAGCCCGCCTGGCATGTTTGATTATGACTTTGAGTAAGTTTGACTTGACTTAGTACTTGTGCTGTCTTGTTAGTGTGTAGACACCAATGTGCCTTTCTGAGACCTTTCTAACCCATAGTTTATCTGTTTAATTGTAGGTATGTATATTAGGTTAGGCTGGGAAGTTTTTTTTAAAAACAGAAAAACATGATGGAGGTAACATTTTATTTAATAACTTCAGCAAAATTAAATCAACTTTACTCTTCTGCTTCTTTATTTCATTTTTAAGTAGATAAACTTTATCTTAATAAATAGTTAAAAACTGATTTTCTGGCTTTGCTTCCTAAAGAGATTAGTGATGTAAATTTGGATATTTCCCTCTGGAGAAATGTAATAAAGCCAATTCCCTTGATTTTATAATAACTGTTGTCTCAAAACTCTCTCTCTCTCTCTCTCTCTCTCTCTCTCTCTCTCTCTCTATATATATATATATATATATGTATGTGTGTGTGTATATATATATATATATATATATATATATACACACACACATACATACATATTTCAAGTAAGTAACTATTACCACTATATCTGAATAATTACCTGTGGCATAGGTACATCTGTCTCTAACAAATTAACATAGAGCATGCATTTTAATTCTATTTTTGCACGCTGCATAACTTCCCTGTGATTTTATTATGAACCTTTGATAACTGAGTGGGTGGAATATGCATTTCGGCAAGGTGTAAAGAGTCCGCTCTCATAGATGTTGTTGGTCCTTGCCCAGTAATGTTGGGACAATGATTCGGCTCCGCCGATTCGGAGAACATGGATTGAATTAACCAAATAGCCTTTGTTGTAGCTTGTGCCATAAGCTGTAGCTGGTTCTTGGAACTCCCACTGAAATTTACTGTTTTGAAATGGACATTTCTCTTCTCTTTCCCATCACAGGATTGATCTCAAGTTAAACAAAAAGCCGCGAGCTGTAAGTATCAGTCCTCCAATGTCATTGTTTTTATGCCAGTCTGTACTCTGGGGTTGCAGGCTAATCCCCTAGCATCTACGTGAGCCATGGTTTTATGCTCTCTCATTTTTATGGCGAGGGAATAGTTGGTGTGACATGAGCAACTGCCTTGTGGATTTGTCATAGCTGGGTTTGTTGCTTGTTACCAGATGTTAGTGATAATTGAGAGCCCCATATATTTTACTCAAGAAAAATTGCTTCACACCCTTTCTAGCTGTGATTGTTAATCTAGAAAATTGAAAACTATCAGTGACTGGTTAAAACATCTTTGAGTTGAAGATTTTGAAGTGCAGATGAGGGTATCCGGTTACAATAAAATTCTCTCTTCTCTGCCTGGCTGCAGAGAATAATGTTGAGTGTTTCATGTGGCTGTGTATGAAAGCTGAGCTTCCCAGCTCTGAGAGGAAAGTTGTATTTTTGGGGATATTAATGTCCTGCCCTTTCCCCTCTCTGCAGGACTACTAGACTCATCGGTGCCGAAGCTTCCAGGATCTAGGCCCCCACATTGAGTCCACACTAAGAAAAACATCAATCAACTGAATGAGCACAATGGGCAGCTCTCCCACCGAGTGTCTGCACGTAGGAGTAGTTCACTCAAAAGTACTAACGTGTGTGTGGGGGGGAGGGGGGATAATAGTCTTCTTTGGCTACATTGGACCATATCCTTTGTGTCATTTTAAAATCACTTGAAAGGCAGGACGACTAAGCTGTGGTGTCATCAGTCCCTAGTTCCCAAGCGCAAACTTCTTCCCCACAGCTGGCAACACTCATCCTGCAATTGGCTGGTTTTGCTGCTGCCATCACCATTGTCTGTAATAACCATTGAGAGATGTTGTTGTTTCATTTTATACCGGAACGGGGGCGTGGCTCAGTGTGTCCCATGCAGGTTGTAAATTTGTTAGGTTATTTTTTTAATACTGTTATTTAGTTTGTTTGTGTTTTTTTTTTTTAACCAAACTGTACAGCTGACAAATTTTTCCTTTTTAAATCTGATTAAGCTGTTCATTTTGCAGAACTACCCACTTGGATTCTTACCTTAGTAGAGAAGAAAGTGGATCCCCCCTTTCTGTTATCTTTTATTTTAAAACTCCCCCTCCGCTTTGTCCGGGGCACTGAAATACAGAGAGTGGGTGGAGCTCAAAGCCGTCTTGCTCTTGAAGGTTGGGAGGGTTCTCTTTTTAATACAAACATCTGTCATTTGTATATAAGACAATAAAAGTCACACGTGTCTCTCTTCTCACGTCTTGCTTTTCAGTTGGAGACATTTCTATTTCTTGTTCTGTTTCTTCTAAGCTACCCAAGATGCAGCCTGGTGGGGGGGAGCAGCCTGAAGAGGGGGGCTGGAAAGGTGACCTGGCAGGGGGCGGCCTGCCGGGAGGGCCATGAGCCGCGTGGCACATAGGCAGGCGGATCCACATGTAGGAGGTGGCGGGGGCGATCTGCCTCATCACCGGCCTGCCAGTGGGGGAGGGGCGGGTGGGCCCCAGAGGTGCCAGTATAGAGGCAGGTGGGGCTGCCTGCAAAAGCTGGGTGGCCTGCTGGGGTGGGGGAGGGAGCCAGAGCTTGTGGGGACACGCCTGCAGGAGCCGGAGCTGGCGGGGATGGCTGGCTCATGCGCAGGAGGGGAAAATCTAAAGTATCATGACAGACAGACAAGATTGTCTAAAACAAAAGTGGTCGTAAATGCAGGGGGTCGTAAGTAGGGCGGTTGTAAGTTGGGGGTCACCTGTATCTAGTTCTTTTTTGAATCCTGTTAAAGTCCTGGTCTTCACAACATCCCCTGGCAAGGAGTTCCACAGGTTGACTCTGCCCTGCATGATGAAAAACTTCCTTTGGTTTGTTTTAAACCTGCTGCTTATTAATTTCATTGGGTGACCCCTAGTTCTTGTGTTATGGGAACAGGTAAATAACTTTTCCTTATTCACTTTCTCCATACCTGTCATGATTTTATAGACCTCTATCATATTCCAGTCTTGGGTTCTCCCATGGAGTCACGCTTGCTGTAGTAGCTGGGCTATGCCTGTGAGCAGCCTCTCTGGACAAGGATGGCTCCTGTTTTGGCCGGTGGGGAGTGCAGTGTGGTGCCAAGAGGTATTCATTGAAGGGGAAGAGGCACACCAGCTCTGCTTTCATCTGCTCTAGGCTCTTCTTGCACTATCAAGTAGCACTGACTGAAGATGAAAACTAGGTCTGGGTAAACATCCAAGAAATTGGGCAAGTCCTGAAAATCCCCACGTTCCCCAGCTGCTTTGGAATAAGAGCAGCCCTGGCTTTGAGTTTTTGACTACTCCACATAGGTGCCATGGGAAACCCACAACAGTTCTTCCTACACTAAATCCCTTTTCTCCTGGCCCAAAGCAGGGACTGCAAAAAGGCATGAACGTGGTAGAAAATCTTTGAGGAACCTGTTCTGGCCTCTGAGAAACTTCTGCCTCTCCCGGCCAGTCTGGGAAAAATGCAGAGGAGAAAGGCGCTGCAGCTCTGCATCTTGCATTGGCAGCAAGGTATAGAATGCTGGAGTGGAAGCAGTCCTGTGTTTTGGCTGGTGGGTATGTGCTGTCTTCTATCCTTTATAAGGCTGTAGAGACTTGCACAGAAGTACTGAAATTTTCATAAAGAGGGGCAAGGCTAATGCAGAGCCCTCAGCAAAGGGCTCGGGGCTGATTGAGAAATTTGGCTGAACCAGAAGCTGTGTGGTAGCGGGGCCAAGCATGGGAGGATAACTTTGTCCTTTTGCAGACACATAACTGCAACTGAGCAGCCTTGAGAAGCAGCCTCCCCCTCCCCACACACACACCTGGCCACCATTGTATTTTTTGTCCGCTTTAACAAGAGTCACTGCAGAGTTGTTTCGGTTTCAGAGCCAAAAGCCTGGTGCCCTTCCTGACATGAAATGTATGTACTGTAATTACCCCTGCTGGGGCTGCTCGCTCCTCCTTGGGCTTCTGTGCAGTTTTGACTCTTAGTCCTGGTGTGCATGGGGTGCTAACGGTGCATGGGGGGGGGGGAGCAGAAATCCCCCCCCCCTGCAGGTTCTGTTCTGCAGCTGCCATTGTAAAGAAAAGGTAAAGCCCCTCTTAGACTCAACAAGTGATGGTTTTCCCAAGCTGCTGACATTTCAAGAGTCATCTCAGTGACTGGAGTCTGTAAATTAAAGGGCAATCTCTTTGCTCAGAGTCAAAGCAAATCTGGTTATATTAATATCCAGCAGCTCCCTTTCAGGCTATATTGAATTATAGCAGCCTGTTAGCCAGTTAGATCCTGGAAAAATGAAAAGACCTCAGGGCCTCTCTCATTCCCCAGGGGTTGCTCTGGCAGAGGGAATTGTTTCCACATTTGATTGTCAAAATAAGAGCCAACTCTGTGTCCTCTTCCATAGCATCCTCCCAGCTGGGTACTCAGCCGGGAAAGCAGCAATACTGTTTAATGTCTATTCACTAAACACCAGTTCATTTCTAGAGTTAGGAAAGGAGCATTCAGCAGCTACTGCGTCATCCTGAACCCAAAACTTTAGCTCTTCCCTGTGTGCTTGAAAAAATAAATGTAAAGATTTCAAAGCTGTGCAAGACTAGAGCCCAGGTATGCTGCCCTTACCCTCGAGCCCTGTGCTTTTAACTGCATATGTCCATGCATACACAGACTATTATATGCATGCTAATGAACAAGGCACTGAAGAGAAGGCCTCATCCTTCCCCAGCAGCAGACACACTCCTTCCCACTGCACTGGGCATGGGCTGGTAGAGGAGAAACTCCTTATGGACATAGCAGGGGAAAATCCACTAATTCCCTTCACTGGCTGGGTCACCAAGAGGATTAGCCAGGAGTTTATCAGTCCCGAGCAGGTGGCCAGGGGCTTGTAAACAGCGGAGGGGAAGCAGCAGATTGTGTCCGTGCCTTCCCCAGCGCATTTAGCACCCGGCAAAGAGCGAGACAGGCTTCGTGAAGCGTTTTGCTCTGCGTGCCGCACTTCCCGACTCCTGCAGCTCTGGCGCCCTGAAGGCAGGTAAGAGATGGGATGGGGCCTGTCCTGGACTCTGTATAGAAGCAGGGTTGTCTGGGTTACTGGGAGTAGCAGCCCCTTCAGGGAGTAGCTCCTGTTTGGCTGTAGTTAAAGAATCCTAGAAATGTTGGGCTGGAAGGGACCTTGAGAGGTCAGCAGGTCCAGGCCCCTGTGCTGAGGTGGGATCCGGTAACTCTGGATTATCCCTTCCAAGCTGTCCAACCTGCACATAAAAACCTTTCAATGACGAGGATTCCACAGCCTCTCTGGGAAGCCGGTTCCAGAGCTTAACTAGACTGAGTGCGCCATCCCGATCATAGGATGGTTCGGAGAGGCCACCCCAGGCCCTGTGCTTTGGGGGGCCCTGCAGTGGCAGCCTGTGGGTTACTGGAGGCCTGGCATGGAGCGGCAGCAGGGCTTGGCCCTTCCGCATTCGCTGTGGGAAGCGGAACAACCCAGCAGCTTGTGCTGCTCCACCACCATCTCCCAGCCGGGTCTCTCAGCTTCACCAAGTGACACGGGCTCAGGAGCAGGGCGCAGCGACCCAGCTGGGATACGGTGGCAGAGTGGAGCAGGCTGCTGAGTCACTCTGGCTCCCACTGCCTCAAAGTGCAGGGTGGGCCAACTCCTACTTCTGCCCCACACCAGACTGCTCAGTAATCCCCCAGCTCGTCAGGCAAAGTGTGCGATGGGGGCAGGATGAGGGTGGAACAGGGGTGGAGTTTGGGGGAAGGGGTAGTTGCCCAACACCCTTCTAGGGACGGCCCTGGAGTTAGATTTTAGGAAAAGTTTCTAACAATAGCTCCCTGCTGCAGAGTAAGCCCATTACTACTTGTCCCACCTTCAGCAGAGCTGAGAAACAATTGATCCTCACTCTCTTTAACACGGCTACATTTCTAGCGTGTTTCAGTCTGGTGTAGCTGAAACAAAAACAGCTTTGAAACAGCACTTCAGATTTTGGGAGTTTTCTCAAGCCTAAACATGCCCCAGCACCTTTGCCTCCCAGGTCAGGTTTTCTAGATCTCTGAGCATTTTTGCTGCTTCCCTCTGGACTCTCTCCAATTCGTCCATGTGTTTCCTAAAGTGGGGCACCCAGGACTGGACACCGGACTCCAGTTGGGGGTCTCACCAGTGCAGAGCAGTGACTTCCTATGTCTTACCCATGCCACAGCGGTTAACACACCCCAGAATGCCATCCGCCTGTTTTGCAGCTGTATCGCATAACTGAGGGGACAGTCAAGCAGATGATAACAGCTCAGGTGAGCAGGGTGCCACGGTGTGCGGCCACGTGGCGTACGCCATGGCAACGCAGGGGCCTGGCCCTGACTCTTCTCTGGTTTCTCCTGTTTAGGGACTTGATGAGGAGACTGAGCTCCCCCTCACCGCCCCAGCGGCGGCTGCTCTACTTGCAAGCCTGGTGTAAGTGGCTGCCGTCTCTATTAAAGATGTCCCTGTCTACAGTACAGCTGCTCTGGAGGCTGGTGAGGGTTAGTGTCATCTGAGGCAGTGAGGAGGGTAGCTGGGCCGCACCCTGACTACAACATGGGCTTCCAGCCCTCCCTAGAAATGCAGGTTTCACAGACACAAATGGAGGGTTGACTGGTGGGTCTGAGTTCTTGCTCCCAGGGTGGGTCAGGCCAGGAGCACTGCAGGGCGATTGGACTCCCCTGAGGTAAGGCAGGGTGTTGGTTATTATTTAGGCAGGGTGTTACGCTGATGCTAATTTAAACATAAAGGCTTTCATTAAATCCAAAGGCCAAAGGGTTTTTATACAAGCACAATTGTTTTTCTCCCCCTCTCCCTTCTTTTTCTATTATAAATTGGGAGGTTTTTCCCCTTTTTTCTCCACTCGCATCTGAGGAAGTGGGTTTTGCCCACGAAAGCTCATGATACTAAATATATTTTTGTTCGTCTGTGAGGTGCCACAGGACTGCGCCTCGGTTTTTTTGTTAAGTTACGGATGAACACGGCGACCCTTCTGAGACTTTTACACAATTACTGTAAATGTGCCTAAAAAATAAGTCATTTCCTACAGCCTAACAGTGCATGAGCTACTCCCATGGGTGCTGGTCCACTTTAGGCAGGTCCCAGCAGTGAACCCTTGCAAAGGTTACTTTTTTCATCCATTGTACCAATGGTGTGATGCTGTTACCAATGATCCAGCCCTTAGCCTTGGCCAGATGAAGGAGTTCTGTAATTAGCCAGTGATTTACTGAATCTGGTCGCCAATTAACCACATTTGACCTCTGTTACTTTACCCAAACTGTAACGAAGGCAAGACTTGTAGTTCGAAGGGCTGACTCTCCTTTCCCACTTGCTCACTCTTTTTGGTTCCCCGCCTATTGCTCATGCGAAGGTCCCAAGTCAATGTAAAACTCTCCCTCACCCAGGCCAAATGTAGGCCAGTCTTCCTGCCATGGGGTGGGGTGTGTGCCCCCTGCAATGACCCCACCCACTGTCTCCGGAAGCAAGATTGGGGCAGTGGGAAAAGACTCCAGCTGTGGAGGGTCCTGCCTCCCTTCGGCGAGGCAGGGCCCCAGCGCTGCTCAGAGCCTGGGGGAGAAGGCAGGGATAGCTGGCAGTGAGTGAATGTGGGCGCTCAGCTCTGAGGCCTGGAACGCTATGCCTCTGCTGCTAAGTGCTGCTCATGCTGCATCTGTGCTGGCCAAAGGTGGCAGGGCAGCACTGCGGGTGGCATGGGTGGCGGGTAATATAGGCAAGGGCAGGCATTGCCTTCCCAAAATTGCTTATGCTGCCCAGAGGCTGGGGGTGGGGAAGGGCTGGGACTGCAGCCTCAGCCCTCCAGGTGGCCAGGAAGGATTGGGCTTGAGGGCTGGGCTTGAGGACTGGGCTTGGCTGGGGTGGGGAGAGGTTGTCGAAGGGGCCTGGTCTGAAGAGAAGCCATGTGCCTTTGGGGAAGGGGAGTAGCTTTGGGCAGAAGGGGCAAGGCTTGGTCTTGCCTTCCCCAATGGAGCCTTCCCCAATGGCCCATGATAGCAGGGCAGGGCTGGATGTTATTCTCCTCATGGCAGTGCAGCTGAGAAATCCTCCATGCGTTCTGCTTTTCCCAACAGAATTTATTCCGCACCCCCCTCATAGAGTTGATTCCTCACCCTGCTAACAATGCCCAGCTGCATTGATCCCCATGGCCCCTGAAAGCCAGGTGCCCAGGCCAGCATGACTGGCGGGATACAGCCTAGCGCAGACAGCGTGGCCGAAGGCACACTGCGAAAGGCTCCGACAGACAGAGTGGCGCAGGGCTGCCTGCCCTCTGTCCTGGCCGGGGCACTCACATTCTCCTGCTGCGGCTCGTCTCACCCGTCTCTCCTCTTCCTCTCTAGCACGCGTTGTTCTGCCACACGGTTTTCTGGGAGCTCACATTCCATCTCCTGCGTGAGGTAAACGTCCCTTGCCAATACTGGCTCCGTCCCTTGCCTCCGGTGTCGGCCCCCTTGGCTGTAGTGCTCTCCTCAGCTCTCAGGCTGAGCGCGTAGGTGCAAATCTCCTGGGACCAGGGGCACTCCGCAAAGCCTTGGAGTTCTGTTCAATGTCTCCACTCAGCTTGTGCTCCCCCCTCTCCCTTTGGCTCCAGAGCCAACAGTGCCGGAGATCCAGAGACCTGGAGACAGTGCAGCTCGGGTGGAGGACGTTCTCCTATAAAACTCAGTCAGTTTGGCTAGCTTCCCCATCTCCCCCGAAAGGAGTCTAGGAGAACCACAGAGGCTGTGTCTACACTGGGCCACTTATTCCGGAAAATCAGCCGCTTTTCCGGAATAAGCTGCGAGCTGTCTACACTGGCCCTCGAATTTCCGGAAAAGCAACGATGCTCTACTGTACAAAATCAGCCGCTATTCCGGAAAAACTATTCTGCTTCCGCTCGGGCATAAGTCCTTATTCCGGAACACTGTTCTGGAAAAGGGCCAGTGTAGACAGCCCAGTAGTCTTTTCCGGAAAAGCGCGTCTACATTGGCCACAGATGCTTTTCCGGAAAAAGGGCTTTTCCGGAAAAGCAGCCTGCCAATGTAGACGCTCCTTTTCCGGAAAAACTGAAAACGGAATAATATTCCGTTTTAAGCATTTCCGGAAATTCATGCCAGTGTAGACACAGCCAGAGAGCAAGGGCATTAATTAGACCCAGCCTATTTGCACACATTATACCAGAGCCCTGCCCGTACTGCTGAGGCCTCTCTATGAGGCCCAGAATGTTCCACCTGTGTCTCGTATATCACACAGCCAGCATCACAACTGCACCCAATGTGTGTGTGCCCAGTACAGCCTGATACCTGTGTGTGTGTGTGTGTGTGCGCGCGCGCACCCAATACAGCCCTGTGCCTTTTGTGCGCGTGTGTGCCCAGTACAGCCTGGTGCCTGTTTGTGTGTGGGGGTGTGTGTGCTGAGTACAGCCCTGTGCCTTGTGCTCATATGTGTGTGTGCGCACCCACCACCTAGTACAGCCCTGTGCCTGTGTGTATGTCCAGTACAACCATGGTGTGTGTGTCCCCACCCAGTACAGCTCTGTGCTGGTGGGTCATAGCACCCAGTGTGTGTGTGTTGGGGCGGGGGGGGGGGAGGCTGTGTTGTTGCTGAGCTGAATTTCTGGTTAGTTTTCCCACTGGTTCCTGCTCCCGGCCTGCCTGCAGCTGCTCCATCCCCTCCTTCCTTCTGTGGCTTTGGCAGCAGGAGCATCTCAGTCAGCTCTGATCCGGGAGCAGTTCACTACCCCCTCGCTGTGCCTCTGGGAAGGGCTTTAGGCTTGTGGGTCTGACTCATGCTGGGAGGGTGAGAAGCCAAAGCATTAAGCCAAAGCAGTGAGCTTGCAGCCCATGGGACACCACACCTGCCCTCCCTGCCTGATGCAGAGATGACCTGGGCTGGGTTCCTCTTGTGCTGCCCGGTGGCCAGGTCCTGGATGGGTTTCTCCTGGCTGAGGGGAGTGAGTTGGATTGGGCTGAGCTCTGTTTATGGGGCTGCATGTGGTGCCCCAGTGACCCTGTCTGGTCCCTTTGGCTTGCAGGTCAGCGCAGCCCTGGGATCCTGGCTGGAGAGCTGCAGCGAAGCTTGCGAGGAGGGTGGCACTCACACGCCGGATCCTGAGCTGCAGCAGGCAGGGGCAGGTCAGTATTTTGGGAGGCCGCAGAGCCCTGCCCTGCTCCGTGGTGTCCTGCAGCCTCTGGGGTGTGGTGCAGGTGCCCTGGGCTTTCCCCACCAGGCAGCAACACTGGGGGTGCCGGGCTGGGATGCAGGGGCCGAGCTGGTGCAGGGAGTCAGGTTTTCTGGTCACTGTGTTCTCCCAGGGCACTGCAGACTCAGTAGATGTAGAGCCTGTAGCCACCGGGCAAGTGGTCCGCTCATCCCCGCAGCCACAGCGATCAGTGGGCCAGGCCACGTGCAGAGCCTTACCAAATTCACAGCCGTGCAAAAAGTGTCACAGACCATAAAACTTGCTATCCCCCTCTGCCCCCGTGAAATCCGGCGTTCTGTGTTCTTTTACTCTCTTCTGTATAGATTTCACGGGGGAGGCCAGCGTGTCTCAAGTCAGGGGTCCTGAACCGGAAGGGAGTTGCAGAGGGATCACGAGATTATTTTAGGAGGGTCACGGTATTGCCACCCTTAGCTCCCTGCTGCCTTCAGAGCTGGGCAACTGGAGAGCAGTGCTTGTAATGTGGGCCGGGTGCCCAGCTCTGAAGGCAGCGCCCTGCCTCCAGCAGTGAGAATTAAGGGTGGTAACACCATACCCACATCACCCTTACTTCTGTGCTGCTGCTCCAGAGCTGGGTGGCCAGAGGGTGGCGGCTGCTGACCAAGGGCTCAGCTCTGCAGGCAGCAGCACAGAAGTAAGGGTAGCAACACGATACCTGCCATCCTTACTTCTGCACTGCTGCTGGCAGTAGCTCTACCTTTGGAGCTTGATTCCTGGCCAGCAGCTGCTGTTCTCCAGCTGCCCACCTCTGAAGGTACTGCCACCCTTACTTCTGTGCTGCTGCTGGCAGAGGCATTGCCGTCTCCCCCATACAACTCCTTTTTGGGTCAGGATCCCTACCACTGCAACACTGTAAAATTTCAGAATTAAATTGCCAAAATCGTGAAATGCACCATTTTAAAAATCCCGGGACTGTGAAATTGACCAGAATACACCATGGATTTAGTAGTGCCCTTCCCACGTGGCGAGTAAGCGTTCAGCAGCATGAGGCTGGGTCCCCCACTAACGGGAGGCTGTGGCAGTTGCGCCAGGAGGGGTGTTTTGCTGTCTCCTAGGCCCTGGGGAGCTGCATCATGCCAACCCTGTGGTCCTGGACAGACTTGTGGGGCTGGAGGCGGAGGTGAAGTACGTCAGCACTGAGCTGCGTGCAGAGAAGTTACTGTGGAGCAGCAGGTACCTGGAGCTGCTGAGGGAGCAGCAGGCACTCCGTGACTGGGTAGGCCTTAGACAAATGCCCTGGCCACACTACGGCCTCCCCAGCATGCCGGGCTGTGGGGGTTGGGGGCTTCTCTCACCTGCTCTCCCCTTCCCAGTTCCAGGAGTGGGGCCGGAGCCGGAAGCCGGAGGCCAAAGACAGCCTGGAGATGCAGAGCAATGCCGAGGCTCCCAGCAGGGCTGGAAGTGATGGGTGGTGCATGGGAGACAGCAGCTGGGACCGCCAGAGCCCATCAGGTGGGGCAAGCTCTGGGGGGCTGGGGTGGCAGGAGGTGCGGGGAATGGTGTGCAGTGGGAACACGGGCCATGGGGGAAGGACCCCCAGCAATTGGGGGGTAGGGAAGAGCCCCCACAGCCTCAGCAGTGGTGCAGAATCACCAGGCTCTGAGCGCTGCCTGGCTGGCAGATGTAGGGGCAACAGCAGGGGCTGGTCCAGCTGCTGAGTGTGGCTCCGGGCTGCTCCCAGTCTGTGCAGAGTGGGAGGTGACCAGCGTGCATGAGGCTGCAGGGGGCTGGGCAGCGGGGTGCATCGCTGGGGGGTGCCAGGCCCGCCCCATGGAGTCCAGTGCCTGAAGGCCCCCGGCACCCACTCACCCTCCCATCTGCTGTCTCACAGGTGAGCAGATGTGCCCTGGCCAGCCGCCCACGCGCCCACACTGCCTTCTTCGGAGCCCTCCCGCCTCCAGCTGCTCCGGCCGCGCCTCCGTATCGTCAGCCCCCGCCAGCTTCGACCCCAGGCCCAGCTCAGCACCCGGGGAGGTTGGCCGCAGGTGCATCCCCGGCTCGTGTCTCTGGGTTCAAGCTGCTCTGGCGGGGGCCCATCTGCTAGGGCTCCTGCCAGCAGCCGCACTCCCCGGCCTCAGCTGCTGAGCTGGGCCCAGCTCCCCCAGCATGGTCGGAACCTGGACGTTGCAGGGCCCAGCCTCCTGCGATCTGCTCCCCACAGCAGTGGCCCGTTCCTTTCAAAGGGGGCTCAGCAATGAAGTCCCTCCCCCGGTCTCTCTGCCGCATGTGCCCCCCGATCCCTGTTCCATGGGACGGTGCCCCTGCCCCTCACGTGGGCTCACTGTGCCCCCCAGGCAGCGTCCAGAGCCTGAGCACAAGGTGTAATGGAGAGCTGGGAGGGGCTGCACCAGACCCTGGGCCATGGGTGTGGGGGAGGCCCTCGTCTGTGGGGCTGGTGTGAGGACGGGGCACAGGCCCTTGCTCCCAAAGGGGCTGCAGGTCCTTGCCCTGGGTGGGAGGAGGAGAGAGACCTTGGGTGGGTGGAGGAAGGACAGGCTGTGGCCCCAGGGTGCGTGGGTATGGGGTGGGGGGGTGGGGGAGGGACAGGCTGCCGCACTGGGAGAGGAGGAGGTTGCAGTGAGCTGAGGCAGGTGCTCAGGAGGTGCTGGGTGCTACGGGGAACTGCCAGCAGGTGGCAGGCACAGCACGCTGGCACCCCCCGGCCCTGCTCCCAGCAGCCGTGCAGGAACCCCCAGCTCCCCTGGTGCCCCCCCCAACCTCAAAGGCTACAGCTCCGACAGCCCCCAGGAAAGGACCTGGTGCGAGGGGGGAGGGCCTCCCTGCTCCAGTGACTGGGACTGAGCCCCCTTCATGGCTGAGCCCAGTGGGGACACGCTGTAGCGGCTGCCGCCCCCCCACACCCCAACTAACTGTCCTTTGTGTTCTCGTGCAGCACCCGGCTGCGCCAGGCCCAGTGGCACCCTGGCACCCGGGCGTCCGTGCCACGTTCGCCACAGGACCTGCGCCTCGGGCAAAGGGCTAAGGTCCTGCTGCAGGCAGGGGGGATCGGCGTGGGCACCATCCGGTACCTGGGGGTCTTCCCCGAGCAGAACGAGTTCTCTGTGGGAGTGGAGCTGGAAGCCCCGGAGCAGGGGGCACCTGATGGCGCCCTGGTGGGACACTGCTGCTTCCCCTGGTGGGTCCTTCTTCTCCTGGGCCGTGTGGGGTGCAGTCGCTGGGTCGCTCGTGGGGCTGGCAGCACCCAGAGGAGATGCTCACAGCGAAGGAGAGGGGAGCCACAGGTGGGGGAGGGGAGGCCTTCCTTGGGAACGACAGAAACAGCGTGCAGCCCCGTGCCCCAGCCCTGCTGAGGGAACGCGGGTGTCAGCAGCAGCTGGGGAAGGGGAGGAGGGCGGCGCTGGAGAGCAGCCCTGAGGCACGGTGCCTGGTCCCGCTGCAGACGTCCCAGGTGGGGAAGGAGAGCGTGCCGAGGTCTCTGCTGCCCTCCGTGGCCTGGAGCCCCCCAGCTAGAGGCTGAGGCAGTCCTGAGGGGGGGCCATGCACTAAGCATTATGGCTGGGAGCCGCGCTCCCCTCAGCCCCAGCAGCAGCTTCATGCGCCGCGTCTCTGTGGTTTTTATCGCTGCAGCCAACCCGGCCGTGGAGTGTTCGTGCCCTTCCGCAAAGTGCTGATGGTCTGGGACTAGGCCCACGCCCTCAGCATGGTGCTGGGCGCCACACGTGCGTGGGGAAAGATGGCCCCAGGCCTGGGCAAAGGCCGTTTCCTAAGAGGGGCCAGGAGGAAGAGCCCAGCGTGACTGAGCAGCAGCGAGACCCCGTGTGCAAGGGGCAGGAGCAGCGCAGGAAGCCAGACCCGCGGCCGGGTCTGTTCCACCAGCAGACACTCATCCTGGGAGCTCGGGGGCTGTCACTGCTAGGGGGCCACACCAGGCTGGGGCAGGGGAGCCTGGACAGGGGCCAGTGCCTTGTGCGGATCCCACTGCCCTCTCCTCCCAGCATGCTTGGGCTAGAGCTGAGGGGAAGGATCAGTCTCCTGCCCAGACAGTGACCAGTGTCCCGTGAGAGAGAGAACCTAAGCGGGGGAGGCAGTGGCAGCAGGGTGAAGTGACTGGGTTTGCATCCAGCGCAGCCTCAGCTCAGCCGCGCCCGTTTTCTGCCTCCCTCCGGGTGCGCAGGGCTGGCGGGGAGTGGACAGGGAGCACGCCGACAGCCTAGCGCACGCAGCCCGGCTGCACAGCTCGTGGGCCCTGTTCGAGGCTGGGCCACCAGTGCCACCGTATGCCTGACTCGCCATCCAGCCCTTCGCCCGTCTCCTTCAGCCGACCGCTGCTCTCGCTCCTCCCGGGCGTGCTGCGGCGGGCCGGGCCAGCCATGCCCCGATGGAGCGACGCATGCGGGGAGCCCACAGTCTCCACAAGGGGCAGGGCTGGTAAACAGGAGGAGGCCGGCAGCTTCATGTGGCTCCTGGGCCCGTTCCACACAGCTCCCAGCTGAGCCGCCTCGGCTGCCTCAGGGGACTGCTCTCCCAGGTGCAGCTTGTCTCAGTATAAGGGCTCTCGGCACCCTCCCCCGCCCTGCTCCCCTGCCCCAGTTCAGGTGGCACTAACACCCTGTGGCCATGTCAAAGGTCTGGGACTGGCACCTGGGGCCCCACACGCGTGGCCCTCAAGCTGTGGGCACCGCGTTCCCTGAAAGGCTGGCAAAGCCTGCGGATGGTGCCCGCCTCCCCCCAGGTCATTTGGAAACAGCCCCCCAGGCTTGACGACACCCCGGTTCCTTTCCAATGAGGCTCCTGTGGGCCCCACCCCTGCCCCGAGTCCACTCTCACTGCAGGATCTTAGGTCCTTTAGTTTGCCTGGGGTCTGGGGGGGGGGAGGGCATAACACCCCTGGGGCTGGCTCTGTGCCCCGCCTGCCCGACTTTGGTGCCCCAGGCCTTGGTGAAAAGGCAAGACAAGCTATGGCTTGCTGGCAGCTGGCTCCGGCAGGCTGGGCTGATTCACAGCAGGGCAGGATGTGTCTTGCCCACCAGCTGCCGGGAAGCCAAACCAGCCACGAAGAAGGGGAGTCAAGAAGCCGTGTCTGGGAACAACTAGGCCAGGGTGAATCGGGATTGCAGGTGGGAGAGAGCCAGAGACGTGCCGGGCTGAGCCCTGCTCAGAGGTCAGCACTGGCCCCAGTTCCCGACTGCCTGGCAGGAGGCAAGCAGACCCAGGCTCATCTGTCCTGCCAGGCACCTGGGGCTGCCCTGGCCTCCCTCCCAGAGAGCCAAGCGGCCTGGGCCAACGCGAAGGGCAGGCTCAGCCCCGCAGGCAGGCCCCTCAGCCAGGCTGCAGCAGGGAGTAGACACCTGCCCCTCGGGAGCCCTGCAGGGTGGCTGGTGGGACCCTGCTTTATTGGTTTTGAATGGCTCTGATGCCTGAATTTGCTACAGGAGCCCTGCCCACATAACTTCTCCCTCAGCCTTACCGTGCCGGCTCTATGAACCTGGAACCCTTGGAAGGCCCTGGGCTCCATTCAAATGAGTTCTGGCCTCAGAGCCTTGTCTGCCCGGCCCACGGGGCGGCTCCCAGGCATCTGGTGCTGTGGGGAAAAAGAAGCGAAACCCCAAGGGCTGTGTCTAGACTGGCAAGTTTTTCTGCAAAAGCACCCGCTTTTGTGCAAAAACTTGCCAGCTGTCTACACTGGCCGCTTGATTTTGCGCAAAAGCACTGACGTTCCACTGTCCGACATCTGTGCTTCTTTGCGCAAATGCTTTGACGTTCCCGTTCGGGCAAAAGCCCTTTTCCGGAAATGTTTTTGCGCAAGAGGGCCAGTGCAGACAGCTAAAAACCGTTTTGCGCAAAAAAGCCCCGATGGCGAAAATGGCGATGGGGGCTTTCTTGTGCAAAACCGCGTCTAGATCGGCATGGACGCTCTTCTGCAAAAAGCACTTTTGCGGAAAAGCGTCCATGCCAATCTAGACGTATTTTTCCGCAAATGCTTTTAATGGAAAAACTTTTCCATTAAAAGCATTTGCGGAAAATCATGCCAGTCTAGACGTAGCCAAGGAGCTGGGAGAGAAGCCCAAGGGGCAGAGCAGGCAGGAGCCTGACTCCTGTGAATGGCTAGTGCCCGTAGCAAAGCGCTGGCTCCCCACAAGCACGGGGCGGATCCAAGGGACCCTGCTGGACCCCACATTCCCCCAAGGGGAGCAGCACAACAGCCTGGGGCCAGGCAGGCACCAGGCCTCGCTGGCCTCCCATCCCAGGATGACCCGGCCCAGCCCTGGCACAGCACAGTGACGAGATGCAGGCCCTGGCCTTGCAGTGCTCTGAGTCCATCCGTTTTATCACTGGGTGGTTTCTCCTCAGGCTGCTTCCTGCTACCCAGCCCTTTCCCGGTAGTTATCAGGGTGCAGCAAAAAGTCATAAATCGGCCTAGCCCAGGGCAGGGGCGGCGCTGGCACGGCAGCTGCACCAGGAGTGACAGATCACCTGCCGCGGCCCTACCTGCTTCATGCCCTGCAACGTGGGCAATGGCACCAGGTCCGCAGCCCCGCTGCTGCCTTTGATGCGGCACCGAGAGAGCAGCACCACCCAGCAGCGGGACACCTTCGAGCTCGCCTCCTTCCCGCAACGCGCAGGCTCCCAGCGCGCTCAGGGGTGAGGGCTGCAGCCAGACGCCGGCTCCTCCTGCTTCTGGGCTCATGCACTCCGCCCTCCTGCCCCCGTCCCCGAGAGCCAAGCCCGGGGGGAGGTGTGCGGACACAGGCTGCAACCGCCAAACCCCCGCCAAACCCTCGTCCTCCTGCACGTCCTGGCCACACCCTGACACCGGCAGCCACCAAACAGGGTAGAAAACTTCTAAGAGACTGTGCTCCAGCCGCATCATCAAGTACCCCTCATCCCTGCCCTGCGCCCCAGGCTGCCCCCAGCACCGGCCACAGCATGCACTCCCTTTGCCGTTGCTTGCCAAAGGAGGCTGCCAGGACACCAGGCGCGGAACTCCGCTGGGCGGGACGGACACAGAACCCGTACTACGGGCACTGAGAGCAACCTCCCTGCGCAGAGGGAGGGGCTAAGGTGACCAGCTGTCCCAATTGTATAAGGACAGTCCCAGGGTTTGGGACGTTGTGGCACCAGCGACCCTCCCCCTCTCCCTGCCTCCCCCCCCTCCCGTCCCTATTCTTCACACATTTCCCAAGCAGCTGACACTTGGCCAATGACCTCGAAAAGAGGACTGAAAGACAATGTGACCAGGGCATGAAAGGGCTGCCTTCGCTCCAGGACATTGGGTGCTGCTGTAAAGGTCACAGCCGAACAGCTGTTCCTGCTCCCACCGTGGCTGGCTGCCAGCAGCCCAGCTTGCCAAACTCCCGCCCGGGCTGCACACAGAGACGCTGGCACAAAACGGGGGGGCAAGAGCCAAAGGGAGGAGGCAGCCCCAGCTGTGCCCGGACTGAGACGGAGAACCAGGCGCCCTGCCCCTCCCTCTGAGGCAGCATCCTGGCTGCTGCTGGGCCGGACAAGCACCTGGGCCTAGGAGACATGGTATCCAGGTTTCAAACAGGCTGCAGCTGCCCCATGGGAGCCATGGGGTAAGCACTAGCGCAGGGCCCTCAACATGCTTGGGCCTGGCAGTCTCCAGCTTCCACCACTGGACCCAGGCAAGGTGAATGACAGCGACCAAGGTCCTGAGGGCCCATTCAGCCCTGGTTTGAGGCTGCAGCGCTTGGAGACGGGTTTCTTGCCTAGAATAACTGCAGGTCTATAAAATCGTGACAGGTGTGGAGAAAGTGAATAAGGAAAAGTGATTTACTCATTAACTTCATTTGGTGGCCCCTAGTTCTTGTGTTATGGGAATAAGCAGCAGGTTTAAAACAAACCAAAGGAAATTTTCTACACACCGCGCACAGTCAACCTGCGGAACTCCTTGCCAGAGGATGTTGTGAAGACCGGGACTTTTAAAGGGTTCAAAAAAGAGTAGATAAGCATCAAGAGACATACCATTCCTACCCATCCTGGCTAATAGATTCAAGGAAGATATGTCTCTAGTGGTTTGTTAGGGGCTGGAAATGGGTGACACAGGAGGGATCACTCGGTGAGTCCCTGTTCTGTTCATGCTCTCTGGGCACCTGGCATTGGCCTCTGTTGGCAGACAGGATACTGGTCTAGGTGGACCTTTGGTCTGACCCAGTCTGGCTGTTCTTATGTTTGGGCCAACACAGGGAGGGCTTTGGCTGTACCCTGGGGTTCTTGTCACTTAAACACGCTTACATCCCAGCAGCATAGCAGGCACGTCTCGGGCTGGCTCTCAGTTCCGGTTTGCTGCAGGTTTTCTCTGGCTCCATCCTGTAAAGCTCAGCCTTCCCATCCCCCCTCCTCCAGCCCAGCCAGCGGAGCTGCAGCTGTTTCAAAGAAACAGGAAACAAAAGCCTGGCAGTTCTGGGCAGCGAGGGAGAGTGCCGGGCGCCCAGGCCTCCCACCTCTGCCAGCGTGAGCGCGGCGAGGGCGTCACACCGAGCGCTTTGCGTTCCAGCAGCGGCGGGGGCCCAGGCCAGGCGAGGCTGAGAGAAGCCAGCGTTTCCTTTCCTGCTGTGTCACGCGGCAGGCAGGGCATGCGCTCGGCATTCAGCGAAAGCAGTGAGCACCAGCGTGGGGATTTCCCAGCCAGGCTCTGTGCCAGCTGAGTCGTCTGTGGCCTACGAGGGGCCCTGCAGCAGGGAGTCTGGGACGCATGGGGGGGTCGTGGGTCAGGCCCCTCTTCCGGAGCCAGGATCGTTCCCAGCCCTGGAGAGGGATTCACCTCGCTGACCATGCCGCTCTCAAAGCTCAGCCCAGCCCCCTGGCAGGGGACGCTTCCTCCCAGCTCCTGCCAGCTCCATCCTCTGTTTTGGCTGCTGGGTTGGTTCACTCAGAGCCCACCTGTGCATGGCCTGCCGGGGTGAGTCAGCCTGGGGGGCAAACAGGGAGCCAGCCACTGAAGGCTCCAGACAAAGAGGCGCTTTCAGGCACAGGCTGCTAGGTTACCGCATGCCCGGAGATGGGACATGTGCCACCGTTGGAGGCACCTGAGTGCGAGGTGGCATGGGACTACCAGGGCAGGGATCAGGCTATTCTCAGGGACAAACGGAGTTAGGAGGTGCCTGGGCTTGTGTTGGCCTTGCTGCGCCTGGCCACAAATAGTCACACTGCCAGCCGGTTCTTGTGTCAGCCCTGAGATTCGGGGCAGGCAGTGCTGCTCAGGGCTTGGCCGAGGTCACTGTTATTAATACGAGCACAGCTCCTTAAGCCCTCGTAGACCAGCCTCCCTGTGCTAGGTGTGGTACCACGCACCTGGCCTGGCTCCTATGCCGATTAGTGTCTTACGGCCTTGGCTCTTGGGGCAGCACACAGTGCGTCGTGTCTGGCTTCTCCCATGGGCCCTGCTTTGTCCCAGTCCCTGCCGGCTCACTGGCAGCCTTGAAAGCTGCTTCCTCTGTGGGTCCCAAGGGGGTAAGGGTGGCCCTAGACTGGAAACTGGCGCCCTGGGCGAACCATGCAATCGGTGCCCCCTCTCCAAACCCCTCAATCATATTGCGCCACCATTTGGTGCCCTATTTAACTTGGCACCCTAGGCGACCGCCTAGTTTGCCTATATGGACGGGCTGCCCCTGCAGGGGGGGGTGATGGTCGTTGGGCTCCATTTTACAGTCACAGGGAGGGACTTGCACTAGGCTGCGCAGCTCATCATGACTCCGAGACAAAGCCAGGAATATACCTCAGCCCCCTGCTCTAACCACTAGCCCCCAGGGCCTTGCACAGTATGAGCGTGGACACCTGCGTGTCGTGGTTTCCCTTGGTGACGGCTGCCGGGCAGATCATGACTGAGGGGTTTGACTGATCCAGAGTCACCTCACATGGCAGGCGGAGTAACTTGGAAAGCAAAAGAGGAACTGTGAGTGTCTGCTCCCGTTTCGCTAGCCTCCGGCAGAGAGTGTCCTGCAAGGGCCGGTGTGTGTGGGGCAGGAAGGGAAAGCAGTTGTTAGAATGCAAAGCCAGGGGAGGCCCCGAATGAACCTGCTCTAACCAAGGCAAAGCAGTAAACCAGGCTGGTTAAAACCCCCTCTTTTGTCACTGCTCCGTGGGGCACTCCTGCCAGGCCTCCCGCCAACTGGGATTGTGTCACTGGGTTTATTTGCAGGCATCCCAGCATGCAACCCTGAGTCACCCTACCCAGCGATGCTCCCTCTAACCTTTCCATTCATGTGTGGAATCAGTTTTGTCATGCGCACTGAGGCACGCGCGGCTGTGCACTGCCAGTAGAAGCACATGCTGCTGGCTGTGAGTGCTCTGCTAATCAGCAGGGAGGTATTTGACTTGCTCCTGAGGGGCCGCCCAAGCACTCAGCGACATTAGCGAAAGGGCTCGTGGGAACAAGCAGCTGTGTGGGTCAGGCTGCACCGCTCGGCGCACAGCCTAGCTCTTCCCTCACCACTTTGTTTTTAAAGCCTGAAAAGCAGAGCTGGCCTGTGAGCGGCGGCTGCCACCGGCCTGCATTTTGACCCAACCCTTTCTTTTTCCCTTTGGAACCTCCCAGGTTTGTTGTTCTTTAAAATCTTTCTTTTTTTTCCCGGGAGGAGGGAGATACGGCTTCAAAAGTACAAGGCAGGGCAGCAGGGTTTCAGCTGACTGCTGGAATGGGGCTTCGTGTTCCTTTATTCCAAAGACTCAAGCATGTGCTTTACTGCCATGCCTTGAGCAGCTGCCCTGTTGAAGCCAATGTGACTCTACAGGGCACAGATTTCAGCACGTAGCTGTGTTTGCAGGATCGGGGCCTCCATGTCCACCTTGTAGCTGCGACATTGCAGCAGAAAGTGTCTGGCTATGGCAAGGCCCCACCAATGTTCCCTCTAATTTTTTTTCCATCCACATGCAGATTTTTTTCCACCAGTGTGCGGAATAAATGTTATGTGCGCCAAGGCTTGTGTGGATGTGCACCACCAATAGAAACACAAAACCCAGCTGTGGGCACTCTGCTAATCAGCGGGGCAGCTTTTGAATCTCTCCTGAGTGGCCACACAAGTGCACAGCTGACAGGGGTCACTGGGCCCCACCTATAAGTGATGCATCAGGCTCAGATTGGTCCCGTGATGACCAGATGAATTTGAGAGGGACAGGGCTGTCCTGGGACGTGTACACTGCCTTGACAGCCACCTCCTGCATGAGGCCATGTCACTGTCTCTCTGAGCTGCTGGCATTTCTAACACCCAGGTCACTGGCGCACCGGGGCACCTGTTGTGGCTTTAGAAGGGACAGGGAGGTGACCCGGAGGGAGTCAGCCATGTTGTGTGTGCAGCCACATGGGGCAGACAGAGGCACACACAGGCCCTTAGGCAGATGGCACAAAGCTCTCAGACATCATGCAGCCCGCTCCACCTCTGCCCGGCAGCTCTAAGAAGCTGTCAGTGAGGATGGATACCCCGGCACCAGGGTCATAAGGATTTCCGCTCTGCAGGCTGCCACTGGTCGCTAGGAGCCCTCGCCCCAGCTGGAGAGTAGGGACTAGAAGCCGGGCCCAAGAGATCCCCAAAACAGGCCTCTCCTGCCAGAGCTAAAAACCGAGCTATCTGCTAGCTGTGCCGAGTGCTCCTAGTGAGCGTAGAGCTCCTCTCAGACTAACTCACAGGTGTCAACGCTGCCCTGGGTGCAAAGCAAAGTGGGATCAGCTCCCTCCGGTTGCAAGATGGTTTAACTGGGGAAAAAATTCTGTTGAGCAAAAAAGGGGGAGACCAAAGGTGTTGAGAGAAAAATAAGTGACCCCGAGAGTTAAGCAAAAAAAAAAAAAAAAATAAAATAAAATAAAAACCAGCATGGCCCCTTTAAGAAAAGCCTTTGAAGCTTTTTGCCGGTGGCCATCTTGTTTTCCTGATTGAGCCAGAAGGTAGCTTCCCTGCGGAACCAGGTAAGGGGGGGGGGGGGTGCGCCGGGGGCTGGGCCCAGTTACTGAGAATGTGTAAGGTTGCCAGGTGTCTGGTATTTTCGCCTCCTGGCAGGGAAAAAAAAACAGAAATACCTGACATTTTAGGTGTCCGGTATTTTCTGAATTTTTTTTTTTTTTTAACAGACAGGAGATGGAAATACTGGACTGTCTGGGTCAATACCGGACACCTATCAACCCTAGCTCCCCCGGAGCACCACCCCTGCTCCCACTATAATCCAAGGCCTAGCAGATCGCCGAGAGTAGGATCGGGCCGAGAACTCCCCGACAAGCCAGCAGGCACAGGATCAAGACCCCAAATTTCCCACAGTTAAAACGGTTCCTAACATTGAAGGAAGCTGGATTTCATCAAGCAAATGCAGGTCGCACATGAGCTCCCAAGGGGGCCGGGACACAGGGATTTTGAGCTACAAGGGGCATGCTTCCTGCTCTCTAACGCTGGCTCGCCCAACGGGGCTGGCTCAGGTGCTGTGCGCTCATGCCTCCAAGAGCAATTGCTGAGGGTCAGGCCAATGCAGGTTTCCAAGCCATGGTTACAAAAGGGGCTAAAACGAAGCCGTGACTGCAGCAAGCAAGCTGTGCCCAGGTGGCCACTGCTCCGTGGTTGAAAGGCTTGGAAATAGGAGCAGATGCTCGTGCGCGCTCAGTGTCGGCACCAGCCTCCACGCCTGGGCCCAGCACCACTTTCTAACCTCACCCTCCCCTCATCCCAGCCAGTTCCTTCCTGCTCCTCCACACTCCCTAGCTCAGTCCCATGCTCCCACCTCCTGTGCCCAGGCCCATCTCCTCTAGGCGTACGACTGAGTCAGGCCATGGCAGTTTCCTTAGAAGTTGACCAATTTCTTGGAAGCTTCCAGGAATTCTTCTGGGAGGGGTAAAGCCAGAACAGTGCCCAGTGGCGCTCCTGGTGTCTGCCTGGCTGAGCCTCTTTCACAAATCGGAGAAGCTGGAGTAATGGGAGGGTTGCAAAACTCAGGCATTGTCAGACCAATCTCCCTTGTTAGCCTCTCCAACACGTTTTTGCTGGTCCCTAGCAGACACGCTGCTGGTGCGCAGAGGTACAAGCCACCTGGAAACACTAGTGCAGCTGGAGTGAGCCCTGTTCCAGCCCGTCTGCGTGCCATCCGCTGCATCAACGTGAGCTGGTTAATCCCCAGCAACTTCATGTCTCATTAATCACACGGAGCTAACTGCGTCTGGGACCTGGAGACAAAGAAGCGTCTATCCCGCAGAAGCAGGAAACGGAGTCACCTAGGACTCAGGCACGGAGTGCCAAGTGCCCTGTGGATGCACACGCAGCATGTGACAGTGAGACATGGGGGTCTGTCTCTCCCACGCACTGCCTGGCATGAGGCTCAGAGTCCTGGCTGTGAGTCACCCCTCTGCACAATGCCCGAGGTGCTACCTCCGTATCCTTGCCCGGAGGCGCGTCCGGTCGCAGGAACAGACTCCCACCGTCCTCGTCTGCAAAATGGACCTTTGCTTTCTCCCACTTCCTCTCGTTTATTTTCACCGTAAGCGCTTCTGGGCCGGGCCCGTCTCTCGCCCTGGCGCAGGGGGCTGAGTGGCAGCCACCAGCTGCGGTTCTAACAACGATACTTCGATTGAAGCCACAGGCAAAGGGGAATGAGCATCATTGGAACCCAGGCCGTTCTCTCCGGTAGGCGAGACAATCAGAAGTTCAGGTGGGACGGAACTTGCCTCTGGCCCTGCCCTGCTGGGCTGGGATCTGGATGAGCTTGTCCCCAGTGTAGGGGCCACTTGCAGGGGAGCTGTTTGGAACAGAGGCGACAGACTAACCCGCTGAGTGGGAAAGGAAACGGGGCATTCCTGGCACGGGGTGAATTCCAGGCTCCGGGAGAGCCAGGCAGCGCGAGGCCGCATGTCAGTGCAGGGAGGAATATGGAGCAGGCAGGAGTTTTCTGAGAGCGCGCCAGTCTGGGGGTATGGGGGAGCTGATCATAGGTGGCCTTTCCCCAAGCTATGGGGCTGGGGACACGGGCTGGCCCCTAGTGCGGGGATGTTACACCAATGCATGGTCCCAGGTGGGCTCCAGCCAGGTGGCGTCAGCAAACCGGGGGTGGATTCCCCCTTTCTGTCAAGATATGAAAGCTGGGGCAGATCAGCATGGGCTGTCGTGGCAGAAATGTTTATGGCAGTGCTGCCCACAAGGCTGTATCGGTGTCTCTTGGAACGTGTGGCCACAGCCCCTTCTGCCTGGGAGATAATCCCCAGAGCCAGGAGTCTGGGGAACCAGCCTCGTGACGGGACATGCTCAGAGAAGACCCCTTGGGGCTGCTTCCCAGTGTGCTGATAAAGCCACCGACACTCGCCTCCTTGCTCTCTGGGGCTTCTCACCACCCCGTCCTGCTGGGCCAGATCTCCTGGTCTCCCCCAGCCAAGGCACAGAGCGGAGATCATCACCCCCTCCCCTGAAGAGCAATGCGGCTCTGAGGGGAAGGCAGTTTCAGGCCCGGCTTCGAGGAAACCCACCCCCAACTGGGATCAGACCCCCCGATCAATCATTCAGGCAAAACCCCTGTAACAATGAAAGGAGGGTGTGCACGCTGATGGCTCCCCCAGGGAACAATTATTTACACTGGGCTTGAGAGTAAATACAAGTAATTTTATTGAGTACGACCAGTAGGATGTAAGTGGTTGCAAGTGAAAACAGGCAGAGTAAATTACAAATTGAAAATACACAGAAAACGCATCGCGAGTTCTAACGCATTAAAACTTACTGCAAATTTACCCTAAAACTGTTCTTATTTCAGCTAAACCTCCAAACCAGGGAAGATCTTTTTATCCTCTTGGGAGTGTCCTGCCAACCAAAGACCAAAACGCTGGAAACTTTGCATCCTAAATAGACTTCCTTTTGGGCAGGAATTCTGTTTCTGCATTTCCCCCGCTCCCATGGAAAATTACCAGGTCGGACCCTACCAGGTGGGGTGGTCACATGTCTTCCTAAGACCAACCACTGCTTAGACTTAAAGGACAAAGGAAGCTGTTTACAGGTGATCACCCAGACATTGAGGTGTCTGTGCACTGTAAACACCCTTGATGGCTTTCATTTGCACATTTAAAACCATAAACCATTCCCTACCTAGGGGCTACTCAATTTAGGAAGCCCCAGGAGGTGGGGGGGGGGGACCATCACCAGTCTCCCCTTGCCAAATGTCACTCAAAATACCTCTCTGCAGCCTTGTCAGTGCTCAGCTTGTGCAACCCTGTCCCGCGGGCTCTGCACAGCACGTTCTACCACTCATCCACCAGCGCCGCCCTTGGCAACAACGGCCTCCCGGGCCGGGGAGCCCACTGGGAAGTCCCTAGATGTAGCAATTTCCTTTTTGGGCCAGATCCAGAACGAGTGTGGGAAACAGGTTGCTACAGAGCTTGACGTGCAGGCTGGGCCCAGCGCTCTGGATAGCGGCGACCTCTCTCACAAGCCAACCCTTTGCTGCTCCCTGTAAGCCGGGCTCTTGTGCGGCCACTCCGGAGAGAGTCAGATGCCGCCCAGCTGATTAGCAGAGAGTCCCCGGCTGGGTGTTTTGTTTCTACTGGCTGCTGGTGCACCTCCACCCATGCCTGGGTGCACACACACATTTATTCTGCACATGGATGGAAAAGTTTAGAGGAACATTGCCTCTGAGCAGGGCCGGCTCGAGCCATTGCTGCGCCCCGGGCCGCGGACGTGTGACGCATGCCTGGCCCCGCCCCCGGCGCACCGCACATGCGTGGCCCCGCCCCCCGGCGCACAGCGCACCTTTCAGCTGCAATCGGGCGTGCCCCATAGGTTGGCGCCCCAGGCAGCTGCCCGGCTCACCCCCCCTGAATCCGGCCCTGCCGCTGAGCCACCGGCCTGGGCTTGTTTATAGCAAGGGCAGGGGCCAGAGAACACCCCTCGGGGCCACTGGTGACTGGTACCCTGGACAATTGCACCTTAGGCAGTAGTTGGACCCCCAAAGCAACTCCTCCCCCGACTGCAGCACAGGCAGCTGTTGCAGCTCATTCGGGACTCCCAGCCCCTGGCCATGCCAGTGCTATTCCTGTCCCTTAGCACAGCTGTCTCCACATCTGGGCTCCCACGGACCCCTGCTTTGTGCTTTCTCTTGTGCAGGTGCAGCCAAGTGCACCGAGCTCTGAGTGGGATTAAAGTCCAGCCCCAAACTCCCGCAGAGCTGGACCTGTCCAAGACGCCTGCTGCCTGGGCCCTGAGCTTTCT